>NC_090881.1:26263884-26283884 GCF_036669935.1 Montipora foliosa
TGTGAGTTACTGGCCCTTAAAGTGTTCAATAAACTAAATGATACATGAAATGAATCATATATTGAACTGCAGACATGAAACCAAGTAAAGCTATGATACTCGCAATTCTGAATGCAATTTTAGCAATTGTGTAAAGAAACCTGAAAAATTCAGGACTTCAACGGGGTCTATGCAATTGCTAAAATTGCATTCATAACTGCGAGGATCATACAGTAACTTTACTTGAGTGTTCAAGAAATACATGTAAAGCTTTTTGTTAACTAAAGGTTATTAGTTCTTGTATTTTTAGGCCCAGTTCAGACGTCTTGCTTCACATGAGCTGAATCAAATTCATTGAATTAATTTAGTTCATGTGAAGTCCGGCATCTGAATCTATTCAAAAGGACAGTTCTAATTCGGATTGGCTAAGCAATTTTTCCCGCCATACTAAGTATGGCCAGTTCAGGCCTGCTCTCCCTACCCTTCCCCCAAAAACAATGTTGACACATGCATGAGTTATGTGTTCATCTTCCTGAGCAACATTTGCCTGGGTGGGGTGGGTTGTTCAAAAAGTCTCAACTCTTCTTGTGCTTGACTGTAGATTGATTTTGTTGCTCATGATGACCTGCCATACAAAAGTGCTGGTGCTGATGACATCTACAAGGAAGTGAAAGCCATGGGCAAGTTTGTAGCCACACAGAGAACTGAGGGCATTTCAACATCTGACCTCATTGCAAGAGTGGTTAAAGATTACGACGTTTACATTAGGAGAAACTTAGCAAGAGGCTACACTGCCAAAGAGTTAAATGTCAGTTTTATCAAGGTAAAGAATTATCACTCAGGCACTAACTCAAGGGACATTGTA
Organism: Montipora foliosa; assembly: GCF_036669935.1. NCBI lineage: Eukaryota > Metazoa > Cnidaria > Anthozoa > Scleractinia > Acroporidae > Montipora > Montipora foliosa. Next base: position 26,264,729 of record NC_090881.1, read on the forward strand.
TAGAAACCAAGTCAATAATCATATGTTGATGTTTGAGGAAATAGGAAAACCAGAGTAACCGGAATAAAACCTCTTGGAACACAGTAGAGAATTGAACCTGAGCCACATTGGTGGGAGGCATGTGCTCTCACTACTGCGTCATCCCCACTTTCATAATACATTATTCTGCAGCTTTGTTTGTGTTGGAATGGAATTGCACTTTCTCAAGGGAGCACTCCACTTCTCCCTGATCAGCAAGTAACAATAATATTCAAAGAAACACAACATGGTTAAAATCCCTGAACAGGTGGAGCCAACTGGTTGGCTTGAAAGAGTTGCATTATCTTGTGGCCACCAAAGACAAATCCAGCCAGTGGTGTGAGTGGAATTTGATAATTATTGGTGTGATCATGTGTGAATGGAATACCTAGACCATATAATTCCACCTGCCAATAATTTCATTGACAGTAGTGTCTTTTAAACCCTATCTACATGGCAAAGATTGTTACTTACTGTTTTGAAGTTCTCGTAGTCGCTGCTAAAGTTCTCTTAGAGAGCCTGTTCTACAGGTCCTAGTAAATAAGTATAATGGTAAATTATTGCATTTACCAACAGTGCTTTCATTGAGGGTTCACCCTAACCCTTAACAAGGGTTGTCATTGATTGTAAGTTACTGTATTATACTCCTAATGATTCATTCCAATCCAAGCAACTGCACCACTGTGTGAAAATTGCATACTTTGTATATCAATTTTCTAGGAGAAGGAAGTTCAAATGAGGCAAAAGATTGATGAAATTAAAGGGAAGATGAGTGACAAGTCACAAGAGATGCTCACAAAGTGGGAAGAAAAGTCGCGCGATTTTATTGGGAGCTTTATTGACATGTTTGGTAGAGATGGGCGTCTGGTAAGCTTGGTGAAGTCATTTTCCCGGACAAACATTTTTCAAGATGATGGTGATAGTGATGCTGAAAATGGCAAAGTGTAACTAGTGTAATAGAAATTGATGACACACACCAACAATCCTATAGTTATACTCAATTTATGCACAGTTTCAAATTATTATTAGTTCAGGTGTTGCAATGAGATTAGTACCGTTTTTTTTTTTTGTACCATAAAATTAATGCTCCCTCTTTTTGAAATAAGCATAAAATAATATTAATATTGCTTCAAGTGCTTTCGATTGAATGCAGTAAAACTATCCAAAAAAATTAACCCATGGACTCCTCAAATGCCCTAGGGTTCCCCCAGTTGACTGGTAAACTCATCTGGCATTAGATGTACAGTAGTAAAACCTGTTAAGTTTCACTCCCAGGAGTCAATGGGTTAGTTAATTAAAGTAATATTACTTTGGCCAGTAAAATTAAGTTAATTCTTGTGAAAACCAATCTGATGGCAATTATACAATTATTATAATAATGCATGAATTCAACAATAAAAATTAATTACTTATCATAAACAAGAAACAATGTTTTTGTAAATAATTTAGTGCTTTAAAATAATTTTTCTCTTGGAAATTTTTAAAATGATATTTGGGGCTTAAAAACATGAGTATTTTTTTGCGTGGATCTTAAAAAACCTTTAAAATCAAACCCTCTAAAAACACTGGAAATATTGTGACAAAAATAATGTAAAATTAATCTACCCATAATTATTTAAAGGAATATTTTAGTGTACACTTAACTTAAATTTGATGAAATAAAAATTGCAAAGATTGCTGTAGATTTGTCTCAGGTTTAACTATTGGACCTTTGGTGAACTTAAATGTGCTTATTAACTAGACCTAACACAAATTCTAACAGTGTTAATAAAATCACGGTGCAGTGGAACCTTAGTGGACCTCAATCTGTATGAGCAAAGTTTTGAGTTGGTATAAAGAACCTTTTCAACCTTGGATATTGGCTTTCTAGAGTTCCAATTGGCTCACTAAACCTCAATCATCAGCTTGTATACTGAATGATCTCACCAAGTTTTATCAAGTTTAAAAAATTGTGACAGGCCAAGCCAAAATTTCAACATCCAAATGTTAAGAATTTATTCAAATTTGATAAATCAAAATTTTCCATTCAGGCTTGTTAGATATCAGATTGGTCAAAACCAACTTGGCACTATACCTTAATTCAGTTGGGCAACTTGTGAAAAGTCTGTTTTTTAGCCTCAAAACTCAAATTTTTGTGAACATCTCATAAATAATTATGATCAAGGTAACAAAATCATTCCCTGGTCTTAATAAGCATTTCACTAAGTTAAGGTTCCACTGTATGAAGATTTAATCTTTAACTTGAAGATTGATGATTTCTGCAAAAAAGATGAGCTCTCAACAACCAAGTCAAACTGCTAAAGTTAAAAGGTACTTTTCTCTGGACAATAAAATTAGTGTATGATAAATCTTCTGAATAAGGTGCTGCGTAATTCAGTCTCTCTTGTTTAGAACATTTCAAGCTATGACTTTTGACTATGATTTCAAATGAAAAAAAGTCAGTGATACACAATCAAGCCAACATTGAACTAGAATTTTATCTTATAGAAAGGATTGAACTGAAGTAAAAATTAATCCTTAAATCATCTTAATTTCATATGTTCTTAATAAAGCACAAAACCACACCAAACGTGATCAAAAAAGGTCAAAAAGTGAGTCTGGTGAGCAACTAAAAATGCTGGAAGCATCCGCTTGTGAATGCTGATACAGCGCCTGTTGACTTTCTTTACTAAACAAGTTGTTTGAAAAAATACTGAATTTGAATAGTACTCTGATATTTTATCCTCTTCCTGTGCAGAACCAGCTGTTTGGCAAGGGCAAGGACAGAATATTCCATGCAGGTGCGCGTATCAAGAGGGCTTTATCACCTGGTAGGAATCCTGATTGGTATGACATATCCCCACAGTCTTCACCAAAAGTTCCTCGCCTCTCGTTTGATCCAGAGATTAGTGATGATGAAGACAACAACGATGATAAAGAAAAAGATAGTGTGTCAGCTGCCAACTGAGGCATTGTCTTTGGAGCGTAGCTATAATGAGGAAATCAGAGTGATAAAAAGTTGTGTAGATACAGTAAATTGTAACTCAAATGAAGTGAATGCCAATTAATATTTCAATGATTAACCATGGAAGTGCCAACTAAGGGTTTGATCACTCAATCAGTTTCAGCCTGGACTAAAATGTGGGCCCACTGACCAGGTTTTAGTTTAGGGACAATGTTGAATTTCTGGCTGGATGTGCAATGTAAAATTTAGTATGAAAATTTACTACAGTGTAGGATATGAAAACATCATGATACTGAAGGGATTCTCTTATGTCCATGTTCCTAAAAATCCAGCTTGATTAGCAAAACTCAGCTTGGGCCAGAACTTTGTTTGTGCTATCCAAATAATTTTATTGAGATGCATTTAGAACTTCATCAAGTTGGGCTGGAGGTTTAACTTGCCCTGAAATTTGCAGGTTGTCATTCCTTAATTAGTATGCAATGATGTGTTGACAAGGCAAAATCATTAAGGAAGATCCTGATGATAATTATTGTGAAATTGCTGTCACTTGAGTTGGTTGATTGGTTTTTGGGAAAGGATATTGGTCAGCTTCTTTGGATAACTTGATATGTCCAGGCTGCCAATAATCCTTGCAATTGAGGAACAGCCATAAATGAAAATAAGCCTTGCTGATCATGCCATATTTCACAGTAAGACTGAGGAGGATGTTTTTTTTTTTGAGACAGAAAAAGCATAATGCATTGGAATGATAATTATTTATTGAAAAAACAACCACTGAAATGAAAATGAATCATGTTTGCATTTGTGGAAACAAGCCCTACACTATAGATTTGCAAAATATAATTGTAATCTTGCATCCACAAGTCACAAACAATGGTAAGTTTTGGTTTTACTGTCGACAACTTCCTCCCTCTAAAATCATGTTAGGTGCCAATGTGACTTATCAAGTGAAGCTGTGATCCTCGCAGTTATGAATGCAATTTTTGCAATTGCACAGAGAATCCTGAAAATTTCAGGACTTAAATGGGGTTTGAACCTTTGACCTTGTGATACTGGTATGATGCTCTATTATAAACCAACTGAGAGCTATGAAGCCACTGACGTTGGGAGCTGGTCATTTGTGGGTTCTAATGTTCCTCATGGGAGCGTCGCACCTGTATCGCGAGGTCACGGGTTCAAACCCCATTGAAGTCCTGAATTTTCCAGGATTCTCTATGCAATTGCAAAAATTACGTTCATAACTGTGAGGATCATAGCTTCACTTGATTTCATATCCACAGTTCGACATATGATCCATTTCATATATCATTTCATCGCTAATGTGACTTATCTTGCGTGAAAGCAATAGTTACATGCATCATTGTACTAGACCAAATCGGCTAACTCAAAGTTGTACCCAATTCAAACCCTTTAAGTTAAAACATTTTGTTCCAGGCATTTCCATATCATTTAAATGTGAATGCCACATTATAATGCAAATATATCGAGCAAACAATCTTAACCCCAAGAGATTTAAATTAGGTACAATTACACCGAATTATCCAATTTGGTCTCTTGGCTGGAACTTTGTAACATAAGACCATTATTTTGTGTTAGAGTAGTTCAGAAACAGACAGTTAAAGACCCTTTTTTCCACTACTTTCACCTGGATGTCTGTGCCGTGTTATAATGACTATAGTGTCCTGTTATGACAGTTACAAAGGAAGAAAAAATAACTTGTCATAAAATAGAAAAAAGAATCATTTGGTGAGTCTTACACAACATAGAGACAGCAGGTTCTTTTTCCAGATTTATTTTCATTAAATTATACATTATAAGGGCATTGATTATATTATTTATTTTCAACAATAGTTGTTATAAAAATAGAGTCTAGCATTATAATTATTATATATATATTTTAAGCATAAACTTTGATATTTTGCTAATTCAAAAATGGAAACAATGCATCAATATAAAATAATATAAGCAACTTACAGGATGAGAAAGAAATAAGGAAACTTAATTCTGTATTCAAGAACTGAAATCAGTTTTGGTTTATGGTAAAATTCATTTTCTTTAAGTACACACTTTCCTAATCAAGCTATTATTACTACATGTATGACTGTCATTTGCAGGATCCATTTCACTTTTCAATTTGTATTAATTGTTTACCTTAATTATTTGGCAACAACAGGGCTTGAAATTGCAACCAATACAATCACATTTGCCCTGAATTTTTTCCATTTGCAACTTGAATATCTAGGGGAGTTGCAAATTCACCTTTGCTCTTATGAAATAGAAGGGATGGCAGTTGCAACTTTGCAGCTACTTTAGCTAAACTAAATAAAGAAAGTTCAAAAGTTTCTGGTCATGAATTTTGTTTCAATCTATTGTTACCATAACATTATTTTTTATATTAGCCCCACCAGGGTCACATGACCCCGCTAAAAGCGAGTCTAACTTGCTGTCCTTATAAACAACCAAGCATCACATCAAAATAATTGTTAGATAACATTTAGCTGATAGGGCTCTTGTCCCTGAGGAGAATCATCTGACAGACTTGGAAAGTGCTGGACGAACTGACCACATACAAGTAATACAGTGGGGATTCTTTCAACTAAAAAAAGCCATCACAGTGGGAACAGTAACACAATACAATATACTTCTCTACATTTTGTATGCACCCAAGGACACCCCCAATAGATAGAGTAAAATCTGTCAAAGTCAATGGGATAAGATCTTTTGTGAACAATCTTAGTAAGGGGACAAAACATTACAACCAATTTAAAGTTTGAGCAAAATGAAAAATACAACAGAGACTAACAAAAGAAGAACAAGCAATGTGCCATAATGCATGAGTGGTGTGATTGGGACAGATCGCACCACCTCCTCAGCCCTGTCCCACTTGTGTGGTCCTTGCAGTCTGTACTGTGCTGCACCACAGGAGCCCACGATGAGATTCCATGCAAGAGAAGGATGCTTCCACAGTTGAGGCTTTGCACCAAAATATGCTGCAATTTCATCATTGTAGACTATGGGGTCTTGTTGGATTGTGTGCCTTGCTGAACTGTAAAAAATTCTTTCACTGTTTTGCTGGTCTTTCTGCAATTCTTGTCGCATCTTTTCTGCCATGGGAAGTTTGACTGTCCCTTTGCAAAGCTCAGAGAACCATCTGGCCTGGATCTCAGAAACAGACAACAGTCCACCCGATGATGGCTGGACAAAACCAATAAATGCTAGGGAGGCACCAATCACGGGGGAAAACACATTTTTAAAAAGCTTGATTTTGTTTGAGCCCTTTTCCATAATTAAATCTCTAATGCTGCCATCTAAGAATGGCAAGTCAATATGGTAACCAGTACAACAAACCACTGCATCTGCTTCAATCTCTGATCCATCGGTAAAAATGACTTTGTGTCCATGAACAGTTGAAATGTTTGGCTTAATAACTATGTTTCGTCTCTGTATGTGATGCATTAATGTGGGACTAACAGTGGGCTGTGTTTGACGAGCATGCATTTTGGGGTTTAAATTCCAACGCCACGGGCTCCCGTAAAGACACTGGATCACAAACTCCAGAATAAAATTTGCTACACTCCATGGAAGCCAAAGGAAGAGCCGACACCCATAATGATCTACAGGATACCCTTGTACATAATTAGGAAAGATCCACGCTCCTGACCTTGTAGAGATAAAAATGGGCTTTTCCCCACCCAATTCTGTCACATTAACTGCTACGTCAACAGCACTGTTACCAATCCCAACTACAACAACTTTCTTTCCTCCGAGCCCATTTGTAATAGCATCCTTATAATCTACACTGTGAAAAATTCTGCCATGAAATGTTTCTTGGCCTTCAAAATGAGGAATGTTTGGTAAAGCATGATGTCCAGTCGCTATGGCAACAAACTTTGCAAAGGTCTCTTTGAATTCTGATAGGTGATTTCCTTTTCTGTCAACTTTGACTGATGTAATTTTCCAACCTAAAGGAGCCTTTTCCATTTTGATCACCTTAGAGTTGAATTCTACATGCTTGTTCAAATCAAAATGCTTTGCATAGTTCTTGATATATTCTGCCATGTCAACGTGGCTTGGGAAATCAGGGGTGTCATCTGGGAACGGAAAATCCGAGAAGCAGTAGTTCTGTTTAGACACATTGCTGTGAAAGGGATGCAAAGATTGAGTGCATGTTTATCAAAATTTGATTAAAAGAGCAAGATCAAATGCATAACTTTTTTAATTACCTAAGGGATTTCATGAATGTCCCCCACTGAAAGTCCATAAGAATACTTGAGTGCGGGTTATAGATGTAGGGGAAAAGTGACCCGTGCACTTAGCTGGACAATTTATTTCCCATTGGAGCTACCTGAAATTTTCAGGTGTCTATAATAAATTATTATTAATTAAACACCATATTATCGCTTGAATTGTCCAGCTAAGTGCAAGGGTTCTTCCTTAAAAAAGACAACAATGACATAAAATCCTTATGGTTTGAGCCCAGGAGTCATATCATAATTAAGTCCAGGTGAGGATAGTCCTGAGATTGACCGTCATTCAAAACAGTTCTTTTCAGGACTACACTCACCCAGACGATCATACTTCACATATTCATAATACTGACAGAGCCATAAAAAGGTTTTCTCTTACATGTGAGTAAATCTCATGACACCATATCCATCTTCTGTAAACTGCCACAGACCCCCAATATGATCTGTTTTCTCGTAAACAATGATTTTAAAATTGTCATCTAGTAAACACTTTGCTGTTGCAATCCCAGAAATACCAGCACCAATAACTGCCACGTCATATTCCATAGGACTGGTCATTGCCATCTTCGGTTATCTTAAAAAATACAGTAAAAAAATGAAGAAATACTCTTACACTGATAAGTACAGGATCTAACAAAGAGAGCTTTAACATGGAAACTTATGGAAAGTGTTCATTTGCAGTTGCCACTCCAATGCTTTTGAATTACATGCTAGATGATATGTGAAGACCAGCACTATAGTGAACAAAATTATTATAAGAGTGCAAGCTGAAAGATTTCTCTTTTCACAGCCTTTTGTAAACTAAGCAATATTGTCTATGCAAGGTGCACGGTGGCCTCATGGTGAGTGTGCTCGACTCCGGATCGAGTGGTCCAGGTTCGGGTCCTGGCCCGGGACATTGTGTTGTGTTCTTGGGTAAGACAACTCTCACGGTGCCTCTCTCCACCCAGGTGTATAAATGGGTAGCAGTGAATTTATGCTGGGGGTAACCCTGCGATGGACTAGCATCCCATCCAGGGGGGAGTAGAAATACTCCTAGTTGCTTCATGCTACAGAAACCGGAGATAAGCGCCGGCCTGGTGGGCCTTCTAGGCTCGTAGCAGACTTAACTTAATGTTAAGTTTTTAGGCTTTTAGGTTTATATCACATCATAAGGCATGAACCGTTGTGAAAAAGCATTCAGTTATATACATTCAATTTGCAGCAGTAAAAAATGTGTGTGTGCTATATTCTCTTATTAAATAGGATAAGAGGGCATGCAAGCGTAACCTGCTGAGGATACTGAAAACCACTTCACCCTAAGCAATGTGTATGAATAAACAAAATATCTATATAGCTATAATTACTGTTGCTAAAAAGGGCAACAGATCTCTGAAATCTACTGCTTGACTGACTACGGATTCAGCAATGTTCACGTCACCACTGTAAACATCAGAGTGATATTAAGGGAACCAGGCAGCAAAGCTTTCTCTTATCATTTTTATTATTATTATTATTATTATTATTATTATTATTATTATTATTATTATTATTATTATTATTGATGCTTTTGATGCACAGTAAAAGACAGTAGACACAACTTTGGCGTAAATGAGAGGCAGGGAATGTACTGGCAAGGTGGGGATAATACCTACCACCAGTATGGACCACCAGATGAGGGGCTTAGGCACATAGCCGAGGGTGTGCCTCATACCTGTATTGCAAGGCAGGTATACAGTTGCTGGCATAATGACCTGGGGCCAAGTTAACCCAGTCCAGCAAAGTAACAATATGCCCCCTCCCTGATGGAGCTTCAGCACAGGGCTGAAGGGGTGCTGCAAGCAGCAATTCCCTGCCCTTACTTTACTACAGAGAATTATTAACGAGGTTACACTAAGCTTGTAAGTAAAAAAATAAATCAATCAAAAATACAAATGAGCAAGAAAGCGAAACAGGGGAGGCAAGAAGGGATTAAACTGCTGAACAGGAAAACAGAACAAGTTGAGCTTTGGAAATGTCAATCTGAGAAGGATCACATGGTGGGATGAATGAAAGAGCCAAATAAGGTAGTCACGTGATGGGAAGTCACGCTCTCCTCCCATGCTCTGCCCAGTATTTGCTTACCAGCATTAACATCTATTTTTATTCTAAAATATCATTTATTATTATCATTATTATTATGATCATCATCATTATGGTTTCATCATTATTATTAAAACTTTGCCAAAATTCATTTTTTTAATTAACTATTTTTATATTTAGTTCTAAATTTTTAAAGAAGATATTTTATTCAGCCATAGTCTATTAACTATGATTCAGCCTTACCTCTCCAGTGATGCTTGCCTGGTTATAGTTTTCTTAGTGTCAAAATTATTTCCATCAACATCTACACGTCCCAGCACTTGCATTTTTTTGGCAAAGTCCTTTTGACTTATGGCTGAAAGTCGGCTGAAAGTCGTTTTGGTAGTATTGTTAATTGTGAAATTGTTTAATTTTAATTTGGTAAAAAGGGAATTTAACTTCAAAACTGATGTGCATATTCCTCCCGCGACAGAGGAATTCTTAAAGCAGTGACGGGCAATGCAATTGATGTCCTTTGAAAATAAATTGACTACAGTATGGTGTACATCAAAATTGTCATCTAGCGCTTTATGAATAATAACGCTTCTGATTACCTTGGAGTTACGACACGCAAAGAAGATCCTGGCTCTTGCAAACGCAGTCTTTCTTTCTAATTTAAATTGGTAATGACAGGCTTAAAAGCAACCAGAAAATCGCGTGCTTTACACGCGCTCGCTTTTGCGAAAAGCGTTGTCACGAATAGTCACGAGTTGATCGGAGGGCTTCGGATGTTTAAACAACCCAACTACGAGTACCCTCCGTACAAACGTGAAATGGACAAATCATTTAATTTTTGAGGAGAGAAGCTCGGCGACATCTCAGAGAGGATTTGCAGAAGGTTCCAGAAGCAATCACAGATTATAGAATTTAAGCAAGTTCGATTAGGGTAAACACTGTTTGTAAGAAAAAATTCGGAGCATTACCTCTCCTCTCCTCACTTAAAATAAATGGTTATTGTGTCTGGAGTTTAGTCCATATATGGAAAGGCGCTCTTTAATTTAATTCTATTTCGCGCCATTTTCAACAAATTTCAAGATGGCGCCAACTTCTTCTGAGGACGGAGCAAACAATTCACAAGATGGTATACTGTAAAATTTAGCTTCGTTGTTTGACAAGCAGAAGAATTTCATGCCAATAGTCTTTCTTTTATGTGCATATGTTTTCATCCATTTAGCTTCCCAGATAACAAGGCGGTCAAAGCGATCTGTGGGTCGCAAATCTGGAGCAACCTCTGCTCTTGATAGAATTAGGTTTGTTTCGAATTCTGTTTTCCCACGTGTAAAAGCTTTTACGAATATCACGATAAACAAATCCCGTGTTTTCTTTTGTGACAGGAAATTCCGTGAGACCGGTGAGCGTACCAAGTACGAGGTAACCAGAATTTGCCGTTACTGTTCTAACTGGTGGTCATGTAATAAACTTTGATCCGTTTGTAACGTTTCGACGACTGGAATACAATTAGGTTTAGCTCCTATAGATTTTCCAGCAAGATCTGAGATAGATTTTGGTGGAATGACAATTTTCTTTTATTTGCTCTTATCACTTTTATTGATGGTGAAATTAAAAATATATTTAGATCTCCATTCGCGACATAACCTTCAAAGTAAGTTATACTTATAATTTTGAGGGGGTAGTTATGAATCTGATCCAACAGATGCATCGACCAACACATTCGTCTGCATTTGGCACCCTGTTGACTGACGTGTCAGTTATCACTTATCTTTGAAAGGCTGACATGCTAGTTAGTGTTAGCCAATGCGTCAGCTGGCATAATGTGGAGCGACAGTCAGCTAATGGTTGATTGACAGTCTGTCATCTGACTGCCGACTGCTGACCTTTGTGTTGGTCATCTTTAATTTTTAAAGTTTATTTCATGCATTGGTAACCTGTTGATAAAACATTGGTGTATCTATAGCACTCTGGTGATCAATTTTCTGATGTGCCTTTTTTATATTGTTAAATATGTGGGTGTTTCTTGAGCTTTGCCAGTAATAGGTTGAAAAATCAACTTCCTCATTCAATATCATCTTGTTTTGTGTTTTTTTACTCAATCCCCAAACAAAAGGCAATTGCCCATCATGGCCTACATTTTAGATACATGCATAAACACAATAACCAGCAACTCAAGTCAATTTAGGTCTAAATTGTGAAACTAATCGTCTCCATGTCATTAGTTCAGTCCCTGTCAAACTGTTCATACAAATTTGTCGTGAATTTCATTTTGTTGTTAAGTGTTGGTAACGACATGGCCAAATTAGGAGAAGTGTCGACGCTGCTTGCTGTAGTTAGACTTCGTTGGTCTTTGGGGGTTACCAGCTCACACAGAGTCCAATAGACTAGACTTGAACACACTCAAGACTTGATTACATTCTGCTTTAATAGTTAAATCAAAGTGCTTATATACATAATGGTAGCTAGCTAAACGTGATTAAATATGTGAGGGAGTATACGATATTTCCATCCTAGTAAACATCCTAATTTTTACGTGAGCATAACCGCCTTACTTACATATCGATACATACGTAAATCCTGAGGAACTAGGCGTTTAGAATCCTACATGAAATCCTAGTATAAGAAAGGACTAGTTCCCACGATGTAATATGTTGGCTGTATATGCCTCGCGTAAACAGCAGATTTGCATGTTCGATTGAGCAACAATACAAATGTACCTCCGATTCGTATCAGATGAAAAACTGATCTACCTGTACTTGTAGGTCGACAGGTCACGTTAACTAAGTGTCGCGCTTTCCTTAACTTTACTACAATTTCCAGGTTGGTCAGGTACAAGATGTTTATCAGGTTGTAAATGAAGATGAATACTCTGACATTGTTAGAAAAAGACAAGAAGAAGACTGGGTGATTGATGATGGTGAGTAAACATTGTGTAACCGAGAAGGTCAGGGCTTCAGGATTGGTTAATGCTTAGGTGCGCAATAAAAGACAATACACACAACTTGGGCGTAAACGAGGGGCAGGGAATGTACTGGCAAGGCGCGGATAATACCCACCGCCGGTATGGACCATCGGATGAGGGGCCTCGGCAACTAGCCGAGGGTGTGCCTCATGCCTGTATTGCAAGGCGGGCATAGTTGCTGGCATAATGTCCTGGGGCCAAGTTAACCCAGTCCAGCAGAGTAACAATATGCCCCCTCCCTAACGGGGCTTCAGCACAGGGCTGAAGGGGTGCCGCAGGCAGCAATTCCCCGCCCATAGTTTATTAAAGAGAACTATTAACTAGGTTACAGTATGCTCATGAGCAAGATACACAAAAACCAGAAAGCAAAAAACGGGGAGGGAGGGAGGGATTAAAATGCTGAGAGAAAAACTGAACGAGTTAAACTTTGGAAAATTTCAAGCCGAGAGGGCTCACATGGCAGGAAGAATGAGAGAGCCAAATAAGGTAGTCACGTGATGGGAACTCACTCTTTCCTTCCAGATCTCCCCGGTATTTGCTTACCAGCATTAACATCTAATTTATTCTAAAATATCATTTTCAACACAGTGGGGAGAGTACTCCCCCTCTTCAATTGTCTCTGCCCGGGTTCTTGTACTTAACCCATTGACCCCGGAGAGTGAGACTTACAGATTTTACTCTGTTTAACGCTAGATGATTGTACTCTTCAATGGGGGGCGTCCTAAGTGTGTGAATGGCTTAATCACGTGTGGGTCTAGTTTGTTTCTCCTGGAATGCCCCTTTCCTTTTCCACTCCTTTTGTACTAATAGTGGCATGCCCTGCAAAGCAACTCTGCATTTGATGTTGTTCACTCTAAATGCCTGGTCCTGATCAGCTGTTAACAAGCCTCCATCTCTTTTTATGTTTCCTCCCTTTAGCCACTCCCATGACTTATTGTTTCTATCCCCTATAGTGCTTTCAAGGAATTAACCATTGAGAGGTTTACCGACTGTAGTAGCCTTAAAGCAGTCTTATCCCTTCCAGCACTCTCCTTGTTGTGCACAAAGTGCATTCTCTTCACACTTTGTGATGTACTTGTTCAGGCTGTTGGTTTCTGTATTATTCTTTCACTCTTAACACTCCTTGTCCACCACCTGATCTTCGTAGGTAAAGTTCTTTCACATTGGCTGGTGGGTGTAGTGAACAGGGAATGGGCTTTTTTCTTATGGGTTTTGGTTTTCCTGTCCCAGAGATAGTCTTTTTTCCACTCAATTATTCCAACACCAAATCACACAATAGACACTGTTGTGGAATTAATAGTTTTTATGACATACAATTATTATTATTATTATTATTATTATTATTATTATTATTATTATTATTATTATTATTATTATTATTACTATTATTATTATTATTATTATTATTATTATTATTATTACACTGTGAGATTAGCAAGCCCCCACACAATGATTAAAATCTTTCAAATAATTTCATGCATGTACATGAATGTCATGTACGAAATTTAAATTTAGATGGTACTGGATATGCAGATGATGGAAGAGAAATATTTGATGATGATCTTGATGAACCAGCTGACGGTTAGTACGTGTATAAAATTAATGCAATTTGCTTGTCTTAGAATAGTCTTTTTTTTAAACAAGGATGAATTGCTGATCTTTTTATGACATATGATAACTTCGCAATCTTGACTTTCAGAAAAGAAAGCTCCTAAATTCAAGCCTAAAAAACCAGTAAGTAGGCTGTATTTTTTCCTACTCAAGATATTGGAAACAGGTTATCAAAATATTCCTGTGTTCACTTATATTTCATTTTTCTTCTTATAGAATGTTAAGAAACCAGTAGAGAAGCCAAAAACAATCAATAAAATGCTGCTGGCTGCAAGTGCTAAGGCAAAGAAGCCAAAGGTGAGAGGCTCTCTGTCACAAACTGTGAACTAAATTTAGATTTGAGAGAAATTTGCAGAAAAATAGTCACCTTGAATAGTCAGCTGTTAATCAGCCTTTATTTGGTGAAATCTCGATGAAGTTTCCACTGCTTCTCATGAATAAATTTCTTATTTTTTTATCTTCCATAGAAAGAAGTTTTGTCTCTTGGAGAGGACGATATCTTAAGTGGTGTCCTAAAGGAGCTTGAGGTGGGGTAAACTTTTATTCACACCACCCTTGAGCTGGTACTGAACATTCCACAAGGCTGCTGCCTAAGAAAATTTTAAAGGGGCCCTCAGAGCTAAATGCTGAGAACTTAGGAGCCCAACATATGAAGTGAAAGGTGTTGCTATGAAAAATTAAGGAGCCCAGAGCTATTCTTTGGGAGCCCCAGGCTACCGGGCTCCTCTTAGGCAACAGCCTTGTTCCAGATGTCAATTCACCAAGAAATGTCTCATAGTCTGACTGAAATAATCTGATAAGAATCTGAGTGCTTAAGAAGGCAAATCCAATGGCACTGAACTGGAGAACTCACAGGGAATTTTATTAACCATGCAAGCCCTAATGGTGTTACAGCTTGCTTGATGATATGTGGTTTAAAACATACGGTAGACAAGCACAGTTGAAAGGTTCAGTTGAGAATCTCACTTGAGAAGCACGGTTTAACCCATTGGTTCCTGGGGGTTCCCCATTGACGAGTAAAATCGTCTGGCCGGTTTACGCCGGTTTAGGCGTCAAAGGGTTAACATCCACTCAAAATGTCCCCATTTAATCCATTGACTCCAAGGAGTGGGACTTAATTGAAAGATTAAGAGGAAACTTACCTTTAAGTTGAAGTTTGATGTAAATTCTATCTCATCATCTGAAGTGTAAGGGATAAACCGGGTGGGCCCCAACTGGACAAAGGGTTACAGGCATGTGATCCCTTACACTTCAGATGATGAGATAGACTTCAACTTACAGGTAAGTCTCATTTAATCTTTCAATTCTATCCCATAATCCTCAGTGCAGAGATCCCATGAGATGTTGATGATGAGAATAAGCTGGAAACTCCAGGTCAGGGAGATGGCAACCTGGCCTAGTTTGCTTCAATTTATCTCCAATGGAGATTTTTACGAGAGAATCACTGTGGACTAAATTA
This sequence comes from Montipora foliosa, assembly GCF_036669935.1. Lineage (NCBI taxonomy): Eukaryota > Metazoa > Cnidaria > Anthozoa > Scleractinia > Acroporidae > Montipora > Montipora foliosa. Next base: position 26,280,022 of record NC_090881.1, read on the forward strand.
TGAATATCAAACAAATGAACAATTTTGTTTATGTTAGGGTTATGAAGAGTGTAACACTTTTACCACATTTAAGTCGAATCTCAACAGCTTTTAATAACAACTTCGTTCACACACTTTGATTTCTTCTACACACACTCCAAACCTATCCCATCATGCATGTGGTCTAGCACAGGTAGACCAACAAACACTACAAAGAGATAGATAGAAGAGTTAACAAAGTCCCAGTCTATGTGGGATGTGGCCGTTACATTGTCAATCTTTGCTTATTTATGACCCTTTTAAGCTTTCGATGCCTCTGTTTTGTCAAGTTCTAACTGTCTATTAACCCTTTCACTCCTGTGGGGTTCCCCATTGACGAGTAAAATCGTCTGGCGTTAGACAGAGTAAAATCTATAAGTGTCACTCTTGCGAGTGAAAGGGTTAAAACAATGGACCATGCACGACAGCAGGAAGACATCTGAGCACCAACTGAGTGGGTATCTTTTCGATAATCACCCTTTCTAGAAAATAATATTCAGTTTGCATGTCAATCAATTTGACCTCTGACTGACTAAATTTGTTCTGGCTTGGTACAAATATTTGAATGGCTTTCTGATTAAACTCAATTGTGACCCCTCTAATGGCATTAAGGATCCTTTGATCTGAGGTGCTGGTTTGCTATGTGGAAATAAAATTTTGCATTTTCAGATTGTGAGACTTTTAGCTGCTTCTCAGTTTTGCCCAAATCTCAGGGTTTACTCTTGTTGTTACTAAATCTTTGCAATTCTGAGGTCTGTACCACTTTTTCTTTTGTGTTGTCCTCTGACAACATGGTTTTGGCCATTTTGTCAACTAGGTTTGACAGCTGTGTGCTAACACCATCACTCACAGCTCTTTCAGAGTAATAAATTTTGGAGAACTCAGCAAGAACATTGTCCTCACCACCAGCTGATTTTTTTGGTAATTTTTCGCCACTGATAAGGTTGGTGTAAGCCTCGTCCATGTCTATAGAGTCCGAGATGGCGTTATCACTTTTCATGCTCATCAGGCTCGAGTTCTGAGTCGCTAAGTTCATCCCTTTTCATTTTCTGGGATCCAACACTCCTGGAAGAGTGAATAAACTCTTTCACAGCTGACACCATTGAGATAATCGCAGTTCCAAGCAATGATAGGGAGGTTGATTGTTGGTCTTGAAGCTTTTAAAGAATTTCCATGATGACGTTGTGTCAACTGCTGTGCGATTTTGCACATGGTCTGCTACAGGGGAGTTAGTAGCAGAAATGTCAGGTGACGTGGTCTTTGTATGTGCTGCTCCCCATAGAAATCCGTGGTTTCACTGTGGGTGCAGTTTTCTCAGTCTGAGGCTTACTGCGTGGGTCAAGCAACTCAGGTAGTGAGACATCTGGATTTGAAGAACGTTGAACTCTTTCTTCAATGGGGACCGCCATTGTGATCATCAGCGATCCATGCAGTGGATTCAGTTCAAAGACAACTCAGGAAACCTTTGGTTTACGGGTAGCCTTTTGAAACTGAGCTAATTCGAAAGATTTAACAGTAATGAAAGAAGAAACAAGTTTTGCCAATATTTGAATGATGAATATTCAATCATGTTTTCTCTGGAAGCGGGAAAAGACGTGCGTTGAATTCTGGAATTGGACAGTGCAATCTCATGGGATCCCTGCACTGAGGATGATGGGATAGAATAGATTTTACTCTGTCTAACGCCAGACGATTTTACTCGTCAGTGGGGTTGGTCCAGGGCGGTTCAGGTACCAATGGGATAAAGCATGGTTTCAAAAGCTGGGAAAGGAAAATCGACAAAAATTTAATGCAAGCTATGACCTACAGAAAATAATATTTTAAAACATTTAAACGTTGGAATCTGAAACTTGAGCACGTCCTCTTGATACCTTGTACTCCTGGGAATGAAATTGCAAGCACATGAATATATTCGGCTAGGCAATCATTTGAAACAAATTATTATAACCCCACTTCAACTTGAAGGAAGCAGCCCAATGGTCATTTATTAAGCATGGTGAAGGTGAATTCAGGTTCACAGAAGTCACGTTAGGTTAAAGATTGAGACTTGAATCAAGGGCAAGCCGCCACAAGCTGATCCTGCAACTTAGGCGCTGAGCCCTGTTGGGTCATTCTTTCATTTTTGACATCTGATTTTCTCTTTTTTCCTCTTCATTAAAAGAACCCAAAACCACTTCCTGTAAAGATGTCAAAAAGCCAGAGTCGCAAGTCAAGGTTTGGTGTATTTTTCTTTTTTCAACTTGATAGTTCCAAGTGTTTCGTTCATGACGGGGGAAGATGTTTTCAGATTTGGTCAACACATTAAACACGCCATGGTTTACCTCGTGGAAGAACAACATTCGGGAACTTTTATTACATCATACATGTAAATTGCACAGGCATCCCACTAGATATAATGAGGTCATCCTAACACCCCCACTTGATCTCACTTATATGTCCTAGAATTACATCCACATATTATTACACTAAATGAACTCAACATAAGATGTATTATCTCTTAAATGGATACAATAATAACAATACGAAGTTATGCTTGTATATTACTTGTATACCTATGTCTTAAGAACCAAAAATATAATTCCTAAACTTTTGCAACTTAAATTTAGTAACTGGTTTGGTCATGACATCAGCTACCATATCGGCAGTAGGACAATACTTAATGATTATCTTGCCTGCATTCTGCGCGCTGCGAACGAAATGGTATCGAACATCAATATGTTTCGACCTTCGTTGATTGACTGGGTTCTTGGACAAGGCAATTGTACCTTGGTTGTCCTCAAAAATCAAAACAGGGCCACTTACCTCACCAATGTCCTTCACCATTTGAGTGAGATACATACCTTCTTGGACTGCTGCTGCCAGAGCAATATACTCAGCTTCACATGATGATAGAGCCACTGTTGGTTGTTTCCTTGATTTCCAAGAAATAAGAGGACCGGCTCTGTTCAAACTGAAACAGTACCCACTGATACTACGTCTGTCATCTGTAGATGACGCCCAATCAGCATCACTGTAGCCTATCAGTGTAAGACCATCATCACACTTTCTATAGCACAATTCAAAATCAAGAGTCCCCTTCAAGTATCGCAACACATGTTTCAAAGCTATCCAGTGTCCCTTCATGGGAGCAACCAGGAACTGTGACAACTTAGTAACAACCCAGCATATGTCTGGTCTGGTACATGTCATAGCATACACCAGACTACCCACTGCTTCACGGTATCGTCTAGGGTCCACAGGGGTTTCACCATCAAACTCAAGCTTCTGTTCTGAAGGTGTAGACCTTGGCTTACAATTGGACATCTCAAATCTCTCAAGCACCTTAGTGATGTACCCCTTTTGATTCATCTTTACAAAGCCATCTCCCTGCTCAAAGTGAATACCCAAAAAGTATGAAAGTCTACCCAGATCTTTCATATGAAACCTCTTTTTCAGCATTCCTTTAGCTTCAGTCATTAGCAACATGTTGCTTGCTGCTATAATTATGTCATCTACCCAGACAAGCATAGCAACAAATCCACTTCCAACATGTTTGGTATACACACAATTGTCAACAGGGCTTTGAACAAAACTGTTCTCCAACAAGAAACAGTTTAGTACATGGTTCCAATTTCTACCCGACTGCCTTAGGCCATACAAAGATTTGTTCAATTTATACACAAGTCTCCCTCCACTCCCTGAGGGAACTTCAAAGCCTTCAGCTTGATCCATATAAATCTCACAATCAATAGAGGCATTGAGATATGCCGTTTTCACATCCATTTGGTGCAAAACCAAATCACGTTGTGCTGCCATTTGCATTAGCACACGCAGTGATGTGAGATTAGCAGTTGGTGCAAAGGTTT
>NC_090881.1:26288884-26306384 GCF_036669935.1 Montipora foliosa
TGTGAGAGAAGTAGCGAACGATTTAACGAAAGCAAGAGCCGTTTTTCGCTATCTTTATGACCGGTACCTTCCGGTGTGATTAATGGCTCGAAGTTGAAGGTTTGGCCGAAGACGCGGAATATATCTGCTCTCGTTCGCTCATGAAATAGGTTTCCTCTGCCAAATGCAAATTACCCGCGAATGTTTCGGGAAGGTTGGATGGGTTCAGAGAAGTATGATCCATTTCTTTCAGAGCTTTGCTTTTTTTGTTATTTCAGAGGTTTAATTGAAAGCGCTATCATATTGTTGCAAGTTATCGTGCTTGTGTCTTGGCGCTTCACTATCTGCCTATTCAACCCCTTTTCATTATCGCAAATCATAAACAAACAGGAAATTAAACAAACTGATGTCTCCTTTTGACAAGTACTAAATGACCAAAAAGTCTAAAATTTCGGAAGGTTGCGTGACTGATCGCGACAAATATGTGGATCAGTTTATTTCTTTTGAGCGGTAAACAGCGAGTCGTCGATTAATTTCTTTTCTAATGGCTTGAACGTAACTCTTAAATGCAGCTTTAGTTGAGCCCTGTCATGATGGTACGAGTTGTTTTATCTTCGTTCGGTTACTTGGGCCTTGGTCGTCGCCGGGGTCGTCGCTCAGAGTCGGAAGACAGCCGCTATGTCAACTGCCTTGATCAAACATGAATAAAGGAAAAATGGTAGTAAGTTTTGCATGTGAAGAATGCCTCAGCTGGTAACCCCAATGCAGAATTTTATTTGATTGATTTATAAGTGTTTGCGACTCTACTAAGACCAACATGAACAGCATTCAACAATCAACGTTCTGTTGTACATTTCTAAAACAGGATCGCACATGACAAGAGAAACCTACTGACGACCCTCGCTAATCACAGGGTACACATCAAAGCAAACTTGTGCTTAACACCATCTTGAAAATTCATTTGTACATTCCTCACTTCATTTGAAACAAATTTCTATTGTTTATGCTCATGATTTACCGTTAGAGTCGCTAAGTGAGTGTTTTGTTTTTTCCTCAGAGAACGCCGCCAATTTAGGCATGTTTAGGTTGGACTAATTCGCATTTCTTCTCTTTTCCGAGTACTTGCAGCGACTAAAACAATCAAGATTTCGATGGTTTGTCGAGCTGCACTGTTTAAATAAATCACAGTTAACCCCAGATGACACCCAATAATAATATTATAGCAAGCAGCCATTTAATTATGCGCTCACTTGAGGTAAATTAACAGCGTTTAAACGCGTCGTTTGTGTAAAGCTTTTCCGACATGAAATCTTACGCACGCGTTTTTTTCGCGTTTAAACGTTGTTTAAATGCGTTTAAACGGTGTTTTAACGCGTTTGCGTTTAAAACGATAGAAAACGCGTTTTTTTGTTATTCACCTTAATCCCCCTTGTCCTAAATAAGGTCACAAATAATAAGACTGCCGTTACAGCTGTGAAACAAAATTAATATTATTTTTGCACATTATAAAAATGTATTCAATTTCAATTAAAAGGAAATATCTGATCTGAGACAACCCATTATCAAAGAGGAACCAAGTTCCCCAACTACTCCTACCCGCTATGCAAAAGCAGGTCTGGCGGCAAAAAGAAAGGTAGCTGTCAAAACTGAGCCATGTGATAGATTGGTGGGTTGTTACGGCGGTATGATCGGAGAAAAGATAAAAAATGAGGACATTTACGGCACTGAGAATATGGATACAGGAATTAATGGTAAGAAAGTCAGAATAAGTACAATAATTTATAATAATTATTGTAAATTAATTTGTTTAACCCTTTGACGTCCAAACCGGCCTAAATCGGCCAGACTTGTTATTTTGCTCTGTCTAACGCCAGATTATTTTGCTCTGTCTAACGCCAGACGATTTTACTCGTCAATGGGGAACCCCTGGGATTCAAGGGTTAATCACTCATTGAAAAACTATGTCCCCATTAAAAACAGCTTTAAAAAAAATAATCCGAGAGAGTTTCTTCGCTACTGCTCAACTGAAGTGAACATTAGAGGACTTGCATGCGCTGGGGTTCAAATGTCAGACGTGGCATTTTTTCATTGGCCTCATTAATACAATGTATTATTTTGTTTATTTACTTATCAAATACATGTAGGTTTTCACCAAGGTGGAAATGTCCCCACAATAGCATAATGTGCCTCAGTCGCTAAGTGGGGGCCACAACTCTGGGCACTTTAGAATTTTTGTGGATGTAATGTCTGGCTTTTTATGGTGACATCACTCTGGTAAAGACCTTTGCGTGCATGCAAACAAACAGGAATGTTTTATTTTATAGTGGCAATATTGTGAGTATCACTGAAAGATGAGTGACAAAAAATAAAATGTCAAGTTTCATAGACCCTTTAAAATAATTATTAAATTTTGTGAAATAATTTTGTCTGCTAATTAAGTCAAACTCGGGTACATTGTAGCTTAGAAATGCTATTGAAAAGGTAAATGTCATCTCTGAGATCTAATGAAACTATTACTGACTTTATCAAGTAATGAGCTCCAATGATTATAGCAAAGCATGAAGTTATGGGTGTGCGTTTAAGATGATTCATGCTCCCAGAAAGTGCTGGCATTGCAGACTAAGGTTGTGGAAATTTTAACAGGTTGATCTGACCATTACTATTTGGGTGTTATTTTATAAAATGTTTCCCAGATACTCCTGATGACATTCCAGAATATAATGCAGTATGTGATGACTTTGATGGTGAAGGTGATGATGATCTTGATGATACAGAAGCTCTCCAAGCATTATCAAATGCTGAGAAGGCTCTTGATGAAAAATGTAAAATAAAGGCATGTAGAATATAATTTTATCAAAGGGATATCCCATATTTAGAGTGTGCATTTAAGGTCCTTCCTCTGAGAGGGAACAAGACAGTATTAACAAAACTTTAGGTTAATGTCCAGATAAGATCGTTTACAACAAATGGACATTTTACTTGTAGATAGAGTTGGAGCACTGTTACATCTGCTAATTAACCCTGCAAGAAATGATATGGTCCTCATCAAAATTAATAATAATTGTACAAGTCATACTTTAGTTCCTTTAGTTTCTCGGTCAGTATGCCTTATTCTGTCTGTCGCTGAAACCAATCCACTGGCCTGGATACTGGATCTTTGTCTATTGCCCAGTTTGAAGTCTTTGATATTGTAATCTGGATAGTCTCAACTCGATCCTTGTGAGAATTGAGGATCGAGAATCGAGACTCGAAAGACACTTTCAACTTTTGCGTGGTACTGTAGTGGCGTGGCCTTGTCAGGTGACCAGGTGTAGAGAAAGCAGTGATGTAGTACGATTCTTTGGTCAATGTACAATGTAGGTTACAAATAGCCTTTCGAGAGATCTACTTTGGAAAAGATTGTTACCCCTGCCATCTTTTGACTGGTCTCGTTTACTGTGGGGGTCTGTACCCTGGGCTGTGCAAGGGCAGTGTTTGGCATCCGCGTATCTGAAACCAAACGGCTTCTTCTTGAAAATGGCTACAAGGGGTGATAACCAGGGAGTGGCTTCTTTATGACATAAATATGCATTTCATAAAGCTGTAAAGTTTTTAACTAGACTATTCTGACGTTGTTTTAATAATAATATCATTCTGCTACAATGCTGATTTCATGAATCTTTATGCAACAGGTTCTTTAAAAACATTTGGTTTATCAAAACTCAAATTAGCAACAATAAAAAACAAATTCAAAACACAATATTATTGTTCGTTTTTCTCACAGGTTGAGGTCGACAGGAAGCCAATTGACAGAAAATGTGCCTTCCCACAAAAGTATGTTCTGACTTCTGGATGCAATTTACTTGATAAAGAGTGTGGAGATGTAAGGCAGTTAATGCCATCTTTATCTTGGCTTTATCTTAATATTGCTTCAACTCTATAGAGCAAATAAATTGTTAGTTCATCAATGATGGAAAGGTTTACTGGTGCCCGTGGTAAATTAATGAAATTATAGAAAGCAAGTTTCTTGGCAACAGGCAAAAGGACAATTGAAACACATTGTCCATTCAGGACCTACACTGTAGATAAACGACCTAGCTCTCCAGTGAGTTCTGGTAGCTCGATGGGTAGAATATCCAACCGGTGCTACGGAGGTCGTAGGTTCGATTCCTGCCCAGGACTCTGATTTTCAGTTACCGTAAAATTCCGAAAATAAGCCCCTCCATGTATAAGCCCCCCAAAGGGGTAATGCAAAAAAACCCTCCGTTAAATCACCCCTCCAAATAAAAGCCCCCCGGGATCTTGTACTTGGAAAATTGCTCTCAAATACAAAGTAAAACAAAGCGACAACGGTAAATTTACTTCCAACTATAAGGCTAGCCCAATCGATTTGGAAACGCAAATTTCCCTCCGTAGATAAGCCCCTTGAAAAGGGCCTTTGAAAAATACAAGCTCCGGGGCTTATCTTCAGAATTTTACAGTATCTTTTCACCCGTTTCCAAGCAGCTTGTTTTCTATAATTTCTATTAATTATTAGTACATGTGATTATTTTTTATTTCTTAGGACAACTGAACTACCAGATAACTCAGGTTGGGAAACTATACTAGGAAATGAAGAATTACAACAACAAGAGGTACAACATGGATGTACACTTTTATTGCAAGTCAATATTTTTTAAGTTTCTCACTGTTTCTTTAGTAATTTTTATTCATATATTTTTGTGGTATGCAATTGGCTTGTTAGGTTTTAGCTGATGTGAATGTGGATTCATCTTCTCTACCACTTCAAGATATCAATGGTTTGTATGTTTTATCGCTGGAACTACAGTACGGCTCAAAAGTAAGTTACCAGTCTCGTCTTGGTTCTCTCGATGGATTCACAGTTGAAACTGCAGCACAAGTTTATCAAAAAATTTCGCCGTGACATTAATTTTGAACCAAAGTATGTAAATTTCACAGGCAGAGTCGTGGTTTGAATGTCAACATGCATTTGGAATGTAAGAGTTTCAAAATAATACACCGCCGCCAACTGCATTTTCCATGCTCCATTTTGGAGCGTAAGCTTTTTCCTGAACATGTTAATCTTTAGAAAAGTTTACATTTGTGCAACCACATACAGTTTTGAACCGTCTCTAGAGACGAGAAAGACGAGACACTTGACTCATGAGACGAAAGTCTCGCCTTTTGAGAGGGTAGTGACTTACTTTTGAGTGGTACTGTAACACTCTGTAAATTAAAATTGTTTGCAGTGTTGATAGTGGCTGCTCGCAGGGTTGCCATGGATGCCTCCTTTCTCCTCGACAGATTCCTTTCCAGCTCCAGCAACCTGCACCAGCTCCCAAGCTCATCTGTTGTTGATAAATTTTATTGGCATAAAAGTAAAATTTTTCATGAAAGCTAGGGAATAAGGATGAAAATTATACATCTTCTTGATATTGTTGTATACAACCTCCAGTGGCCGGAGAATTTAGCAAATATTGTTTGTTTCTTTTTTTAATCCATCCAGGCGAGAAAGTCCTCAAATTTTACTGGTTCGATGTCTATGAAGACAGACTTAAACAGCCAGGTATTGTGCAATTTATTGTTGAGCATTGTAGTTAATTAAAATAAGTTATTATTCTTATCAAGACTTAGTTTTGGTTGATCCTTTCACTCCCAGTCAGGGTTCCAGATAAGTTTTTAAGGCAGGGTGTCAACAAGGAATTCCAGTACGGTGGGGCAAATTTCCACTGCTCCCACCAAACCCAGCAGTGTTTTGTCGGGGTTTAAAAACACAAGGCATAGCCGAGTGTTTTTAGACCCGATAAAACATGTGCTGCTCATTTTTTCCACAAAAAGCGTGTCTCTGGACTCAAAGCAATGGTTCAAATTGTGAGAGGAGAATATTAGCATACCAGAAAAACATGCTATGTCTTATTAGTATCTTCTTTATATAAAGAATGCTAACGAGGAGTGTTTTATCAGGATATAAGGCTCATGCATGTTATGTTTTATCTGTGTTTTGATAGGCTGTTAAGCTCATGAATTATGAATGAGTTTTTTATTGTCCTTTCAAACACCTGTTTGCCTTTCTTAAATGCTGCTGCCTTCTGCAATTCTTTACAGCCTACATCTATTCATTCATTTGTTTAAGGTACTGTCTACCTGTTTGGAAAATTGTGGATTGAATCTGCCAAAGCGTTTGTCAGGTAATTAAATTTTCTTTGCCTTTCCCCTTTTTTGATAAAACAAAGTTTCTGATTTTCGCTTCTTTCTCTTTCATGTTTCAAGTTGTTCATTGGCTGTCAAGAATATTGAAAGACAAATATATATCCTTCCAAGAGAAAAGGTAGAGAGATTTGTTTCTGTCTGTTTGTCTTACATTCCTTAAAGATCCAACAAATTATGATGAAATGGTTGTAGAAAATAACTACTTTGTGTGACTTGTCTTCTTCCATACAGAAGCGCGATGTTGATGGATCAGAGACTGACCAGCCTGTCACATTTATTGATGTATATCAGGTGATTATTTCATTTTAACATTACTATGATTTTGAATGAGGATGCCAATTTTGCTGGTGCTGGCGATGATAAGGATGGTGGTGGTGACTATGATCACGATGACGTGATCGGCGGCAGTGTTCATGATTCTGGATAATTTTGATGGTGTTTTTGTTTACGATGATGATGATGATGCATGCCTTACTTTGCATCATATTCATAGAATTTGATTTTACCTTTCACTCCCAGGAATTTAATGAGAAAATAGCTACAAAACACAAGATAATGAAATTTATCTCGAGGGTAAGATTTCTTCACTGCACCTTGCAATTAAAAAAATATTCTTAACTTAAACTGCTTCTGAATATGTTTCCTTGATGTGATGTTTGTGATGTTTTCTCTTTCAGAAAGTCCAGAAAGCATATGCTTTTGAAATTCAAGATGTTCCTGTTATGTCAGATTACTTAGAAGTCAGATATTCAGTAAGCAAACTTGCTTTGGCATGCTTTCTGGACGTTTTTGTGTTTGTACTGAGTCTCTTTTACAAAGTGAACTAGTCAAAATCTGTACTTATTATAATTTTATTTGGGTATCTCTTCCTAGGCTGATCATTCGCAGTTACCCTCTGATCTCTCTGGAGAGACTTTTAGCCATATCTTTGGTACTAATACTTCAAGGTAACTATTATTGAAAATGGTCCATTATTTCCTCGCTGTGCCGTGGCTGAATTCAATTATTTAGACTCCCTTTACAAAGTATGTCTGAATACAAGATTAATCTGGTCTTTCTGAACAAACATTAAATTTAGCTAGATGTTCTTGATACTCTATGTCACTCTCAGGTCACAGGTCACTCTCAGTGGTTTCAATAAGTACAGAAAACCAATGAAAAGGATCGTCTACTTCACCCAGAAAAGTTGTCTAGTTTTTGCCTTAAGGGGGGGGGGGGTGGCACTTAACTACAGAAAGAGAGTGGTTGACATTTATCTCGCTGCTTTGCGGCTTGTTAAATATCCACCACTAACCACGTCCATGTCGGTGAATAGTTGCTAATTATTATTATTATTTCCTCATAATGAGCCTTGTCTGGATTCAGTCCTGACTCCTTTTAATGAGTCCAAGTGCAAGCTATATGTTGTGATAAGAAAGGAACTTTTGTTAAAGTGTCTAGTCGTTCTAGCGCTGGAGCACTAATTGGGGACACTGTAAAGTGAAATTAACAATTAAGGCAAATCAAGTCAAATTTTGGTTTTTGAGGAGAGGGGAAACTGGACTCTCCGTGCAGAGCAGAAAACCAACAAACTCAACCCACATGTGACGGCAAGTCTGGGAATTGAACCCGGGCCACATTGGTGGGAGGCAAGTGCTCTCACCACTGTGCCATCGCTGCACCCCTGATAGTTTTATCTCTCAGAAGAATGACTCTAAATACTTGTTTTAAATAAGCTGCCCCATTGAATTCAGCAATAGCCCATAATTGGCTTCACCAGGTTCTCTCAAGCATAATGCATTTTTTTTCCATCTTTAGTCTTGAAATTCTGCTCTTGAATCGAAAAATGAAAGGCCCTTGTTGGTTGAACATCAAGATGCCTCGTAAGTTTAATTTAATCTTTCTTTGATCTTTTTTGCCTTAAGCAATATGCTTAAATCATTAATTTTGTCCTTTTGAGGCTTTTTCTAATTTAAATTTTCTTTGTTCTTCCTTGGATAGAGCTTCCCCCGCAACCAGTCAGTTGGTGTAAAGTAGAGGTTAGTCTTGCTGAACAGAGAACTGTCTTACTTAAGTGTGCATTGAAACTCTAAACTATTAAAAGTGTTCTTTCTTTTGGGAATGGTGAAGTACCTAGGAATAACTGCAAGCAATTATTATGTTACATAATAGAGACTAATCACTTGCTGACATTTGACTAGAACACAAAGTTTTGAGAACCCTTTTTCAGCTCATTTAGACAGTGGACTAGCTGCTTCCAGAATTAGAATTGCCCAGTTTGACCTTTGTTTACGTCATTGGAGATCTCTTGAGCTCACACATACAGGGGTATTCACAGAAGATAACGGTCAAAATGGGCCAATATTACTGACTCAAATTGAAGTTAAGTACTTTGTCTGCATTTCAAATTTCAAATGCAGGTAAAGTGTTGTTTGATAAGAAAATTAATATATTCTAATCCATCACCTGTTTTTTAGCAATTAGAGTGATTAGTGATCTTTAATAGACCAAGGGATAAAAATCAATAAAGATGTGGTAATTCATAAGTGAGCCAATAATAATAATTGTCACTCCTAATCACCGTCGCAAAGTACAGCAACGACGCAGGTCAAACTGGAAGCATACAATGGTGCCTCAGGCAGCCGCTATCTATACGGTCCATGTGTAACATTGGAGTACAGCTTACAGCCAGCTGGAATCAGCTGTATTCTGGTTTTTGCTGAGGGGGGAAAACCTGAGAACCCGGAGAAAAACCCTTGAAGCAGAGAAGAGAACCAACACAAAGTCAACCCACTTATGGCGTAGGGTCCGGAAATCCAACCTGGGCCACATTGGTTGGAGGTGAGTGCTCTCACCACTGCGCCATCCCTGCTATTGAAGATCGTGATAACTAAATCCAATTTAATTTATTTCTATTTAAACTCTTAAAGGCAGTGGTCACCAAACCTGATCACCTTGAAGTTGCAAGTCAGCAAGATCCACCACCTCCCATGGTAATGGAAAATAGTGTGAAATAAGCGTAAATGCACTTGCAGAAAAAATTATTTCAGTGTTTACTTTTAGTCAGCTGTTAGTCTGCTGAGCTGAGGAGCAGTAAATTATAAGGACTTTTATTGGGCAAAATAATCAACTGCACACTTTATTTAAAAGCAAAATGTGTGTGCACGAAACTGCTTACTTTGCTGATTTTCTGAGGTTTCTAGTCTCCTATGTGCTTTCCCCTGTTCTATATGATTTTCAGGGTTTTTTTGTGTCTTTGCTGTCCTTGATTGCATAATTTATTTTCTTAAGGTTGGAAAAATGGAGGGGAGCCTTCATCAGGGGTTATCTAAGGCTCAAATAATTGCCCTTTTTAACTTGCTGATTATCATCCTTTCCTTTTAATGTGATATAAATATGCTACTGGTAAAAGGCTGCCGTTGCCTCAGTTTGAAGGAGTGGGTGTAATTAGGATGCCAAACTTCCAAACAAAAACATTTATGGTGAAGATAAGTCTGAATAATTATTATCCTATGCAACTTTATGGCTGGTTTTTGGCAAGCAAGGTGAAGTTTTCCTTTTTGTTACTAGAATAAAATGTGTTTTGGCACTTTCTATTCTAACTGCTTTTTTCAAATCAAGCAGCTTCTTGTATACATGTAGCTTTCATTAAGTTTTTCCAGTAGGACCTGAGCTAATGATAAAAATGTTGTTGTCTTTGAGTAGAAAAAGGGGCACGTTTTGGCAACTAATTTGTAAGGTGTCCCCATTAATTTTCTCCAGCCAGTGTAACATCAAATCATGTCTGATTGCCAACCTTGTTGTGGTGTGAACCTAGATCCTGCTTGAATGTCCCATTAAGAGCCATCTGAAAAAGGGTTTGGTCATGTCCCTAAACAGGGTAGCTAATTGGCCCTAGTTCAAATTTGTTGTATGCGCAGTGGGTTGCATTGTTTTGCGTTCAGTAGCAATAAAACCTTGGGGCCAGATTCAACTTGTGATACCTGTGGTTGTGTAGGTTGGTAAGGAATCTTCTGTTGTCTGTTTTATTAGGTTGTTATGAGCCTTAGTTTTAGGACCATGTTGAACACCAAGAATCACACTCATGAGGTATGAGCTAGTCAGTATTATGGGAGAGTACTGTTTTTGTTCTAAAGCTCACCTTGACTGTTTCATGGGCCTCCCGCTGCTTGCATACTTGGACAAGCAAGATTTGGAAAAATAGTGATTCATTTTAGGTATCTTTGTTGCCCCTGTGAGGGAGGGGTGGGAAATAATATCTCCCAAGATTGGGTGAGTAATCTGACATCATCATGACATCATTCTGATGTCATTTGTTGATTGAATGACATGATTTTGGCTTGTCTGAAACTGGGATAAGTTCCAGTCATGCATGCCCTAGTGGGCCCTTGTGTGTGATTTTACCTGTTTACCCTGCCATTTCAAAGAAATATTAACTATTGCCCTCTTTTGATCTTGAAGAAATGAAACCACTACTTTTCCAGGGAGCCCTTATGACAAATTTAAATTTGTGACTTTTTTTGCCATTGTGATAGCCTGTGTGGCAGGCATTTGAAGCAGAAGGGAAAGGGAGAACTGGTGTAAGAACGAGGAGGGTGTCCTCCTCATTCCCCCACCAGTTCTCCCTTCCCCTTCGAGCTACTATTGTGTTTGTTTCGTTTCCTTTCAGATCATTGCTATCTCAGCTCTTGTTCACCATGAGGTGTCATTAGACAAAGCTGCACCTAAACAAATGTTTCAATATCATTTTTGTGGTAAGTTTTATGGAAGAAATTATTGTGTTGGATTCTACACTAATCGAAGTATAATGGAGTCAGCCTGTAAACTATAGCTCAATAGCTAAGTGCGCTTTCTCTACACCAAGAATTATTATTTTGTTTTGTTTTCTTTCTTCGCTTTTCCAGCTGTGAGCAAACCTAATGATCAGATGTACCCTTACGACTTCAAAGATGCTGTTCGAAAGAAGGTATCTACCATGAGTTAAAATTGTAGCATTTTTTTGGTAGTAATAAGGAACAAATCCTATGCAAGGCTTAAATCAATAATAGCGACCTTACGATTGTAGTACAAGGAGTACGACTGTGAGTACAAGTTCTCAGTTTTTAGCACACATATTTCGCAAATTTTGGTTCTTTAAACGTAATGCTAGGCCCAATACAGAAAACTTGCACTCTTAGTAGTTCTCGTTGTCTAATCTGAAAGTCACTAATATTATTTTGATACACCTTACCTGAGATTTAACTTGCTTTGTTGTCTCTGCTAGCTAGCTACTCAGCTGCTCTAGGTGTGAAATTTGAAGAACCATGTAATAGAAGAACTTTCACTTTCTTAGTTGAGCAGTCAAAAAACAACGAAGTACTTAAAAAAAAAAAAACAGTTACCATTTGGCAATCTTACATCACCACAGCTTTAGACCTGTGATCTGTGATATGAACATCAATGAGATGCTTGATGTGAAGACTGCATTTTTCACCCCCGCATTATTAAATTTTTGTGTTTAAAAAATAACTAATTTTGTTGTTACCAGTATTAACTCTGTAAGAGCCCAAATGGTTTGCATTCTGAGGGATACCCAATGTACAACCTGTTTTATGCTTAGTTTGAAGAAGATGTAGGTTGTATGTAATTTAGATTTTTCATTTTTCAAGTGTTTTGCTTATAGTTAAGAAACAGTTACAAAAAATTAATTTTAATTTTATGTCCTCAGCAAATTAAAATGGAGATCACAACATCAGAAAGAGCGCTTTTAGGGTTATTTTTGGCAAAGATACACAGAATTGATCCAGATGTGCTTGTGGTATGTTTCTATTCAAAACAGTTTTTCCCCCTCTTTTTGCTCTGTATGTACCCTTTTGCATCTGGCCAACTCTTAAGAGCATTTTGACCTGAACTCCTCAAGTGCTTCAAATTCGCTGTACATTTGGTAGGCTTTACCAGGACAAAATAACTTATTTTTACTTCAGAGGGAACCTTATTCTTTAAACATTCTGTCTGTTCTACATAAAAATACATTGGGTTCCCAAGAGGGGTGGGGTTAGCAACATGCTTGATCAAGCCCCCTGCTGAAAGGTATCTGTGACAACTTTGTCTGGAATTTCTCTGATCCCTTCCATCACACTGAGAGACTGGGGGGAATGTATCATACTCTCGTTCAAGCCATACTAACCCCAGAGGGGAAAGGGTGGCAGGGTGTGAAAGGATTGACATTGAATCCTTATCAAGGGAATTACAGGAAGGCTAGAAATGGCTGACAAAACTAGTTTCCTTTGGATTTTCAGAGGGCTTCCTTGCAGGAGGTTTTGCAAATAACCTCCTCAGATTTAATCCAGGCTAAATTCTATTTAGCTGGGAAAAAAAATGTTGTCACAGCCAACCCAACTGTTCAAAGCAGTTCCCAAGAAATCCCACGGTTACCTGTTAGACACACGTTAACCAGCTCTCAAAGTATGAATTCTTATTTCTTGTATTTGAATAAAATTTGTTAGGGTCATGACATCTATGGCTTTGATCTTGATGTTTTGTTGCACAGAATCAATACTTGCAAGGTAATGTAAACTTACTTTTTTGGAACGAAGCCTGGCATAAGTTTCATTCTTTTAGTTTCCAATCAATAACATCTTCCAATTTCACCTTTTACCTTTCTTTTAGATCCCTCACTGGTCTCGACTTGGACGACTCAAAAGAGCCATAATGCCAAAACTCTCCGTAAGCACTTCGGCTTTCTTTCTCATTTTATATTGTGTGTTTCCTGAGTCCACTTGTGAGAGGAGTATATATGAAACTCACTTTTGTGGTAGCGTTGTTCTCGTGGATGCTGTTTGTCTTAGAGAGGCTTAAAGCAGTTTAGTTCCAACACTTTCAGGAAACAATACTTTAAAAAGGATTTACTCTCATAGCATTGTATCACCAAGCAGGTTAACCATAGAAAACAGGAGTAATATTTTTGTCTTTAAAATGCGGTCAACATTGCACCCTATATTTTGGCCTTTAACGTATATGATATCTCAAAAACGAACTTGAGGATCCCATTTTTTATTGCTGGAAAGTAACTAGGGGGCTTAGAGCCACCTTCCCAATTCTCTGAATCTGGATTCTCTGCTCCAGAAATTTTTTTTAACTGTCCGAAGAGTTTCATCTGGTGATTACTTTCCAGCAATAAGAAAATGAGGTTCACCAAGTTGTTGCTTTGGGATACAAGCATTCACAGATAAATTATGGGGTGTTTTTAGATGGATTGTCTGTTGCTATGGTGACCTATTACACTATAATAATGAGTGCATCTAATTAAGCAAAAATTGGTGTTTCGTATGCTACCATAACATTGCCGGTACTTGAAAGTGTCAGAGTCAATCCTTGTAATAATCCAATCGCTTGAAATTGTTGAAACTGGTTTGAGCCACCTTAAGCTCTCTTTTAACTTTGTTAAGTTCCTGTTGTTTCTTGTATACAGAATGGTGGTCCACACAAGGGAGGCAGCCTTCTTGACCGTTCCATCACCTGTGGCCGCATGGTATGTGATGTCAAGATTTCCTCCAAGGAACTCATTAGATGCAAGAGCTATGACCTAACAGGTATGCCTTGACTTTTCCAACTTTCTTGCCTGCGAGTGAACTGCCATCTGCTTTTGAAGATGTGAACATAGTTTGTTTCGTACTCAGATGCAGCTGAGTACCATCTACTTTTTCAAATGAAGCTTTGTGGTAGAGTATTATCTCACAAGGCTGTTTTTAAGTTGTTGTCCTTGTTTGGTATCCTTTTTCAGCATTGTCTTGGGCTGTTCTCCAGTCGAGAAGGGAGGAGATTGATCAAGATGAAATTCCCAATAAGTTCAAGTAAGTTGTGAAATTAGGGATGGTACCCAGAATGTTAACTGTCGTTTGTACATAGTTTTCACTTGTTCCCACACACCGCTGGGAGCCATGCCAAGCCGAACCACACAGCCTGACCTTTATTAACAACGGAACATAATTGTCTTACAATGGCACAAAAAAGTGGCTAGAGAATAAGATCACCTCAACTGAAACATTCTACAAGTACTTCATGGGTGGGCGGGTGGGGCATGTCAGGCAATGGCGGATGGCAAAACAAAAACTGAAACTTTACACGAGCCACGTGACCTGAAAACCCCCCAGAGACCTGTACCCAGACTCCCAGCCATGTGTGAGAAAAACGTTTTCCGCTTCTTTCGTTCCTCAGCCAGCAGAAAACCACACTTTTCATTGATTCTGGTGTTTTTTCGTTCTTGTTTTAGTTCTTCTGATGAACTACTTCACATGTTTGAGCTTACTTCGGTAGGTGACATTTTTCTATGGTTGTGGTATGTTCAGTGCGCCAAAATCGAGCAAGCAAAAGAGAGTCTCTGCTGGCAGGGTGTTTGTGTCAGCCCTTCCACTACATTTATAAAGCAAATATCAAAGGCGCCTTTGCACACCAGTGATAAAAAGAAAGCTTTTGCTAGGATTGGATGCAAGCTTCAGACGCGTCTTGGACACGCTTGAATTTCTGGAGTCTGATTTGAAGCCGTCACTGAATGAAACAAATCTCAAATTCTCGCGAAATGTGTGTATAAACACGGACTTATTTTCATTCTCGCTCCAAGACATACTCATTTGTTGTTTCACCTAATGTTTTTCCCGATATAACAATACATGGAGTCAGCAACATTCGTAAGAGACTTGACAATTATTTTAGACAGTTAGGAATTTGACATGCATTTTAGCTCGAATTTTCTGTTTTAAAACATCTGGCTTGTGTTGGAAGTGCCCAAAACGAAAACAAAAATGACCTGTTTCTCATGATAAAAACGGTGTTCTTTCTCCTTTTACAGATGGACGCTTTACTATCATTAAGGATCATGTATGATCTCAATGTACGTATCTATGCATGCAACGATTTTTGTTGCGTTAACGGTCTGTCTTTGTTCACATTTTATAGGAAATTTGAAACACTGTTGTTGTTGCTGTAAGCTCTTGTGTTTTCTCAGTCTCTTCCTGCTGTTGTAACTTTTCGATTTGCTCGCAATTCCGTTTAGGTTTTGCCCCTGGCATTACAGATCACTACCATTGCTGGAAACGTCATGGTGAGTGTGGTGACGTACAGTTTCCATGGTTTCGCTGTCAGTGTTCAAGCGCGCGTTTGTTTACTCACGTAAAATGGTTTCCATAGAAATTCATTTATGACATCACTGAACTTAATGCTACGTTTCTCGCGGCAGTTTTCAATGGCCTCTACAAAACCCGTCACCCTGATCCCTTATATGTAATAACGTATGGTACGACTGAACTTTTTCTTTTGGATTTTCTTTTGTTTAGGCTAGAACTCTTCTCGGCGGCCGCTCAGAACGGAATGAATTTTTGTTGCTTCACGCCTTTCATGAAAAGTAAGTTATTTTGCAGTCTCAAAATTGGCTGGTTCCTGATACTGGGGAGCGGCGAAAATGGGTTTTTGAAGCAAGCGGGAGAAACGAAACAAGCTAGCTAATCTATCCACTATGTGATCAAAAACAGGGTGGCATATTTTTCGTAGTAAAAATGTGTAGTGACCACCTTTGAACAGTACCAAAATCGTAGTTTAACAGAACTGAAGATATCGATAGTTTGAACTTTTAAAAGTGCTTTGCACAAAGAAACCCGACAAATTATAGAAAAAGCTTGACTTTGATGTGTGTTATTCATTTACCCCTAAGATCTTCATTTCTCGCTTTGTAAAGCAATGACCTTAGGAAGTTGCTCTTTTTTGGAGAACAGTTTTCCAGTTTTCTTAGATCCTTCACGGCAGCACGTTCGCTTACCTCTGACAATATAGAGGATTTTTTCTTAAAGTCACCCTTTCTCGAAAGAGCGAAGAACGCGTATTCTTAAGGTAGCTTTTATGTTTTGTTTTTATCACAGGAACTTCATTTGTCCTGACAAGAGTTACGGCAAGAAACATGTGGTAAGAACTGGACCTGCTTTTACAGCAAGAAGTGTCATGTTATAATTATTTCTACATGGTCATTCCCATACTTGATATCAGCAGGGTTAGAGATGGTGACAATTCGGCTAGTAGCCATCGATTGCAGCCTCCAACTTGAAGACCTGGCCACGGTTGTCCGAAAGCCGATTAACTTAATCCAGGATTAGCGTAAACTTTTGTTTGATGTTTTCAACTTTTTGGTGAAAGTTTTTTCCTTATTTCTGTTTTTCAAGATTAACTTATTCTAATGTAAAGTTGTGCCGAATATCAGCGTTGAAGAGCATTTGGGAGTAGAGAAATAAACTCCTTGGTTAATTTTTAACCTGGGATTAGCGTTAATCGGCTTTTGAACAACCGGGCCCATTTGTTTAAAAGTGCCGAATGGTTATTTGCCTGACAAGATGTTAGTGGAATGGCGGTATAATTGTTCGGAAGTCTGGTAGATGTCTTTTAACTTATAATTGATGGAAAATGTATGACGTATGACATACTTCTAATATTTTAAATAGAGATCAGTCGTAGCTGTTATCAAAGCGGGCTTCCTTGCTTTTGGCAAGCACTTGCTTCCCACCAATGTGGCCCGGGTTCGATTCCCAGACTCGGGTTTCTGATTGAATAAACTTTGTTCATTCTCGTTTACAGTGCCCCCAATTTGAGCTCCAGTGCTAGAGTTTCTTTTCTTTCCTTTTCAGGCTGAGCCAGTCGAGAATGATGATGACCAACCTAGGAATTCCAAGAAAGGAAGAAGAAAGCCGGCTTATGCAGGAGGACTTGTGTTGGATCCCAAAAAAGGTATTTCACTGAAACTTATTGAAATGCTCGATAGCCTATTACACATTTATCGGACAAATTCACCGCCGTAAATCGTTCATACGATTCACTGACAAGACACAGGTCACATGACGTTAAAATGTTGGTCAGTGCCTTGAATAGTGAACAGTCCCTCTTAAGACTAAACTCAATCCGACGATCTTACTGGTCCACAGTGATCGGTTACGTCATATCGGTCAAAAATGGCGTGAAGCGTAGGCCGACCGTTCTCCCCTCCTCTCCCCAAGCAGGGAATGCGTTTAGAGTAGGCAGTGAAATTCCTTCTTCCCCTCCACTAAGGGCAATTTCTTTTGAGAATAGTCGGCCACAAAACATGGAGCTCGTTGTGTTCGGGATTTATGGCCATGCCGGACGAATAAGCGCCATTCTAAGAATGTGTTTTCCTGCACTTTGTTATGAAGTCTCGCTTTTTTGTTGTGAACTTGATTTTGCATTAAGTGTTTTCAACCTCCCATTTCTTTTTTTTCTCAGAGAGTAGCGTGGTTAAGCTGTAAGGGAATGATGTTGGTTTTTAATGGAAGGTATTTCTTTTTTTCTTCTTTAAGGTTTCTATGATAAGCACATTCTC
>NC_090881.1:26311384-26333884 GCF_036669935.1 Montipora foliosa
CGATATTTTGTTTTCCCTCGACTTGTCAACGCGGAGAAGTCTGACAATGACTATTCCCAGGAGTTACCGCGTTTCAACCGAAAATGGTTGGAAAAGTGTTCTTTAATCCAGGGAGCATTGCATTGATTTTGGCCCTCCTGTCAGGGGAAAAAAACACTTTTCAACGACCACAAGTTAAATCATTTCTGATCGGGGCCCCAAAATCAATCCAATACCTTCTGGATTAAGATTCATCGTCATAGCCTCGTTTGCATACACAAAAACAAAAATGGCAGTTTTCGTTAAATGTGTAGGCTTATTAAGCCCAAATGAGTAGTCGAGTATGACAGCACAGGTAAAGAACTTTGGATTAGGAGAAACTTTTTCTAGGCCGTACTTTCCCTTTAAGCGCAACGGACGGTAATCGGAAGTGATGTGTTTAGCTTCAAGCTGGGCCGACATCACCACGTTTGTGTTGCATGGTTTCAGTACTCGCGTAGACGCTTTCCGCTTGAAAATATAGACAGAAGTGCTACTCAACGACATTAAAGAAAGTTCATAATGTGTTGTCATCCATAGCTCAAAGAATTCGCTTCTCTTTATTCCCTTGCGCAACACTACTTTTGTCACCTGTTTTGCTAGGATGTTTGTCACTTTTATCAAATTTTACAAGCAGATGCATGCTTTGTTTCATTACACCACCCAGTGGAAATGCTTTGTCAGTTGACGAAGGTTGATAACAATTGATCTGATTATGTCAGTGCTTGCATGGGTTGTATATAAAGCTGCCGCAGCAAGATTTGCTTTGTGAAAGATGTTTCCTTTGTGTTTTTCCTTTCGTGATAGATAACCTCAAATTATAAGCTGGTGTGTTTCGTAAGGAAAATTATAATGATTTTTGTCGTACGTATAACTTCTAATGTATACGTGTAATAAAGTGGCTGATGCCGTTAAACAGTGCTCAATACACTTTTTAAGTGTAGAGCTTTGAATAAGAAGATATAACGGAGAGACAAAATTCTCTGTTACTCCGAGTTTCGTGCTCACGCACTCATCATAGTCATGATGTACGTTCTCATTAAACCGAGATGCTAATGGTTCCGAAAACTATCATTGTTTCGTTAGAGTGCCTTTGTTGGCGCTTATCGTAAATACGTTTTCTGCTTTTTTTGTACCCTAAAAACAACGAAAACTCGAGTGCAAGCTTTATCAGCGCTAGTTGAACCAGCTCAATTCAGTAAACTGTAGCAAAATTTTCAGATATCATCTGAGTCGTTAAAAATCTGAACAAACTCTTCATAATCCACTGATCCATCCCCCTTTGTGTCTGCCACTTTTATCATGAGGTCTATGTCTGAGTCCATGAAATCAATACGTAGTCTTGTTAGGACGCGCATTATGCCTTGAGCTTCGATAAAACCTTTCTTTTCGGCGTCAAACTCTTGAAAAACCCGTTTTAGTCTTCGTTCTCGATTCGTTTCTCGAAGGATCTGTTTTGAAATGCTTTCAAAGCTTTGGTATGATATCATTGTGTTTGGCGAATGCCCCAAACCTGTAAATAAACAATATTTATTTAGTTATTATTGTGAACTAAAAACTAAACTACAACGATCGTTTTGAAGAAATGGCTTAGCATTTTGTTTCATTGCTTCTTTTTATAGTGAACATGTTTCAGACTAGAGAATCTATGTCAGACGAGCGGTGTGTCATCTGTTAAAAGTAGATGGTTCTTTGGTTGTTTTCGGGCAGAAGAACTTATCTAGAGCAGTTCCTTTACTTTATGAGAGTGTAGATTTTCCACAGTTTTGAAGCTTTTAGTGTTGAGGTTGACGTTCAGTGTGGCTTCATCAGATCCGCAAGATTGCACATACGTAATGTAACCGAGTTGACACAAGTAGTTATAATTTGCCCATGATAACGCATTTATGCACCGCAAAAAAAAAGAAAAGTTATCCTACTGACAAGGGTTGGTCTACTATTTCATACTCCTCATTCACTGACCTTTAAAAGACTCGTCAAGGCGAAGCAATAAAGCTGTCTTTACGTAACCACTCCAGGCAAATTTTCCACCCAGGTCCCATTAAAGGATTACATGATAAATTTTTCGTGGATTTTGGATGTTTTTCTCCCAGAACCGAAAATCAGTTATGAAACTCGCATGCTGTTCTTTCCTGGTGAAAACTTAAAATTCGTGAGTTATTACCTGCGTTATGTAGTTGTTCCTTAAGTTCTTCCTCTCTGATTTCTTCGCCGAGTTCTTTGAAGACGCCTATCAGGTCTTTAACACTTATAAATCCATCAGAATCCTTGTCAAATTTCCGAAAAATCAACCGTAAATTGACTTGCTGGTGATGGGTAATCGCTGTCATTTTTAAGTTGTGTTAATTTGAGAATAACTAAAAGCCGTTATCTTGGGCGATTGTTATTAGTTTTCTCTTTCTTTGTCGCTTTCTTTTCCCTGATGGTTTTGCTCATTAAGTTAATATTGTGCTTTCGAGGAGGCGGACATTGTCTTAAAGATTGTGATGCTATTGTCCGGGTTACAAAACTTCACTATGGTTAGTCTATTGTCAGACAGGTTAATATTTGCTCAAAGGCTAATCACTGATCACAAGAGGACGGCGAAGTAACGCCATTGCGCTTTGACAATAACATAGCTTTGTCCTAGGGTTCATGCAAATTGAATCATCACTTTAAAACTGCATGATATATTTAGAGTGAAAAGGTTTGTAGTAGATAAGTTAAAAACTCGTTGGCACTGCTAATATCGTTTCTTGCATATCTCCCTTTAGGCTCCTTCGCAGCCGTTTTTAGGCTCGGTTCGTCCCTAATCTCCCTTGTAACAGTGCAGGTCGCCCGCTCTCATTTCAACACCCGGCCTCAGTTGTTCAAAACGTCGTTAGCGCTTTCCGCCTGGTTAATCACTATCCAGCTGACATGTGCTGTCAAAACCGATTGAGTTACCCGCAGAACTGTGACTTATAGCGTGGATAGAATTATCCTTTTGAACATCCCAGGCCTGGTGTTGATCGTTATTAAAACTGATCCAACATGATGGTTTATAAGAGATGTATTTATCAATGTAATGGAAATGGAACCTGTATCTTTCCGATCGATGATTCGAAGGATTAACCACTAGGTTACCGAAGACTCATGGGAGCTAAGCCATCAATTTGGCTGCTATAACATGAAACTGATGACTTAAATTTCGATGTCAGTGGCGTTCTCGCGAATGTAGTGAAGAAGATACCGAATCTTAAGCCAGGTAAATGAATAGTTCATTTGCCGACGTTCACTCTACTGAATATAACATTACAGCGTCCGGTTTTTTCTGATGAATTTCTTTGTGATTGTCTGAAAATTAATTCTTTCTAGACCCACCAAAAATCATAAAAAAGAAAAATCAATTTTAATGCGACCTTGTATTTTCCTGCGGTTTCCATCGACAACTCCTATTCCCTTGGAATTTTTACAGGTTTATTTCCTTTACTGACATCTGTTGTGCTAGCTATGTTCAGTTTGATTTGATTTTTTTTGCTTAAATCCGTCTGTTGGTCATCACTTGTCCTCCTCGTGCACAGTGGAACAAAGGACCGTACAAGAAGAATGATATATAACAGTTTCATTGGATAAATTCAAACGTTCATCATCTTTGTAAAGTCATCCCAGCCAACGAGCCCGTCGCCGTCTGCGTCAGCGGCCTTTATCATGGCCTCGATTTCGTAATCTTTAAATTCTTGACCGAGCAGTTTAAAGACTCGGTCGAGTTCTGAAACGCCGATAAAACCGCTGTTGTCGCGGTCAAAAACCTTGAAAGATTCCAATAAGATATCTTCGGGATCACTGTCTTCGAGGTTTTTAGTCATCAACGAGAGAAATTCGGGGAAATCGATGGCGCCATTTCCGTCTGAATCTAAGAAATGAGAAAAAAGAAAAGTCTGTTTTAGAAAACCTGTTTTGGAATTTATCACAATTTGATATCTGTGCCTTAGAATTGTATTATAAGGAAGTGAGCATTTTCATGGTCTGGGCTTTCTACGTGGGTTGACATTTCCGTTGTAGTCGTGAGTTATGCCGGTTTTAAAGTAATAACTTTCACCGAACATGTTTGTTGAAGGGATTTTACAGCTTAGTGTCTGGGCTTTTGGTGACTAGGTAGAAAAAAAGGCAAATCGGCTTTCTCTTCTCAATAAGTCAGACTAGTTGTCTTCACACATTTTTGGACAAAAATCAGACATTTATTCCGCTCACCTATCTGGTTCATCATGTCCATAAGCTCTGCCTCGGTGATATTATACCCGAGTGATGTGACCAGTTTCTTTAGTTCTGTTGCTGTAATGCATCCATCGCCATTGTTATCAAATACATGGAATGCTTCCTTAATTTCCCGGATTTGTTCTGAAGATAGTTTCGAAGACTTCATAATCTCCTCTTCCATTCTTGACACCTTGCGCACTGTAGGCTTGGTTTTTTCACTAGCTCCCCCTTTGTCTTTTTTTAAAGACTTGGTCTCCACTTCTTCACTATAGACGTAATCGTCGTCAGAAAACGAAAGCCGATCACTTTCCAGATCGCCGTCCTCGGTGGGTTCCGAAGACGAGACTCGGGCACTTCTTGGCGAACGTCGGCTGGACGACCTGCTATTGTTGTTTGATCTGACCATGGGAACTTTGTCATTTGTTCCTGTTTCAAAAACCGAAAGCAATAAAACAAATGATTACATTTCATCATTGGCACTCGAATTATTAGGATGCCCAAGGTTTAGACAGGGTTACACAGGTTAGACACTAGAAACTTATATTCGGAGCCGAGAAAACACTAAGAAATAAAAACATAAAAATTGGAAAGCCTTTCGCCTCTGGCAATGGCGAGGCTTTTACACAGTTCATTGCCACCACAAGTGTTTAAGGGATATAAGGGTTCTTGGATATTTAAATGAGCAAATTGATGCTTTGTTTCCACAAAAAGTACTGGACTAATTCTCTGTTTTATTTCGATGTACTGTATTTGCAAGAAACATCATAGGAAGTACTGCAGGTCACACCCTTCTTGATTTTACCCATAGTTTATACAGCTTAACGAAATAGCTCTACATACAGGAAAGCTCCAAGCGGTTAAATTCTTAAGCATCTACTGATCAACCTTTGTTTTTTATTGAAGACGTCTTTCGCTTTGATCCCTTTAGTTGTCTCCTATTTTACAATTTTGCATTTATATCACTTGATATCATGTTTCGAAAACAGAAAGAAATATATTCAGTTCCTAGGTGATGATTCTGTTTCCTTTTCTTGGCAAAAAAACATCTACCTTATGGTTTCACTTGGCGAAGAGTGCGAGTCAGTCGTTCCATAAATCTAATAAGTTTTCACTGAAACTTTTAAAATGAAGCTTTCTTTTGCGATTGGCTAGCGTGTTTTTTCATCCTTGTTACTCACCGTTTTTCTTGCCCTCCATCGAATTGTTCTCGCTCTCCGGTTCCTCCGCTATCGAGGTATAGCGACGTTGCAGCATTTCCAGTAGTCAATTTTTTCTTCTTTCTCTATCAATCAACTTGTTTACACGAGGATGAACTGCTTTAGCTCGCGTCATCCTCCAAGACACATTTTTTCATCGTCCCGATTGAAAGGGATTAAGTATTAAGGGTTTTTATGCAATTCTTAATTTCCGTGTGATTACTCTGGACCAATATCCCAATACGTCGTAATTAAAAGTTAATTACGTGCCCAAGGACTTTTTCACATTCCGTTATTGTCAAGGCGATTCTAACCAAAGGATTTCATGAATACATTAATTTAGTTCAAGAGATCACGCTTTCAAAAAGAAAAACAACAACCAATTTTCTTATTATATGATTATTGTCCGTGTACTATATGATCCGTTGATAGTGTTTGGTTTTTCAGTTTTGCTCGGCGAAGTGTATTACACGCAAATTAAAAGACATTGGCTCTAGTAAAATCTTTGAACTGGCAACTTCATTCTTATTCAAATTCTTTGAGGTGATTTTGCTTAGTTTGTGTCAAGTCAGTGTTTGTTTTAGTGGGCGGCTGGTTATGTATTTTGTGTTGAGTCAGATATACTCTCAATTCGCCCAGACTACGAAGAGAATAGACCCAACGCCGCGGTCTTGTATTTTTTCCTCATTTTTTTTCTTATTTCTAAATACTTTCTTGGTGATATCTCAGTCTAACTTTTAATCACGTTTTCGACAATCGTTTTAGCTCCAGAACGTCCTAGAAGGGAGTTGACTTTTGCTTCCTCCACAGAGTTTGGAACAAGAAACAACCCTCACATACTCGCAAATCGTTAAACTCGAACAAAACTGAATTGAAATAATCAACTCGTTGCGTTTTGCGTCTTGTCAGTAACAAAAACACTGGCAAAAGTTTTTTTATAAGTGCTCCACGGATAATCTGTCAGCAGGGGACGTTTGTTGGTAATTTTAAAGGTATAAAATTTTCTTTTGTCGAAAGGAGGTCTGGAACATTCGAAAGTGGTTAACATTGGTTTTTTATCTGCGTTTGGACTTCAGATTGAGCCCCATCCCCTCTAATTTATCACGAAGTCTTTTTTGGTTAAATGTGTGCATCTGACCTGTTAGTATGGCACAATTAGGTAATAAAACAGTCTTCACTCTCACTATGTCTTCCTTGCGATCGAGTGCCTCCCACCCCGGCACTATTTATCACGCAGTCTTTTGGTTACAAGCGCGCATGTGACCTGTTAGTATGGCACAATTAGGTATTTAAACATTCTTCACTCTATGTCTTCCTTGTTTCCTTCTTGCAGATCTTGATGAAAACAAAGGAACTTGTCCAAAACGTAAGAACTTTATAATTAGACTTAAGAATGAAAATACTTGACATTTGAATTTATTTGAAGTTAAGCTATTTTGAACAGGTAGTGTTAGAGCGAGTTTCAGTGGAGTGTCGTAAAACCAAAACCAAAGTAATTTGGCCAATCAAAAAGGACGGACACAATCCAGTAAACCAATCAAAACTCGAAATAATTACACGTAACCGACACAAAGCGCGGGAAAATGTGCACGCGCAAGCCACGATTGGTTTTGGTTTCACTTGGGATTGGTTGAAAAAGTGTCGCGAGAACTTTGAACCAATCACTGAGTGAAGTAATGCAAAACCAATGCAATTCGCTATTGGACCTCTTTAGCTGGTACGTTTTGTTTTCCCATTTCAGACCACGTGATGTTCCCAAGGGAATTTTCCTTTTGTTTTTACATAAGTTATGCATACATATGCACGTGCATAAGACTACATTTAAAAGAAACTGTTCCCTGGAGTAACATCACGTGGTCTGAAATGGGAAAACAAAACGTACAAGCTAAAGAGGTCCATTACTTTCGACACTCAATTGAAAACCGCTCCGACTAAGGTTATTTGAGACGTTATTGGAAAAACTTTACCATCTTACGATCTGAAGTCGCAATAAACGTACGTACAATATATTATAACGCTTATTATTAAAAACTAGATCATTGGATAATGCAATTCTAGAGTTTTGATTGCCTTAGCCATCATGGTATATGAGCTATTCAGGATACCATGCTCTAGAAGTATTAGTAAGCTTCGGATTTTTTGTTGTACAAATAAAATAGGGAAGATTTATCCATAATTTTATAAGCATTTTTACTAATTCCACTTTCCACTCGTTGCTTGTTGGTTATGAGATGATTACAGTCATCCATCAAGGCGCGTAGCTATCATCTGATATCCAAAGCAGAATAATTCTTAAATAACTTTCAACAAATATTGTGGGCTTTCTCTCGAGCTCGTACTCAATTCAGTCCTTTGTATTCCTGCTGGTGACTGGTAACAGGGGCGGATTTAGGGGGGGGGGGGGGGGGGCCGAGGCGGCCGCGGCCCCCCCTTTCAGTTCGTCGGAGATTTTTTTTTTTGTCAAAAGATACAATAATTTTATCATTTTGTAAGCAGTCTGTCGGAGCTTTTGATTTTTTTAGCCAAAGCGTGATTTTTCGCTAATAGTATGACCAAAGTTGTGCGAATAAACTTTCAACTTACAGGGGCTAATATTATCCTTTCGAAATGAGGAAGAAGACTGGATGCGAAATACTTGTCTACAGTCAACCTATCTTACAGAGACTGTAACAACGTAAAATCTTAATGCCTATATATATAATTATATATATTTTGTGACTTTGAGGCGAAGAGTCAAAAACCATGCATCATTATAACCATAACTTATAATTTTATTCAATATGGAATCCTGATACATTACGTTCCAGATTGCACCAGAGTGCATGTAAGAGTACCCAAATTTTCAAAAGTTTCTGGGGGGCATGCCCCCAGACCCCCCTAGAAAGTAGCGCCTAAGGCGCTACTGAGGCGCGCTAACGCGCGCTGATTAGTATTCTTGTTCGGCCCCCACTTTCAAAAAATGCTGGATCCGTCCCTGGGTAAGATATATACCCGGGACTTGTTGACTCTGGCTCTTTTACTTGTCAGAAGAAAAAGTTATCTCCTTTGTGAGGTCCGCTTTTCTTTGTCAATCAATAGGGCATTTCCGAGTTCAAGTCTGCCTCCTCTTCAAAGCGAGTCTAAGTGCGAAGTTTTTGTAATGGTAATTAGTTCTACTTTACATATGAATGAAAACTAATTTTCATAACAAAAACGTCGTACTTAGACTCGCTTTGAAGATGAGGCAGGCATGAACTCGAAAATGGCTTATTGACCAATCATATTGTTTCAATGTATCACGTTAAACTTAAAGGGACCTCCACTAAAACAATAAAATAACTTTAAACCACAGAACATCATTTTTACAATAAACATTGTTCCCAATTTTTCCAATGAATGCGTATGTATCTGAAATAAAGAAATTTCAAGAACGCTCGTTTTGGTTTTCAAATTTCCGGAGCGCCACCATCTTGAATAATTGTGACGTGCCGTGGTTGCCCTACTGTTTCAACAAAAGGGAACCACGACACGTCACAATTATTCAAGATGGCGGCGCCGGGAAATTTGTAAGTGAAAATAAGTGATTCTAAAATTCGTTTTTATCGATACAAACACTTTTTTGAAAGAAAATTGTCGATCAAATTTGATTGCAAGCATTATTTTTTTCGGTTTAAAACTATTTATTAGTCGGAGTGGAGGTTCCCGTTTAACGTTTGGTATTTTCTGATGTAAAGACTGCGCCGTTAACTCAGTTGTCTACACTAAATGTTCATGCAAACTGGCATGGTTTTGTTATTTTTTAGTTGGGACTTGATGTTATCTACGGTGACACGGATTCCATTATGATTAATACCAACAGCAACGATATTGGTGAAGTTCGCAAGATTGGAAACAAGGTCCGTGTTTTCAGAAGATTGATGCTTCGATTGTATGCCTTTGCGTCGTGAACGGCAGGCAAAAGCGTGAGGTCCAACGTATAAGTCACCCAGTTTCCAAAGTTGATCGTCGGTTCGTTTTGTAGAAATAGCGTATGGCTAAATACCATAGTTTGGAACTTTTAGACAAATGTATATATAAGAAGTCATTGAACTCTGTAAACCAATCAAAAGCGATATGAAACGCGCTTGAGCCTCGTTCGCACGCTTTTCCCCGCGCTAATCACCGGTTTGCATGTCGTAAGGTGATGAGCCACAATAGTTTCTTGGTTTTTATGTACGATATTCACTTTTCCACGTCTGTCTTTTGGGTGGTCTGAGGCTTTCTTTCGGAGCAAAGCCGGCAGAGCAGACAGTGTATCCAGAATACCTTAAACGTCTGCTTTAAGGATGCACAGTCGAGCCCTTTTGTTTTATTTTACTTTAGGTAAAAGGGGAGGTGAACAAGCTTTACCGATTGCTAGAGATTGACATAGATGGGATTTTTAAGTCTATGCTTCTACTAAAGAAAAAGAAGTAAGTTGAAGTAATTTTGACCTTGCAGTTTTTTTTTAATGTTTTTTCTTTATTTGAGGGGAGGGAATGGCTTCGTGGTGAGAACACCAGTTTGACATTGTTGGTTCTGTACTCTGCCCTGGAGTGGGAGGCGTGGTGGCCTCATGGTTAGTGTGCTCGACTCCGGTTCTAGTGGTCCGGGTTCGGGTCCTGGCCGGGACATTGTGTTGTGCTCTTGCGCAAGACACTTTTTTCCCACCATGCCTCTCTCCACCCAGGTGTAGAAATGGGCACCGGCGAAATGCTGGGGGTAACCCTGCGATGGAGTGGCATTCCATCCAGGGGGAAGTAGAAATACTCCTAGTTGCTTCATGCCATGGAAACCGGGATAAGCTCCGGCCTGATGGGCCACTTGGCTCGTATTCAGACTTTACCTACTCTGCCCAGGAAGTCTCCTTTCACTGCCAACCAATATTTGAGCCAATTTAATTTGATAAGGAGCTCAATTTGAAATCCATATCCACTTGTTTGCTTGTCCGCTTGCCGACTTTTTCCCGTCTGTAGCCCAATCATTGTCAGCAGAAATTGTTGTTGAATAATAATTGTCTGGTGCCTTTTCTTTCTACCTCAAGGTACGCTGCCATCAGTATCTCCGAAAACGAAGATGGTAATTTATTTCTCCTATAGAATTTGAGGATTGTTATGGATTTCTACTGTATTTTATGTATAGGAACAGAGCAAAATTTCCTTTTTTTTCAGGAACGTTGAATGAAGTGAAGGAAATGAAGGGCTTAGACATTGTGAGAAGGGACTGGTGCGACCTTGCGAAGGATGCTGGGAAGTACGGACTTCGCTATTTGCATTAGTAGTAAACTTTTTATTAAAATACACAAAAAAATCAAACGTTCTAGAAGATATAATCGTATTGACCGTTCTCCATACACTCATGCACTTCGTAGGGTTATCCCAGAAGTTTACAAGAACCTTCCATTCTTGGGGAACATCGGATTTGGTGGTCACTTCGTATATTCCAATCTCCCTCTTTCAGCTTATTTATATAATAACACTAAATAGGCGGTCACGCCAAAACGCAGACTGCAGACCAGGGGTAAAATATGGCGTTACCCTCACTATTATTGAGAGCTAAAAATGTTATTTAGGCCTAATTCAGGCTAACCGAATTTTCATTTTACAGACGGTCTGCACAGTCTGCGTTTTTCAGTGTCCCCTAAATAGGCGAGCGTAGCCAATGACTGTAAGTGCTAATGAATTCGAACGAAAGGAAATGACAAAGTGTAGGGTAAAATCTGTAAACAATCAAGACAAAAATCGGACCCCTCAAAAATAGTGCACTGGTTAAAATGGACAAACGAAAGCAAGAAACAAGTTTTGCGAATCTGAAACGCGAGAACAAACAAACGAACACGCGAACACAGGCGAATTAGTAAAATGAGAAGTTGGAGACATCTACCTACTGTTTAAACAAAGTTAACCTAAAGGTGTTAATTTTCCTGTTATTCGTAGCTATGTGCTGGCACAAATTCTCTCTTCACAAGCACGAGAATCGATTGTGGAAAACATCCATGACTATCTAATGTCAGGTATGATGGCTAATGGTACTCGCTTTCAGATTTATTGCGGACATGCCTTCATTCACTTGCCGTATTTTATCGCTGAGTTATTATCAGCTCAATAATTTCATTCCTTTTTTCAGTTGGAGAAAAAGTCTCTGAGGGGAAAATAGACCTGCAGAAATTCGTCATCAACAAGGTTTGGCATGGATTTGTCTTGAATCAAGAAAAATGACGATAAAATAACCTGACTAATTTTTTGCTGTTTCTTTTTTAGCAATTGACAAAATCACCCCATGACTACCCGGACAAGAAATCGCTGCCTCACGTTAACGTTGGCCTGCGCTTGCTCAGTAAAGGAAGGAAAGTTAACGCTGGTGACACCATCCCCTACGTCATTTGTGATGTAAGTAAAATGGCATCAACCAAATTACCTTGGGAAAGCCCGCGATGTTGTGATAGAGCCACGCTTCACCAAACTGGATAACTATTTATGCAAAGAATTCCCCTAATAAACATATGGCGTTATAGTAATTTCAAATAATGAAAGAACATGTTTTCCTAGGATGACTGCGTCAGTTTAGAAAAACTGCTATCAATGCAGGTCCTGCGTTGATAGGTTTATTGCATTGATTGCTTGTCTGTTTATGACTTGGTGAATTGAAGTAGTCAATTAGTCGATCGTAAATATTTAGCGGCCCTTTGGAGAACTTTAGGGCCAGGTGGTTGGCAAAATGTCAGTTCAGATTTGTTTTCCGGTTATTTTAGGACAGTTCCACTCTAGCTGCTACGCAGCGAGCCTATCATCCGGACGAGTTTTGCAAGTCGGAGACACTAAAGATTGGTATCCTTTCAACATTAATAAAAGAATGCCTTTCCTGTTATCAGGCGAAGAATTGGTTCGCATGTTTTAAAAACTGGTTTGTTAAATAATGAAGCAAGCGTCTCTTTGTAAGACCATGAGGTTTTAACAGAGATGAGTTTACAGCTTTCATGAAAGCCAAAGCTCTATCAGTTTCGTTTTTACATTTTTTTCAGCATGAAAACGGAGACAAAAAGAGATAATAAGATTTATTCGGCATTTCTACCAAGCTAACTTCATCTAAATGGAGGCCCTAGTAACTGCGCGGTTTTAGATATTTGAACATTTTGGGGATTTTCGGAACTGTAGAGCAACTTTGGGCAGTTCTGGCGTAATTTTCGGGCGGCGTGGGTGCTAAGCGTTGTTGTTGGTTTTTTTTGTTTTTGTTTTCTTGAGGCAAACAAATCAGTAAGGGATACAAAGCCACTGTCCTTTACAAATGTTTCCCTTGACGTATAACAACAACAGACGTAAAATACTACCTTGCTAATCAGGTTCATCCAGTTGTATCTCGTTTGTGTGACCCTATCGACGGCACGAATGCTGCACATATCGCCCAGTGTCTTGGTGAGTAAACATGTTTTGATACATCATCAGACCACCGGACTGTTGCTTTACTAACGTATGACCATTGCGCAGGGCTGGATCCATCTGGTTACCGTGGCAACTCTGCTCATGGAGATGACGAAAATGATGCAATGCTTGGTGGCCAGGCCCAGATGACAGACGAGGAAAGATTTAAGGTCGGTCTGGGCTTGTTTTTATTGTTTAGATCAACTACTTTTTGGAGCCACCTGAAATTTTTCAGGTGACTACATGAGACAATTGCTTAAATTGTGCAGATTAGAGCGAGGATCATTTCTCCCTTTCGTAGTAACTACTTTTGTTTCAGTTGTGGTCATAGGGCATTCGATTGAAATCGCTTAAAGAAATTTGCTTGTTAAAAGGTTTCCGCTCATGATGTCTTATTTCTGCCCCCAAGGATTGTGAACTGTTCCAAGTGAAGTGCAAAGTTCCTAGTTGTGGACGGGAAACAACACTGGAGGTCCTGTTTAAAAATTCCGTAAGTGCATACACCTTATTCCAAAATGGCCGCTATTTAGATATTCTTTTGTTTTTATTCAAAATTAGACCTTGATGCCTCGTTCAAGGCAAAATATTCTTTTGAATTTTCAGCTCAAGAACGAGGCATCAAGGGCTAAATTGAATAAAAACAAAAGAATATTTAAATGACGGCCATTTTGGAGTAAGGTCTATATGATGCGTGGCTCCGATTTCCAATGTATGAACCTCTAAAAGTTCTCTCAGTGATTTTCCCTGATAAAGGGCTTGTGCCGTGAAGTTTTGTTCTGTAACAGTGGACGCACTTGTCTTTTCTTGTTTTTCAGTCGACCCCATGTGGCGTGAATGCTATATGCCCCCATTGTAAAAACCTGTACAGCGCAGGCGCTGTGTCCAACCAACTGACTGTTGCCGTGCGGAGACACTTAAAGGAGTATTACCTGGTGACAATCAAATTTTGAAGTATTTGAATTAGTTTTTTTTTATTTGTTTGAATCTATTCATCAGTTCACGTGTCTTCATCTCTTTTCCACAGGGATGGCAGAAATGTGATGACCCGTCCTGTGGTTACCTCACTCGTCAGGTGCCTCTGACTCGTCAACGCGGGGCTTCCACTTGTCCATCATGCTGCAGGGCCCATCTGCATTCTGTGGTGAGTATTATGGGCGCGTATCGAGTCTTGCACGTGATATCAGTTTGCTTAAGTCACTACAAACTACCATTAAATAACGGAAAACTCATTTTGGGGTGCATGGATGGCGCAGTGGTGAGAGCACTCGCCTCCCATCAATGTGACCCGGGTTCGATTCCCAGACTCGGTGTCATATGTGGGTTGAGTTTGTTGGTTCCCTACTCTGCATTGAGAGGTTTTTCTCCGGGTACTCCGGTTTTCCCCCACCTCAAAATTAACATTTGACTTGATTTGCGTCAATTGTTAATTTCAGTTTACAGTGTTCCCAATTGGTACTCCAGCGCGAGAACGACTACACTTAAATAATGTTCCTTTCCTTTCCTTTTTCATATGCTCTCATACAGACAAATTTGTCGCTTCGTGTTTTTGTCATGAGGAACACAATGTCAGCGTAGGAGGCCGATTTGTTCCAGTGCCCCATAAAAGTCATGAGAGTTGAAGGGCACACATGAGGAGTTTTTAATTATACTTGTGTTTATTTCCTCGTTATTTCTTTCAGTACTCGGACACAGCACTCTACACGCAGCTCTTGTACTACTCCCGATTGTTCGACTTGGATTACGCGCTCAAGAACTCCAAAGATGACAAGACACGTGAGTTTTGGACGTTAAGTTTCAAGTCGCTTTTTAAAATTAACCTTGGGATTTGTTTTGTTATCCTTCCTGGTGATTCCTTCTGTGTTGCGTATGACTTAACTCATTAAACTTGAGCAGACTGGTTCCTCAACAACAATTATAACGCATAGACCGAATGCATAAATGGCATTTTTTTTCCCTTTTTTTGTCTTTAGTGCCTTTGTCTTCGCTCAAAATGCTTGATGTGGATTCTACGCTCAATTCAGTAAAACCATTTTACACACTTGTTCATTCGACAGTGGCCAAAGTTCTTAATGCAAATGGTTATTCAGAAGTTAATCTCGCAAAACTGTTTAGTGGTTTCTCCTTTTAGTGGAAACGGATTGAATCATAGATGACAAATGGAAGGAAAACAGTCATCTTGATTTATTGCTTATATTTTACTAATTAAGTCCCACCCATGCGTCAGTTTTTCGTTAATTCAATACTGCAAGAGTGATGGCAGATCAGATTATAGTTAACCTGCTCTAGGCTCAAAACTGCAGCTGTGACAGTGTCACACTTCGCATGCATTTTTCCCGCACTTGGTCTCTGCTTCGCCTCGCACAGCATTCCACGGTTCTGTCATGAACCAATGCTGTACGCTAGGGCGGATGTTTGCCCTAGATTAGTGTGTTTTGTTTAGCCCTTGTACATGTACTTACTGTAGACAATCAGCTTTGTATTCGGAGGGAATTATATATATTTTTTTCCCCATTGATTTTGGTGGGAAAAATTACATGTAGCCTTATAGCTTTACGTCCTACTGAAAGGCGTTGCACGCTTTTGTAAATACGAATTTTCTATTCCGGAGATTGTAATTTTCTTACATTCACGTGTTTCTAGGCATTTTTGTATCCTTTGTTTTAGATTTATTAAAATTTAATGTTGCAAGATCTTTGATTGCTTTGTTTTGTTTTGAGTTTGAGATGTTTTGGTGTGGGACTTTTCATCCATTCCGTCACATTCTTCATAAAACCCAAACTTGTTGTTTCTGCAAAATTTCATTGTCCGACCTTTTAGGTGATATATTTGTTTTATACAAGGAACTCTCAATTCTGTCCAGTATATTCCTTGTTAACAGCATAGAAACACGCGCAAATGTTCGCGCCCTATACTGTACAATCTTAAGCCTGGTTCACACGTACTACTTAAATGCAAACGCTAGGGAAGTAAGACAAGCAAGTCCTCTTTCCAAGATGGTGGACGAGAATGAACCTGTGTGTTTTTTTAACCTTGCGTTTGCGTTTCCCCGGCTCACACGTGAGAAGTGCAAACGCAAGAAAATAAAAATTTTTCTATTCTTGCGTTTGCATTTGCGTCGTACGTGTGAATCAGGCTTTAAAGGCGCCCGAAAACGAGAAAACATTGTTTCCCAAAATGTTTCCACGGTGCGCAAACGAGGAAATATTTGCTTCCGCAGTAGGCCATTTCCGAGTTCATGTCTGCCTCCTCTTCAAAGCGATTCTAAGTGCGAAGTTTTTGTTATAAAAATTAGTTTTCATTTCTATGTAAAGTAGAACTTATTACCATCACAAAAACTTCGCACTTTGACTCGCTTTGAAGAGGAGGCAGACATGAACTCGGAAATGGCCTATTTTTCGGGGAATCGTACTACCCGATAAATGAATGAAGGGGGTAGTTTCGAGAGAATCTGTGGTGCTGCGTCGGTGGGGAAGTAGTATACAAAAATTTTGGTTTTATCAACGGAGTTGATAATGTAAATTGGCCACCGTACAGAGATTCTAAAAGCGTTCGCGCTTCGTCAGGGCGATTCGCTCCGATAGTCTGGGAACGAATGTCTGTTTTATGGAAATATCATTACGCTTACACAATGGTGATGGTGAGTTTCGACGTGGATTCCAAGATGGCCGTCGGCGAATTTTTCTTCACTCCTTTGGTTCTCTTGATCGTTCCTAAATCTTGCCACGATGAGTTTTTCATCCACCTTAACTTTCTTGATGGTACGTGAAACTTAAATTAAACGAATGAGGATTAAGATGCTTTGCATTTTTGGATTGAGCATAATATCTGAATATTCACAGCGGCTGAAGTTCAATACCTTGTTACGAGGTCAAAAGATCATTTGCTACGGTACCATCTTTTTCCCTTGCAGTTCCCTGCCTGAAGATCGCAATTAGTAAAACATTGGGGTATGGCATTGTAGTTGGTTCTGCAATGAGTAAGTTCGCTCTTTATCAAGAAGATTTTACGGATCTTTCTAGCATATCATGGGTCGTTCCATTTTTTATCCGCATGCCCACTAAGGTTGGCGTGTTTTTGCAATGGTGGCTTCGGATTTTTTCTTCAAAGAAGCTGCCAAAATTTGGACCCCTCAGACATTTTTTTCAAAGGTGTCGACGAAATGTCAACCCTTCGGATTTCATTTTTCACAGGGTGCCGACAAAGAATTGAGGGTACAGATTTCAGCTATCCTTAGGGAAGGGGGGTGCGGATAAAAAATGGAACAACCCCATTCATGCCGCACTCTTTGCGACAAGTGTGTGGGTTCTTTTACGTCCCACAGGATTATGAATTCCTTAGGTGCATTTGATCATATTCACATGTTAATTTGCGCCTAAGAAATATTAAATATTATTATGAACATTGAAGGCTTGTGAGACAAGGCCTACGGTTTATCGTCCTTATCTGAGAAGACTAGAGAGTCTAACCTTTTGCAGATGTCATTACAAAGGCAGCATTTTCTGCTCAATTAATTATTATCTATTATATTGATTGATATAGATATCAATTATTAGCTTTCATCAATTGAGCATGCTGCGTTTGTAGTTCCCAGTGTTGTGGTCTGTCTTCTGTGGTGTATCATGGTTGGGAGGGCAAATGCTCAGAGATACTTGCTACACCAAGCTACTCTAAAATCCCAGGGTAAATTAAGATATATGACACAATATAATTGTGACTGTATTCTTTAAAATTAGGGAAATATATTTGTGATACCCTATTATCTTTAATAATGAGCCAGACATGGAACTGTGCAACATTAATTTGGTTCAACAATAATATTATTGGTGAAATATGTGCCTTGAATCTTTTATTTGAGATGAAATCTTTTTTTCCTTTGCAAGTTTGAGAATGTCATGGTTCTTGCAAATGATATCTTTTTTTCTGGTGGCTTTTTTTACCTTCAAAAGCACAGTTTATTTTTCTTGCAGTCAAGATACCACAGATAATCAAAATCATACAGGCATCTAGTGTGGAGGGTCTCAGCTTGCTGTCATTTCTTCTTGAGCTGACTGCCCTGACTGCAACTGCATCATATAGTGCTGCCAAGGGTTTTCCATTCAGGTACCAAATTTAAGTGAAATGAACCTTTTATTTAAGTGACTGCAGTCAGGGATTTCACCCACAGAGTTCAACCTTTCATACCACCTTTTGTAACAGAACAAAGTACATATACTGGCCAGCAGCTTTAACTTAAATGGAGATACATAAGGATTTCACCCAATAATTCAGAAGTTAAAACCACTTACAACGCAACTCCAAAGAAAATTTTGCTCACACTCTCATCAGGGGTTTCAATAAAATATTAGGGAGCTTAAGCAACAACAAAGGCGACGGCAACAAGAACATCACAAATTTGCATCTTCAGTGGGCAAAAACAAAAGCTTTGCACACCCTGCACGTGCATTTTTCACTTTTGTCCATTTCTTTCCCAAATTTTAGGTTTTGTGAAGAACGTCAGCACTTGAGGATAAATTTTCATTTTCTCCCCTAAATCATGTGCTGTTCCGACCAGTGTCATTTTTGAGGAACTACCACACCCTTGTCATGTTAAAAAGGTTGAAATAGTCATTAAGCGATTAAAATAACTCAAATTTATATTTTGAGATTACTCTTATTGCCGTCGCCACTGTCATTTCTTAAGCTCCCTATCACTTGAAGTTGGCAGTTGGTTTGAGTAGAATAACTGACTGTCATCATCAACAAAATGAATTTTAATCTTAGGTTTGAAAGAATCTGTCTTTAATTACTTCAAGCTAGGGAAAAACTATCTGACTTCTGTGTGAAATGTGTCATGCTTAATATTTTTCCCTTGGGCTTGAATGTTCAGGAAAAAACTGTGACAGATTAAATTTTCTTTTACATGTAGATGTTCACTTTTACTGAAAGTTAAATGTTGCTTTGAATGTTAAAGCCATCCTGCTCCATGCAATAACAAGATAAGTAAGGCCTGCTCTAATGCTGCATGATTGTCGATGATAGTTTGGTAATGTAGTGTGTTAATGGGTTCAATGTTCTCACCAGGATTTTGTCTTTGGGATTCCCAGGGCCCTTTTCCTGAAAAATAGGTGCCGTGCAAGGAGCTTAAGTGGCACAAAGTTACTTGCGCTTCATAACCAGGGTGGAAAACATTCTGTGTGATTTCTCTATTTCATCAAGGCACGTTCATATTGGAATCCTTGCAATGGTGGCCCTTCGACAATATTGTAAACATATTTGATTTGTTGCCTCTAGACTGATCTTACATGTCATGATCTTTTTGTCTGCTTCATAGGCAAGCCATGTGTATTGCAACTGCCATGCACTGTGAAAAACATGGTCTTTCTTCAATGAAACAGCTTTATGATCTTTGCTTCCTACGTTGTCCTCTTCACCAGCATTACGTTGATCTTCTCCACTTTCTTAAATCGTTGGTACTTAAGGGCGAAAGAATTAATTTTTTCTGTGGCACGAATATCAGCGGGCACAAGCAATCATTTAAATTGTTACACAAAGTACCAACTTGATTCAACATGGCGGTCAAGCTACGCTCGTGTGACCGACGAAGGCAAAAGTCAAATAAATTGAAGGCTTTAAATACTTTGATAAACTGCTTTTATTCAGTTGAAGAAACAAAGAGCTGGAGTCTTCGCTTGACCATTAAAAAATTCTAACTTACTTCTAAAACTCTGTTTTGCTCATAGCATCCTTGTGCACCCAGGTGGGTGTATTTGCATGGCTTTTAGTGCGCCATTTCTATTTTTCTTGCGGGAATCCCGCAAGGGCACAGCATGGTGAGAACAAGTATCAAGTATTTATGAGTCAATGAGTCATGAGTTAATGAGTCAGTGAGTTAGTGCACTTACCCTAACCCATAAAATGAAAGCTAAAATTTCAGAGAGTTCTTAGGCCTAATCACTGAAACAAGTGCTTATGCTTAATCAGTAAATTATTGCTATATTGACTGTGAGTCTCATTGACTCATAAATCATGGGACTCCGGTGAGAACACTATGGGTTAACTCACACACAATGTTCATCATTAAATCCTCCGTTATTCTTTTTTCCTTTCCCGCCACTACACATTCCCAGATGTACTAGTGCCAGTACATTGTCAGTCATTTACAACAGTATTTTAACTTATTTGTAGGGAAGATAGGTGATGGTGCAAGATTGTGATCACAAGTCGACAATCATTCAACATCTGACCAAGGTTTTATAATTTCTTCATTATATATTGCAGCTCCTGGGGTGAGAGTCTCTTCATGTCAGTCCAGACGACTTTCCTTGTTGTCGTGTACTTCTACTACACCAACAAGGTTCTACTCTGTGTTTTGTTCCCTCTCCTTTATGGCGGCATTGTTTATGCTCTAATTTCTGGTATAACGCCAATGTCAGTCCTCATTCAGCTAGCCTCAATGCAAGTTGCATTTATAGTGATTAGTAGGGTGAGTGACATCTAATTTAACATAATTTATTTTTGTTCAACTTAAATAACCCATTGACACCTCAAATGCCCTAGGGTGCCCCAAGCTGACGAGTAGAATCATGTGGCGTTAGACAGTAAAGTCTCACTCCCAGAGGTCAATGGGTTAAGTTCAGGGCTTAATCTCTAGGTCTTGCCCACAAATTCTTGAAGGACTGTGATCATAACATTGTGCGAGAGTAATAGACTTAGCCCTCCCCCCATAGTCATTGTTATGTGTCATTGATCACGTGCGCTTTAGTTTCCAAATAAGGCAATGACATGTGATTGAAAAATTGTATGGTGAATTGTGAGTTGAACAGTGCGTCAATTTTTGCGAGTTTGCCGATTAAGTAGCTGAGTAAAACACAATGCAATCGAGTGAGTTTATAGTTTACAGATAGGGTGTTCGGTGTAACATTACATTATTGACTTTTTGTATTATTATTTTATAATGTAAAAGGTAAAGTCACTGCTTACGAGCCTAGAAGGCTCATCAGGCCGGCGCTTATCTCCGGTTTCCGTAGCATGAAGCGACTAGGAGTTTTTATACTCCCCCCTGGATGGGATACTAGTCCATCGCAGGGTTATCCCCAGCATTATGCCGGTATCCATTTATACACCTGGGTGGAGAGAGGCACCGTGAGAGTAAAGTGTCTTGCCCAAGAACACAACACAATGTCCCCGGCCAGGCCCCGAAGCCGGACCACTCGATCGGGTGTCGAGCGCACTAACCATGAGATTCCTTGTATGATTGTTGCTAGCCCTTTGTGCAATGGGATGAAAACAGACAAATCCTAATGTATTATCTGCACCTTTTTGCAAAAGTTGGGAAAAATCAGAGTTCCAGGTAGGATTTGAACCTTTGACCTTCACAACATTGGTCAGATGCTCTACCCAATGAGCTATTAAGACCTCCTGAAAAACTAGCTCACTTAGGAATGATTTTCAGTTGAGAGTCCAACCTGTGTTACAGAGGTCATAGGTTTAAAGTCTGCTCAGGATTTTTCAGTTGCCCTTTCAGTTTCACCAGAAA
The DNA here is from genome assembly GCF_036669935.1 of Montipora foliosa. NCBI lineage: Eukaryota > Metazoa > Cnidaria > Anthozoa > Scleractinia > Acroporidae > Montipora > Montipora foliosa. The sequence continues at coordinate 26,332,747 of NC_090881.1, forward strand.
CCCATAAGGGTTGAAACATGTAACAGCCCCTTGTGTGCTGGGAAGCAAGCTTCTGAATATTCAATTTGTTAAGTACCATATTTGGAACAACAAGAGAGAAGCATTCAACCAATCAGTTCGCAAGAACACCGTGACGCAATACCACTGATGTTCTCGAGCAAAATTAACTGGAGCAAGGGGTTTCTAAATATGGTATTTAGCACTGAATATTCGGAAGCTGTGAACATGTGTTACATGTTTCAACCCTTATGGGTTTCTGGTTTCACCCAATGCCACAAACGTACCTTATCATCTTTCTTGTGGGCACATTACACCATGGTGATTATTATAATAATAATAACAACTAGTAGTAATCTCGGATTATTGCAGTGCGTTCGACAGTCTCTTAGCCTGTGTGTTTCTGTAGGGTTCCATGCGAGGGTGCCCCCAGCAAACAACAAAAGATTTTTCAGGGCGGCTATTTTGGTGTCCCTTACAGAGAAAAATATTGATTCCTTTTGGCAAGACCACACAATCACCCAATCTGAAGTAAATTAGGACGTGTTCTCCTTCGATCAAGCGTAATAATAATTATATACCATCAATAGGTGCATTTGGGAAATGTGTTGCTTGAGATTTGATCACATTTTTATAATTTTAATAGTACGAAAAAAAGTTATATTTGGAAGTTGTGCAATCAGTGATTTAATTGCCTGTCCTTTGGTATGTGTAACAATACTGTGACCATGGTATTCTCTCTTCATGGTTCAACCAACAGAACTGGGTGTTCCCAGAAATTACAATATTTAAAATATTTCAAGTTATTCATCGTTTTCATTTCTGTTACAGCTTGTGCAGATAGTTACAAATTTTCGGAATGGCCATACAGGTCAGCTGTCATTCATTATGGTGCTGTTGTTATTCCTCGGAGCCATGGCCCGCATCTTTACCACGATACAGGAGACTGGTGACAATGTCATGCTTGTGACATTTCTTGTTTCCACATCACTCAATGCTACACTAGTGCTACAAGTTTTGTATTATTGGAATGTCCAGGCAGAATTGAAGGAAAAGCAAGCGTAACTCTGTTACTCAAATTTGCCAGAGTGCCTTATGTTATTTCAGACTTCATTTTTCTAATTTCGTAGTTGATCCATTT
>NC_090881.1:26338884-26363884 GCF_036669935.1 Montipora foliosa
AAAAATGGGCAATTATACCATTTTTCAGATGTTCGAAAATCCTAGGAGAGACAGGCAAGCAAGAAATTTTGCAACAAATGTTCCGAAAATTCTAGATCTCAAATCGTCTTCCGAACAGATATTTTTCGAAAATTGACGTTGGGTTCCCTGATCCGCCATACTGCCAATTTAAAGTGTCCACTATGTGACTGATGATCCAATAGAGTCTAATGTATTTTCGCATTGAGTTGACTTTCGATCTTAATCGAGCCACAAAAGCCTTTAAAATTCTCATTTCGTGGCATTTTTGCCGCCAAGTGACGGGTAGCTCCTCTTTTTAACGTTCGAGGTCAGATCATTATAGAAGAGAGTCAAGCGTTCCTTACGTCTTTTTGGGAAGCAAGTTAAAAGTTTCCTCAAATCACTACAAATTACTTGTTCGCATACTGGTCAACCAGTAGGCTGTGAAAACGATGGTCAGGTGAGAGAGATAAAGAGAGAAAGAGAGAGCTCAAGAGCTCTCTAGTCTCTTTGACTGAGTTTCGGGAAACCAAACTGCAATGACAACAAGCGAAGATACACGGAACCTGCCCGACGCTTTCTCGGTGCAGCTCGGCATTTTGCGCTTTCCAGAAACCATTACCATCCTTTTAAATCATAAGTAGATTTACAGAAAAGAATTTGTTCTCCAAAGGAATCTTTTTCTCCTCTTACATGAGCATGAGCACGATTTTTCTTTAACATGACTGTCGTGACGCTCAAGAAGTGGACTTGCAAATTATTCGCCACTTGGCATTGATCTTGGAATTTCCAATGGCTGGTAGAATAACGATGGCTATTTCGTCAACATTTCATGAAAATCATAATTTTCCTGCGAGATCGACAGTAAACTCGTTGAGATGACAAACAACCTTCAAGTAACGAACTGATCGGCGCAACGGTGATCAAAACTCAAAATAAAGCAAATTCATTTCAACATTATATAATGGGAATAAACCGCGTCAGTGATATCGCGACTTTTATACTCAAGTTTATGGTTCAGTTAAACCAAAGTGGGTTTGCGGTTATAACGATCATAATTTGCATTTGAAGTACTTACAAACTTTCTTGCATTTAAAGCAAGAAGGATCAAGAAGCTAAATGACTACAGAGCATTTTCTTGCCGTGTTATATTACGTTGCCGGCGATACGGCTTTTCACTCTTTGGATGCAGTCCTAAAGTGTGACCATTTACAGGCTGAAAAGGGTTAATCCGATGATAACATTTTTTACCGTTTTATAGGACTTGGAGAAGCAAGGAGGTAGCTCAAACACTTTCGTCACGGTGGCTTGACCAACACAAACGACGTAATCTACTTCACATTTATTCTTGTCATTCCAAGTGAAGCGAAGGCCCATGGAATTTCGATTTTTTTTCAGATGGATGTATTCAGCAGCACGAAAACTTCGAAAAACAAGACTTCTTTTCTCCTTTCTGATGCTTATGGTCCTGTGGCAGTTTTACTACTACTTCTTAAACAGAGGAGAGTATTCCTCTTTGCTTGATCGCGTCTCGGTTGTTCTTGATCACCGTGAAAGAGGGATTAAATTGGCTCTTAGTAGACTAGTAGCTTCAAAGTTACAACACGATTCATTTCGTGAGAGAATGTCTGAGATTGATGCCTACAATCAAAACGGAGAATTTAACTCCATAAGCTACAAAGGAATGGAAAATTTTCCACCTGATCAAAACAATGAAATACTCAAGCGCGTGTATCCAGGTGTCTTTCAATCAGAAGATTCCATCGCCGATTTACTATTAAAGAATGCAACAACTGAGGAAATGAGAAAGCGTTTCTGCTGGGATCTTTTTCTTACTCCTTCAAATAAGCATTCTTACGGGGCCTGCGAGCCACATGTGCCATCTATCGATGCTTGTAGACTCGCTCATGCGCTGTACCGAACCGATCCATCGTTATCGGAATGCAGTCAGAACGAGGCAACCATCTGCTCTTTCAAAACTAAAATGTTTTCGAAGACATCAGAGTTCACAGTTAATTGCGATGAACAAGTTTGCGAAAGACTTATAAACCAAGGTAAGATATACAAAGGAAGACTGACTTACGCCGTTTACACTGTAGATCCTGAGGATGGCTTATTGAAATTCTCAAGGAACTTTACAGAACTTTCTGAACTCGAATCACAGTTGCCGCGAATCGCACTTTTTACAGCGGAAAATAAGTTTAATTTTATGTTCGTCAAATGCTTTGATTTTCGTCAACCTCAGCCGCTTGTATCACAACTTATCTCTGTTCCACCGGCCATGTCGATGAGTCAACACACATCTAAACTACGGGCTAAAAATACCATAAACGTAAATATAGTGCTATTAGACTCCATCTCTCGATCGCATTTTTATCGGTCTCTGCCGAAAACAGTCGGAACACTCCGGAGGCTGGCGGAGAGTTCGAACCACGAGTCCTCAGAGGCTAAAGTGTTTGATTTTGAGTTGTTTCAAGCCGTTCATGGGCATACAACTCATAATGAGCATGCTCTGTTTACCGGCCACCTTTTGCCTGATTTTGATCCAGAGCAGGAAAGTCCAACAGTGAAGGCGGGAATTCTGTTTGGTCACTTCAAAAGGGCTGGTTACCAGACCATGTGGCAAGAGGACCTTTGCTGGATGGCGAACTGGGGACTAATGACAGACTTCGACGCCGAAGATTGGATAGAGTTACGGTTTAGACTCCGTGAAAACTATGTGGACAGTACAGGTAAAAATTTACTGACTCTCAATTATAACATTGAACTAGAATGTTTTAAATATGGTCTCTTTTAGGGGTAAAAACAAAGCCTCCCGGCCTACGCCCAGATTGGTCTCCTATAAGGGTTTATTTCAAATTTTCCGACGAGCATCCCCGCACCTTCATATGCAAACTCCCCCCCCCCCCTCCCATCGGGGTTTGCGATGCCAAATCTCTTTAATTATTATTTCAGCAAATTAAAGGTGTCATCAACAGTCTTTTTTCTGTATAGTCCCACTGCGCCGATCAAAGCTAACAAAAAGGTCACCCTACAGATTCTTGTCGTTTTCCCTTGTAATAAATACAGTACAGACTGGTAAATATTTAACAATTAGACCCGTGGCCCTAGAGGGCGAAGGGTCTAATTGTTTTAGTATCACCCAACTAGTCGGACAGAAAAGTAAATCATTAAGTTAGCAAATGCAAGTTGAAGAAATATTTATTTGGGAATAAAACGAAAGAAAGCGTCACGCTTTTCGCTACTCGAGGACTGTCACTAATAGTCCTCTAGTAGCATAGCCAATCAAAATGCAGGATTTGAATTAGTCCGCTATTTGGGTGATACTAATAAGGGGCAGTTGAAAAAAAGAGAAGTGTTTTTATGTGTAAGATCAGTTACATACCATCAGTGGTACCTAGCGCTTACCAATTTTCTTTTTGTATTTCAACAACACTTGTTAAGATCTGCTTTTCCCGCGTATTCATGAACCAGGGAAAAATACCTTTGAATTAGCAGGCTCCGTCCTTAAGGTAAAAGTTTGTTGTCCTGTTAATAAATATACTTTTTTCTGTTTAAGGCTTAACCCATTCAAGCTGTGAAATATTAAAGTCGTATAATATAGATTCTCCCTTCAATGGACCTGACGGAGATCAAATATGCTTCAACGGAAAACTACAGCATAGCTACTTCTTTCAGTATACAGCAGACACGTTGAAGACCATAAGCAAAGACAGAATGGCTCGTCCATTATTCTCTTTCACTGCTCTTAATGTCGGCCATGATGACATTGGGCGAAGGACACAGTCCCTGGATAACGATCTTGCGCATTACGTGGCTACCATGGCAACCGAACAAAATACGCTGACTATTCTCCTTGCAGACCATGGTAACACTTATACCGAGTATACCACATCAATTCTGGAGGGTCGCCTTGAAATGTTTCATCCAAGCCTGTTTATCATTGTACCACAAAAGGTCGCAGCTCTTCTTGGAAAGGAGGCTATGACCGCGCTGGAAGTGAACCAGCGGAGATTGTTGACGATGATCGACTTGCACCATTCTCTGTTGCCATTGGCTGGGTCCTTATCGAGATTCGTCAAACCCGTGGGAATATTCACTCCGATATCGCTAAATCGAACGTGCAACGATATCGAATTGAAAACACCTAACTTTTGTGTATGTGAAGGCTGGGATAGCCCCACCACAAACGATTCTTCAAAAATAGCAATCGTGGAGTTTGCAGTTGGCGAGCTTAACAACATGATACAAACACAGTTTTTACACGGTGCAAACCAGAGAAAAAAGGTGCATCCAGTTTTGCGCTCTTGTCAAAGACTGCGTGCATCGTGGTTCGCAAACGTGCGCGAACGGATTTCGAAATCAGACGGTGCTCTTATTACAAGTTTAGACGTCTATTTTACGGCTGGAAACATTGTAAAACACCAAGAAGACGTATTTCACGTAGAGATAAAGTCTAAAGATATGAAGATACAGAATTCACTGGAAATGGTGCTCGTTGATTTTGATAGATTAACATTGTTTGGAAAGTACAGAAAATGCGCTGACGTTGGGGTACAGCTAAGACTTTGCATATGTTCGGAGAGCAAAGACATTATTGCTCCAACCAGAAGATTGGAAAAGATTCCTTGGAAAGAATACACGACGTTTCTCTCGCAAAATCCAAAAGCCAGTAATATTGGTGAAAGCAAATGCTTGTTTCTGATAAAGCGGATTCACAGTGAAGGACAGAGTATCGCTATAGAAGTTGCTAATAGTTGTAAAGAAGATGATTTTTCTTTAGAGATATCGGCAACCTATGAGAACTTGAGACTTTCCAGAAAAATTCCGTTCACAATTAGTATACCGGCAGGAAGCATTAAATTCGCATTTTCTGCTCGGGTTGAAGAGGATTATTTGAGCACAAACTTAGAAGTCACTGTGACTATTAGGAGCCCGTCAGTTCATTGACAGGCACTGACAGGGGTGGTCTTACAGATAAGATTAACACCAAATTCGTCTATACTGCCCATCCCCATACAGCTGGAAAAACCAAAAAGCCAATTAATAGTTGATTGATAAAAAGGGAAAAGGAGGCCGTATTACTGTTTTCCGTATCCCCATTCTTGATCGATCCGAAACAGGATGATTCTTACCAACAATGACTTTTTTTCGAAAACGAGATAGCGAGATCGTGACGTCATTGTCAAAATTAACTATGACACATTTCTGGTGATGGTCACATCAAAATTTAATTCGCTCTTTCCTCCATCCCATAATGCAATATTTTTTCTTTTGGGGGGGGGGGGGGGAGTTGAGGGGAGGAGTCTTTTGTCTTTTCCTAAAAACAAAACAAGGTATTTACTCTTGGGACTGTATCATGCTTCAGTGAACTGGATACCATTGTTTTAATGCAAATAACCCCCCAAAATGATCTGTGTCATGGGATTACGAATATGGTTCTCGCACCTCGATTAAAAGAATTCCGGGGAGGTTCATCATTTATTTATCCCCCAGGAACCGCGCCCTTTACTTAAATAAAGGGCGAATGTCCCGCTCCGGCCCGGGAAGGGGGGGGGGGGGGGGAGAGGGGGGGAGGAGAATCAGGGTTTATTCGACTGTCAGCGATGCAAAATTATGGCCCGCGTTAGTCCGGTTTACAAAAGGCTTATAAAGTATCCACAACATTTATATTTATGAAAAGGACATGCGTAAATAAAAATTATTTAAGACACTTCTTTCGAAGTCTTTGCTGACTGTACGTAACCATTAGCTGAAATTAGACTAAGAAAATTGTCCTGTATCTTGTTATCTTTACTCAGCGCTCTTACCTCTTAAATGATGCTTTTAATATTCTGTTTTTCGATGCATCAACGCCAAATCTTTGTATCTCCACTTCAACTGCAGGATAACCCGGTACGTCCGATCCGCGGTTACCATTGTTAGTAGATACTCCATATATGTAGTACGCACCGGTAATAAACTAACCTCGTTCCCAGGGTCTCTCTTTTCTGCCAAGCCTCATTTGTCTCCTCAACGACAAAGAGACCCTGAGAACGAGGTTGATCATATACGAGGAGTACCATGATGGTACTTTCTTTTATTTTTCAAATAAAGATCTTCACATTACATTACATTACATTACATTACAACGTGGTTTACGTGGTTTAGATGAGGGTTTCAGATTTTAGATTTATATATTCATATATATATAAAGCAATCCTATATATATAATAGCAGAAACCCATAAGGGTTGAAACGTGTAACGGCCCCTCGAGTGCCGGGAAACAAGCTTCTGAATATTCAATTTGCTAAGTACCATATTTGGAACAACAAGAGCGAGGGGTTTCCAAATATGGTACTTAGCACTGAAACATTCAACCAATCAGTTCGCACTGAATATTCGGAAGCTGTGAACGCGCGTTACACGTTTCAGCCCTTATGGGTTTCTGATAATAGTTAAAGCAATAATATCGATATTAGGGACCGTGCATACGTACACGGCGAGAGCTACTGAAATTTGAATTGACCAATCAGAATTCAACGAGCAGGAAAAAAATGCGCTATCCGACGTCACGTCAATTGTTTGCAATTAAAGGGCCAGAAAATAATTTAAAAGATTTTGTGGCAACTATTTTGTCATCAAGCTTTGGAGACAAAACTGAACTGCCAGCTAGCGGCGATTCGAACGTCAGCTGTTGTGCTTTGGCTGTTATTTGTGCTTTTTTCTGACTCAGGCGAATCAGGTGTAAGAGGGCGTCAAAACTGTATTGATAATGTATTTAACTATTTAACTATATTTTCTCAACTTTCACTAGAAAAAAGAATTGGTTCGTGTAGGATATTGTAGCCAGTGAAATTTAATTATTAGCATCTGAGAGAAAACAGTCGCGTCGGGAGATCCAGGGGAAAAAAAAACATTTGCGCTTGATAAACTTCGGGAACAAAATTTTATTTGCATAATTAATGTTAAGTTCTTTGAAGGTTGCGATCGCGAACAGCCTACTGCGTACAAAATCCTATTAACTAATAAAAGCGGCATGAATGCACAAAAGTTTGTTTACTACGGCTTTCATTCTCGCATCTTTCAATGCTTTCCGACTTCGCGAATGTGTTTGAACTTTGTCAACACGAAGGAGGCGTGACTGTGATTGGACGACTGTGTCAATGCAGTCATGTCCGGAGACCCAGGGAAATAAAGAAATTTGCGGTTGACAAACTACCGTCTGTCACCCGGGTAAGGGTCACTTTGTTATTGGCCACTCTTGTGATAAAGCACCGCCTTCGAAATCTGTTTTGTTGCAATATTCACCGCCTGACGTTGCTCGCAGGACTGCTATCGCGTTGATGGTGGGTTGAGATGAAAGTTCAATCTTTGTCAATTAATTCTGATGTGGAATTGTTACCGCGGGAACATTTTATCCAGGAATATTTGACTCAAATTGGTGGCTCCTGAGAATTTAATCTCCATCCTTGGGATTTTATTATAACCGTTGACAACCCAGAAATTGAAAAATGGCTCAAATCGCGTCGGATCTGGAAAATATAACCACACGGGAAAGAAACTATCCACAACTTTTTTCATATAATATCTTCTTAAGCTTTTATCGGGATTTCCATACAAATCCTTATATTTTTCTCAGCCATGCTCAAACTGAGCTTGGGGCGCTAGTGATAGAACAAGACTCAGAGTTCCCCAACAGTGTTGGTTCTTTAACGTCCTTCAGGATATTATAAGCAAGAGTTCCGATTAAGAGACGGAACCTAGGGTTTATCCTCTCACCCAAAAAGACTAGAGGGTCTAATCACGGAATTGCCCAGGCAGCAACTCCGAAATTTCTCCGTTATTTGAAGATTACACACTGGGTATTTGTTTTAAGGACGGTGCCTACTAATTCAAAGGTATTTTCCCCGGTTTATGAATATGCAGGAAAAGCAGATCTTAACAAGTGTTATTGAAATCCAAAAAGAAAATTAGAGGTAGCCACGCATTTTTCAGAGATAATTAATCAACATTTGTAAAAAGCTTCAAAATAAAAAGCAATGTTCTCTCTGAAAAATGCGTAGTTACCCCCAGTTTTCATTTTGGATACCAAGAGTATTTGTTGAGTTCTGCTTTATCCGCAGTTTTAAACTGCGCAAGAATATCCCTGTATTGGTAAGCACCACCCATCGACTAGGAAACCTGAGTATCTTGAGAAGCGCAGAACGTATGCGCAGTAACAATAGTAGGCACCGTCCTTAAAGTGACCATATTCTTTATTGACGATTTCCAAATTCCCTTTGATTACCTCTGAACCGAATTATTTCCGAAGGTAAAAACAAGAAAATGAAACACTGCAAAATAGCCTACCTCGGTTCCATTCCTACTCGTTTCAATACTGTCGGTGCGACCGGAAGTAACCCGCGACCACTCTCTGATGCTCTATATCTACTACTTATCTGTGTCTGTGGAAATTTCTGGTTGCAGGATAAACAGAAGAGGCGCATCATCACTTTTTATTTCCACAGACACACGGACATTAAAAAAAAAAAGAGAAACTCACGCATATTAACAAAAACACTGATCTCGGGGTGACCTAATCTCATTCCCAGAGCCTCCGTTACCCTCGTCCAGCGGAACGGGTGCGGGACGCGGGACGCTCTGGAATAATCCAAAACCGGAACCATAAAACTCTGTTTCCGGTTGAATAACTGCGCGTACGCGAAGGGAGACGGCTAGAAATCAGCAAAAACTCAGTTGTTCGAAGGGTGGATAGCGCTATCCACTGGATAAATCACTACCCACTGGATAACTCAATCGCTTTTTCTAGTGTTTATCCGGCTGGATAGTGATCTATCCGGCGGATAGCGCTATCCACCTTTTGAACAACCGAGGCCTGGAGTTCATCTTGCCATGAAGTGCTTACTTGTCACTCGCAAGACAGTACACATCAATATAAACACATCTAATACGCTAGAAACGTGTAAAACTACGGAGAATCAAAAATAACGAAAGACATTTTTTCAATCAAAACAGATTTTAGTGTCTAGTGTTACGCAAGTGACAAATCGGAAATAATTCAAAATGGTGTATTTTCAAAAACAAAAACATTAGGGAACTGGTAAGTTGTAAAAAGATTTCTTTCTAGATCATCTTCAACCTCGTATAGATAAAAAAATCCAGAAGATTTTTGAGTTTAGAATTTGAAAATGGCGGGAAATGAAACGCTTTTCTAACAGCCAATCAAATATGTCTCCTTTTGGATTCGTCCAAGAGTCACTCTCTTTCCCGACCGCTGGACCGCAGGAACGGGATTGGCGGTGACCGTAACTTCATGTTCAACGTGCATTAGCTATTAATTAAGAAAATTACTTTTTGCGAGTTCAGCTAAAGAACAAGTCCAAGTTTGCTTGTGATTAGAGATTGCTTCTTTCTTATCATGTAGACTTGGGCATGAACCAACGCATGATTTTTTTTAATTTGCACACGAGGAGCTTAAGCCGACTCAGGAATTGTCGGCTGGACGTCTCCTGACGGTGTAGATATCCATCAACAAAGGCTAAAAACATAACACAAAAGGTGTTTCGTATTCAGAAAAGTGTTAAAGCATTCAGGATCGATCAGATTGTACTGTGAACTTACGTTAAGCAGAAAAAAGGTAGTTAATTTTTTATTGAATGACCATATTTAGGGGCGAGATGAATTTTGTGGGGAACACAAATCTATTTCAGTTCGTTTGCGCGTATCGACAGTGGCGGTTAGTACTGGGACAGGGAACCATTTTTCGTTCTATAGGATTCATGGATTAACTCTCTCACCCGGGGAAAAATGGTACAGGTCGCCGTCGTCTCTCGCCGACCAGCACTACTTCGACGCTCTTCGCCGCTGGTGAGCGAGAAGACCTCTGGCATCCAGGGTAAAATGTTAGCCAATTTGTCGAAGGAAAGTTTTTCAGCTCTTTCGAAGAGAGATTTGTCGCCTTCAAGTCGGTAATCTTTTGCGGGAAAATGGTGATCACGTTCCGAAATTCGGCGGGTCTAATCTGCAGATCGCAGGTCGCAGGTCACAGGTCACAGGTCATTGTTTTACCTATACAAAAGGTATCCTAAACATTCTTAAAAGCTAACCTTAGGCCTAAAAACTTTTGTTTAGGCCTAAGAGGCCTAAGGTTAGCTTTTAAGAATGTTTAGGATACTTTCTGTATTGGTGAAACAATGACCTGCAACCTGTGACCTGCGACCTGCGACCTGCAGATTAGACTCGCCGTCCGAAATTCTGGTGAAAACGTGGACGAAGCTTAAGGAATAAATTTGGTTGGCCTCTGTGGGGGGATTAATTCAGCAGTCTTCGTCTGAATGTCATGGATTTCTGTATTCATGTTTTCAAACGAGTTATGGAGGCAGTAAACAATGTTGACGTCGGGGAATTCGGTGCTGGAAGCCTTTCCGGTATACAGGCTCACGCTCAAACGTTGAGGTAAAATAATTGCTGTTAGGTTCAATTTCATGATATGAGGATATCATGATAGCAGCTAAGAAATTGGTAAGTCTGTGATTAATATTGAATGTGCCTCCCTGTGACATGCTGGGAAATCAATTAGCCCGGAATGAAATTTTACACAACTACAATTGGGCATTCTAAATTTCCCAGTTCCTTAGTTATCGCGTTCCATAAGTATAAAACTTAAAAATGGTTTGCTTTAAAATCAGAAAAGAACCAATTCACCGTTGCTGTTGAGAAAAGTGTATGCCAGGCAAAACAAGTTGCATCTCGGTAGCCTGAAAGTTAACTTACAAAATAATTTGCCTGTGTTTAAATTAACAAATATACCAATACATCACTAACGTTTCATGTTTAAACTCTTGTTCTTAGGCCATCGTAGCTTGATTAAGAAAATAACACAAACAGCGGTAATAAACATGGTATTCCAACGCATTGTTATAAAACTTGACGTTTCGTATGCTAGTGAACACACATTTTCAAAAGTGACCGTTACAATATTTAAAAACTATATATATATCGTAAACAATAGGGGTCTGGAACCTAGACTGAGAAAAATGATCTGCAGCAGTACGTGTCTGGACATAATGAAAAGTAATAGCTAAAACAGCAATAACTTCTCATTACTAATATTTAACCAGAGAATTAGGGAAGCAGATATTCGAAGGTGTAATAGCTGTTGAGTTTTATTCCTCAGTTGTCGAGTTCCATAAGTATAAAACTTAAAAATGGATTGCTTTAAAATCAGAAAAGAACCAATTCACCGTTGCTGTTGAGAAAAGTGTATGCCAGGCAAAACAAGTTGCATCTCGGTAGCCTGAAAGTTAAGAAATAATTTGCCTGTGTTTAAAATAACAAATACACCAATACATCGATCACTAACGTTTCATGTTTAACCGGAAAATTAGGGAAGCAGATGTTCGAAGGTGTAATGGCTGTTGAGTTTTATTCCTCAGTTATCGAGTTCCATAAGTATAAAACTTAAAAATGGATTGCTTTAAAATCAGAAAAGAACCAATTCACCGTTGCTGTTGAGAAAAGTGTATGCCAGGCAAAACAAGTTGCATCTCGGTAGCCTGAAAGTTAACTGACAAAATAATTTGCCTGTGTTTAAATTAACAAATATACCAATACATCACTAACGTTTCATGTTTAAACTCTTGTTCTTAGGCCATCGTAGCTTGATTAAGAAAATGACACAAACAGCGGTGATAAACACTGTATTCCAACGCATTTTTATAAAACTTGACGTTTCGTATGCTAGTGAACACACATTTTCAAAAGTGACCGTTACAATATTTAAAAACTATATATATATCGTAAACAATAGGGGTCTGGAACCTAGACTGAGAAAAATGATCTGCAGCAGTACGTGTCTGGACATAATGAAAAGTAATAGCTAAAACAGCAATAACTTCTCACTACTAATATTTAACCGGAGAATTACGGAACCAGATGTTCGAAGGTGTAATAGCTGTTGAGTTTTATTCCTCAGTTGTCGAGTTCTATAAGTATAAAACTTAAAAATGGATTGCTTTAAAATCAGAAAAGAACCAATTCACCGTTGCTGTTGAGAAAAGTGTATGCCGGGCAAAACAAGTTGCATCTCGGTAGCCTGACAGTTAACTGACAAAATAATTTCCCTGTGTTTAAATTAACAAATACACCAATACATCGATCACTAACGTTTCATGTTTAACCGGAAAATTAGGGAAGCAGATGTTCGAAGGTGTAATAGCTGTTGAGTTTTATTCCTCAGTTATCGAGTTCCATAGGTATAAAACTTAAAAATGGATTACTTTAAAATCAGAAAAGAACCAATTCACCGTTGTTGTTGAGAAAAGTGTATGCCAGGCAAAACAAGTTGCATCTCGGTAGCCTGAAAGTTAACTGACAAAATAATTTGCCTGTGTTTAAATTAACAAATATACCAATACATCACTAACGTTTCATGTTTAAACTCTTGTTCTTAGGCCATCGTAGCTTGATTAAGAAAATGACACAAACAGCGGTGATAAACATTGTATTCCAACGCATTTTTATAAAACTTGACGTTTCGTATGCTAGTGAACACACATTTTCAAAAGTGACCGTTACAATTTTTAAAAACTATATATATATCGTAAACAATAGGGGTCTGGAACCTAGACTGAGAAAAATGATCTGCAGCAGTACGTGTCTGGACATAATGAAAAGTAATAGCTAAAACAGCAATAACTTCTCACTACTAATATTTAACCGGAGAATTACGGAACCAGATGTTCGAAGGTCTAATAACTGTTGAGTTTTATTCCTCAGTTGTCGAGTTCCATAAGTATAAAACTTAAAAATGGATTGCTTTAAAATCAGAAAAGAACCAATTCACCGTTGCTGTTGAGAAAAGTGTATGCCAGGCAAAACAAGTTGCATCTCGGTAGCCTGAAAGTTAAGAAATAATTTGCCTGTGTTTAAATTAACAAATACACCAATACATCGATCACTAACGTTTCATGTTTAACCGGAAAATTAGGGAAGCAGATGTTCGAAGGTGTAATGGCTGTTGAGTTTTATTCCTCAGTTATCGAGTTCCATAAGTATAAAACTTAAAATGGATTGCTTTAAAATCAGAAAAGAACCAATTCACCGTTGCTGTTGAGAAAAGTGTATGCTGGGCAAAACAAGTTGCATCTCGGTAGCCTGACAGTTAACTGACAAAATAATTTCCCTGTGTTTAAATTAACAAATATACCAATACATCACTAACGTTTCATGTTTAAACTCTTGTTCTTAGGCCATCGTAGCTTGATTAAGAAAATGACACAAACAGCGGTGATAAACATTGTATTCCAACGCATTTTTATAAAACTTGACGTTTCGTATGCTAGTGAACACACATTTTCAAAAGTGACCGTTACAATATTTAAAAACTATATATATATATCGTAAACAATAGGGGTCTGGAACCTAGACTGAGAAAAATGATCTGCAGCAGTACGTGTCTGGACATAATGAAAAGTAATAGCTAAAACAGCAATAACTTCTCACTACTAATATTTAACCGGAGAATTAAGGAACCAGATGTTCGAAGGTGTAATAGCTGTTGAGTTTTATTCCTCAGTTGTCGAGTTCCATAAGTATAAAACTTAAAAATGGATTGCTTTAAAATCAGAAAAGAACCAATTCACCGTTGCTGTTGAGAAAAGTGTATGCCAGGCGAAACACGTTATATCTCGGCAGCCTGAAAGTTAAGAAATAATTTGGCTGTGTTTAAATTAACAAATACACCAATACATCGATCACTAACGTTTCATGTTTAACCGGAGAATTAGGGAAGCAGATGCTCGAAGGTGTAATAGCTGTTGAGTTTTATTCCTCAGTTATCGAGTTCCATAAGTATAAAACTTAAAAATGGATCACTTTAAAATCAGAAAAGAACCAATTCACCGTTGTTGTTGAGAAAAGTGTATGCCGGGCAAAACAAATTGCATCTCGGTAGCCTGACAGTTAACTGACAAAATAATTTCCCTGTGTTTAAATTAACAAATACACCAATATATCGATCTCTAACGTTTCATGTTTAACCGGAAAATTAGGGAAGCAGATGTTCGAAGGTGTAATAGCTGTTGAGTTTTATTCCTCAGTTATCGAGTTCCTTAAGTATAAAACTTAAAAATGGATTGCTTTAAAATCAGAAAAGAACCAATTCACCGTTGCTGTTGAGAAAAGTGTATGCCAGGCAAAACAAGTTGCATCTCGGTAGCCTGAAAGTTAACTGACAAAATAATTTGCCTGTGTTTAAATTAACAAATATACCAATACATCACTAACGTTTCATGTTTAAACTCTTGTTCTTAGGCCATCGTAGCTTGATTAAGAAAATGACACAAACAGCGGTGATAAACATTGTATTCCAACGCATTTTTATAAAACTTGACGTTTCGTATGCTAGTGAACACACATTTTCAAAAGTGACCGTTACAATATTTAAAAACTATATATATATATATCGTAAACAATAGGGGTCTGGAACCTAGACTGAGAAAAATGATCTGCAGCAGTACGTGTCTGGACATAATGAAAAGTAATAGCTAAAACAGCAATAACTTCTCACTACTAATATTTAACCGGAGAATTAAGGAACCAGATGTTCGAAGGTGTAATAGCTGTTGAGTTTTATTCCTCAGTTGTCGAGTTCCATAAGTATAAAACTTAAAAATGGATTGCTTTAAAATCAGAAAAGAACCAATTCACCGTTGCTGTTGAGAAAAGTGTATGCCAGGCGAAACACGTTATATCTCGGCAGCCTGAAAGTTAAGAAATAATTTGGCTGTGTTTAAATTAACAAATACACCAATACATCGATCACTAACGTTTCATGTTTAACCGGAGAATTAGGGAAGCAGATGCTCGAAGGTGTAATAGCTGTTGAGTTTTATTCCTCAGTTATCGAGTTCCATAAGTATAAAACTTAAAAATGGATCACTTTAAAATCAGAAAAGAACCAATTCACCGTTGTTGTTGAGAAAAGTGTATGCCGGGCAAAACAAATTGCATCTCGGTAGCCTGAAAGTTAAGATATAATTTGCCTGTGTTTAAATTAATTTGAAATAAAGAGAATAAAGAAATAATTTTCCATTTTTTAATTGCATGATGCTGGCCGTTGTAAACCGTGTTTTAGAAAATATTTCAGATTGATTTACTGTGCCTCTGGACTATTTTGACACCTCACTCAAAATTAATTTAAAGTATTGAGTTATTTGTCGTCATAAAACTTCATGACGAAGTCGGCCCAACAAATGTGTCGAGATTAACACCTCTCTCTCCCTTTGTCTCTCGCTCTGCCTTTTTAGTGTGAGTCTTGTTACAACTCCCACTGAGATTTTGGTATTTTTTTTACCTAAACAGCGGGGACCCACATCCCCGGGGGGGGGGGGGGGGTTGCTACCTTATAAGGGCTTAATGGGGACGTGCGGCCAGCCAGGGTATGTTTTTCGGGATTTTTGTCTTGAACAGGGTATCGAATTTATCATTTTTTGTCTTAATCAGGGTATCGATTTATCAATTGTTGTCTTAAACTGGGTTAAATGTCTTAAACAGGGTATCAAAAATCGGAATTCTGTCTTAAAATGGGTAGGAAAATCATCGATATTTGTCTTAAACAGGGTCAGGGTATGAGGGGCCGCGCCGCACCTCCCCACCCAGGGATATATCGAGTACCCCCCCCCGGGCCCACATTCCTGACCCAAGTTAAGGTCCTCACGTATTCGTAGTAAAAACGAAACGCCAAATTTGTTGATGTCCTTCGGAAATTTTGAGCGATTAAGGTGTTTGTGAGCAAAATTTGAAGTCTATATCGACTATCTTAATTCTTCCAATTCAGCTGACATATTCTCCCTTGATATTTAACCATGTCTGCGCAAATTGTCTTTGACGTGTATGTTCTGTATCCTGGCAAATAAAACCCTTCCTGTTCAATACAAACAATTATCATGTCTTTTCAGACAAAAACTTGTCACCGCTATTCGAATTTCACGCCTTCTTCCGTGCAATCGGCGACATGATGAAATCAATTTCGCATTTTGATTTTTCGGTACATTTCTGCATTAAAATCAGATGAATGAAAAGTGAAAAGGAACAACTGAAACATTGTCTAACGAATTAAAGAGACTGATTTTTATAAATAATTTCACAATACAGAATGTTGTAATTTCATCTTTTTTTCTGAAAGCTTGAAGTTAAGAGTTGTCAAGAAAACAGATCTGGTAAAATTTTCAAGGAAAGATGGCACTTATGCAAAAAAAGAAATTCCTGTTAAAGACAACTTATCGTCAGATAAGCTAATTCAATTTTGGAAGTAGATATGATCATTTATTACAGAAGAGAGTTGCTATTACGTAATCCAAAGAGCTTTGTGAAAGATCGTCTAAAACTGATTATTTCAAAATGATTCCTCTTTTTATCGTGTGTTATCTTTCCATTTCGTTGTTAGTGGGATTACCATTCCAACCTCTCAAATATTTTTAAGTTTTAAAATTTCTACTGCAACATGTGATTATGGCGATTTTGTGTAATTATTATCATAGCTTGAAAAGTCCATCGTGCAAACAAAACATTACAAAAATCAACAATTCGATGAAAGCCACTAATCATATTGAACCAACAAAAGTCAAAATGAAAATTTGATATGACTAGAAAAATATTACTTCTATCAGCCGAAGTTTGTTTGGTTCACAGACGAAGTTCAACATTTGTTTCGCCATTTTGTTCGAAGGCACGAGTTTGCAGTGGATGGTACGTGGGTTACTCGTTTCAACTAATGAAAACAAGCATGCATATTTCTTTTTCGATTCTCATCAGATAGAGATGTTATTACGATGTTCACAATTTCTAGTCTTCAAAAGTTTCAAAAATCAAGTGGTACACTAACCTTCGGGAAAAGTTAGTATCCACAGTCTGAGAGAAAAATCTCTGCACAGATGTAACTCATCCTACAATTTGAAGGCGGAACTCACAGGACTGCAAAGCACAAACGTTTGCTTGATTTAAACAGGAAATCAAAGATTTATTATGCTGCGACAAAGGGACCAAAGCATACTTTTAATTGTGATATTAATGTTTCTTGCCTTGGGGGAAGGTTCGTCTACCAACTTCACCATGAAAGTTGTCCCTTTCACCTCAGCATCTGTTGTTGGTTCTTCAGTGACACTGGCTCTCGTGATGGTGTTAGCTTTATTGGGGAACACTTTAGTCTGTGTTGCTTTCTATCGCTCAACAAATCTTCATTCCGTCACAAATATATTTATTGTGTCGTTGGCAATCACCGATATTCTCGTTGCGGCAGTCTCAATCCCCATGTGGCTTGTTATTCAAAACACAGAGTGTATTAATAGCCCAAACACTTGTGACCCGGTGATGTTGGCGTTTTGGCGTTGTCTAGATATTCTTTTCTCAACTGCCTCAATCATGAATCTTTGCGCAATAAGTTGTGATCGCTGCATCGCAATAACCTCTCCGCTGCGATACGCACAAATAATCACCAAGACCCGCGCAATTATAACTTTAATTTTCCTCTGGTCATACTCAATACTAATTTCCGCCATCAACCTTCGAGGTGGAATGTATTACCCAGTCCTGGTGTTTGTTGTTTCGTTTCTTCTCCCGCTTACAGTGATGTGTTACAGTTACTCGCGCATTTTTGTTGCCGCTGTGCGTCAGCTGCGCCGAATTCAACCCATACGGCAAGCATTTTACTACAAACGGGAGATAAAAGCGGCCAAGACTTTAGCTATGGTGATGGGGGTATTCATTGCATGTTGGACGCCGTTCTTCGTAATTAATATTTTGGTGCGATTTTCCAAGGGTTTGTATGTTCAACCAATAATGACATTAGCTATCAAACTGCTGCATTATGGTAACTCGGCCTTGAATCCTGTCATATATTCAAGCACCAATCGTGATTTCAGGAACAAGATTTTGAGCGTCCTTCCCTGCCGGTGTGGATCGTTTCACAGTTATCTCGGCGAAGCTGTGATCAACTATTGGACTGCTAATTTCCGAACAACTGTCGGAGTCAGTTCAGTGGCCCATAATAACGACAGCATCACTGATAAAAACAAGAACGAATCTCAAGATGAGATTACAAGCGTTAAAGAAGGTGGATTTGTTATCAAAGGAGAAACGCAGATTTTGTGCACTGTTATTGAAGGCCATCCAAACGTTGTTTCAACTCGTTAAAGGGGGCATTCATGAAAACACCAACCAGAGTTCTTCAAGAGATATAGAACCCATCTAACAACGTAGCTATTCTTAAGGCCTAGTCTTGCTGCACTTGAAATTTGACATGTAAATTAAGTAAGAAAAATTTTAAAAGATCGAATATTTGAATATCAAAGGTACGATGTCTATAGAATAGGATATTGCGAAGAAGACATCTTTAAATCGAGATACCAGAAAATACGCGCAGCAGAGTGGTAATTGAGTTTTTCCCTGGCCGCTTTGAAAAACGGCAAACAATCTCCAGGATCCTAGCGAAAATTGTAATTCAGTTCAAAGCAATCAAGACAGCGGAAAAAAGCAATAGATATGTTCACAATATACGGTGTGTACAAAGAAAAGAGATCAGGGGGAAGGGGGGACTTGAATCTTTTGAAAACAACGGTTTTAATAAAAATATCCGTAGCTGAAAACTGACGATTTTCTATCCGAACAATCTTCCGAGGGTTTTCAATCTAAAATTCAATCCGAACCTGAAGTAGGAATTAGTCAGCACCAGGCGACTATATATGACAGCAGCTTGCGCAAAGGATAGCTGGCATTCGCAGAACAAAAAAGTAACAATTGCGCGAGCGCCCCGTGCCAAGTGCCATACGCGAGCAGACATTGGACAAGAAATGGGAAACGTGAAAAAAAAAAAAAAAAAAAAACATGCGCGGGAAAAACTTGTGTAAGTCTCTTGATATAAAAAATGTTTGGTGACCCAGGTATAGTAGTAGTAAACTATTTTTGTCAAATAGGAAGAAACGCCGTCAAAAATACCAACAAAGAGAAAGACAAGGGTAGCTAACCTTTAAGCTTTTATTTATCATCGTTCTTTGCATGGTTAAATTGACAGCTACTAAATGATCTTCCCAAATTCTTGGTATTTGCTTGTTTTAGTTTTTAATTCCAGGAAACGTTATAGAGTCAACCTCGTGTTTCCTTTTCTTGATTTATTTTTATATTTTATTTTTTTCATCGTGAATAAATTATGCTTATGCTTATGCTTATGCTTATGCTTATGTAAACGGTTGATCCACATACACTGCAAAGAAGAACGAAACAAGCGGACTTGTACTTAAGCCCCTTGCCGGGAAAACTATGATCTTACCATTCTATTTTATACACGTAATTGGTGTGTCCCTTCCCTACCCCATTCCAGCAGGAAATACTTGGTCCGTGCTTCTGGTAAGTTGTACCGTCGTCAGCAACCCAGCATTCTCCATAAAACTGCACAGCAAAGTACTCCTTCCCAGCCTGCTTTGCAGCTTCGTAGCACTTGTTAACTAAGAAATGAAAAAGAACAGAGAATTGAATTAAATAAAATTGAATGGAATTTTCAAAGACTGCAGTGTCAAATCGAAGTGGCACCACCATTTTTTAGTAACTTTCAGGTAAGGCTCGTCTCTAATTTTCTTTGACGACACCTCACTATAGACTTACTAATTCTGCCGATGTTAAGCCAATCGATGTGTCCACGGTAGTTCACAAGCAGATACGGTACAGCCCTGTCATTTATTTTATCCTTCCAGCAACCCAGGTCTTTCCACGGCGCGAACTTGTATACATAATTGGCCAATTCCTTGCCGATACCTTACGGAAAACAGAAAATAATGCAATAAATAACACACAAACAGCGGTGATAAACAGCAGATATAAACGCATCTTCTGAAATTATCTTTTACTTGACGTTTCGTATGCTTCTGCATACAACTTCAGAAGTGACGGTTAGTCGGTTGATACAAAATTGGAGTCTTGAAATTCACGTCTTCTGAGTTTGAAATCAACTGAAGGAAATAACGGTAAATGTGAAAAAGCTGGCATTTCTGTAGGAATCCAATATCCAATGATACTTTGTTGAAGCGAGTTAGATTCTTCTCGTAATCTCTGACTGCTTTCAACGTCTTCTGGCCGTACCACACAGAAACCATATTGTAAATACTCTTTTTCTCAGTTTTGAATTAATTTTCCAATTTTCTATTAACCGTCACATCTGAAGATGTATCGGCAGAAACATACGAAACGTCAAGTAAAAGATAACTTCGAATGATACGTTTATATCTGATGTTTGTCATCGCTGTTTGTGTGTTATTTCTGATAAAACTGAGATGGCCAAAGAAAAAGAGTCTCTACGACATGCAATAAATAGTAAAACAAATAAATAATATAAGTTGTCAATTAAGTTTGTTCTTCTTTAAGATGAGTCAAAGTGAAAAGTCTCTATTATGAAAAATACTCCTCATTCATTCGCTGAGAAAGCTAATTAACATTTTTTTCTCTTAGGTCGTACTCTATTGGGATCAACCATTTCAACTGCAACCGGTTTAGGTTGAAGCGGTTGAGATTTCCCAATAGAATACTTTTTCAACCGTTTTCGGTTGAAACGCGGTCACTCCTGTGAATAGTCATTACCAGACTTTTCCGCGTTGACAAGTTGAGGGAAAACAACACGGCAGGAACCTGCGGCCGACTTTAAATGGCCCGCGTAAACGACAGCGGTCCGCGCTGCCAATGCTTTTTCAACCGTTTTAACCTAGTTTAATTTGATGCCGGTTGAAAAAGTTGATCACAGGCAGAAGTGAGCTGGGTAATGAAAAAAAGCCAGCTGTGGTTGCTTGTGCAATGATACGAATTAAGCGCGCACTTTCGCTTTTTGTTCCGCACCCCTTTCGAAAACAATATAAAAGCTTATCTACTCAAGGCTCAGATTTTAGCAGCTTTTCAAACGCAACGAGAGCAGACAATATTATGGACCTCGCATTTGCTTAAATTTCCAGTACCTAAAAAAAAATGAATTTAAATTCTCCAGTACCTAAAAATGGGTCTTTCTGCAGGTACCGGAAAGCACTGTGTTTTTGGTCACCTGGGACTAGTCTTTATTTGGAGTTGTTTTGTTTTCTGTCTTTTGTTTCTCTTGTTTTACGTTATTTCTGCTTCAACACTTGCAGAAGCTGCCCTAAAAACTTTTCGCATTTCTGGCAGCAAAGTGGCGCGAATTAGGTACTTTCAATCATCTTTCCGACCCTTGTATGATTGAAAAGTTGTGAGAAAACAAAACGAAGACCAAAACGCAAATATTCTACCTTAGCCTATTTATAGGGCAAAAACTGTAAGCCTTTCGTGTCGCAACCAAGTTGTTTAAATGAAACTCCCCTACTAACCATCCTGGCAGTTCTGTTTCTTATCCAGGGGATCCACTGGACCATGCATGTTATACCTGCTTTCTCCTTCCTGGTCACTCCAACATTCCGCGTGGTATTGTATCCCAAAGTATCTAAAAATAGTGATTTTTATGAACGATGGCTTTCTAGGGATTGGGTAGAATCTTAATTAACTTGAAAAACTATCTTTAGCGAGCTAAGTGCCCATGACTAAGAATGTACATAGACCGAGGGATTCTAGGAAAAAAATTAAGTTCTCCATAGCACGAGTCGAACCCATACCCTCTCTGCTACCAAGCTATAGGATTCATGTACCAGAAGGTCAGGTCTCTTGGTAGTTAGATCAGTGTGTATAGGAGAATGATAATGTAGTTGTGTTAATCCATGCCATCCGCCAATAAATTACATTACAAAGGGGACCTTTTTTACAATGGGGTCATCATATTCCAGCCAATCTTCCACGAAATCAGCACGAAATATTGATTGTGCATTGCATAATCAGCTATCTGTGAAAAATTGAGGCCGATACACCGGCCAGATAAATAATCTTTGAGAAGTTTTCGTGCTCATTAGCACTTTTGCTGTTATGTTTCTAATACCTTTAAGTTTAATATACCGAAAGAAACACACGGTTGTACACAACTGCAACTCGTTATATTTTTAATGTATTCACAAATGTGGGAAATAACGTGATCCTAAAGAGCGGGAAATTACATATCTCAACACTTGCCATCCAATGATTTGTCAATTTAGGATGGCTAAGATCTCGATGATTATGAAAGCATAAAGGATTCATTTAACTTTCGAAATCAATCAGAAAGACGCCGCCAGTTAAGGAGGCGAAATGTAGACAAAGACATTAGAAAAGATTCCCTTACACAAGACTTGTGGGATCTAGGACATCAAACTACTGTAGGTCCACTGAGATAACGGCGCATCTTTGATTGATCTCTCTCTTAATTCGGCTCCTGTGGTAAAACACTCACCATCTCCCTCAATACATTTGGAGCTTATATCTTCCATACTGGGTTTGTAAGGGAACAAGGGAGGTAAAAGAGCTTTTTTGGAACGAAATTTCATGCAAATAAAACAGTCAGAAACAAGCATCATTTGTGACTGACCATTCGTTTCAAAGTTGGCCAAAGAGAAACGTGTATGCCGCAAGGTTGTTTTTCCTCATTAAACCATTTCATGTGTCGGTCAGTTTTGGACCTGAGTAATGGCGGACCGTGAAATCCAAAACTTACACTCAAAGTAAGTGGCCTAAGGATAAAAATCAAAGCTCAAAATTTTGCCACAGGGGCACTTTAAAGATAGAGGGAATTCTGGTACCCGAGTATGCACTATAAGTTTCTGGACTTTTGAGGACTGAACCGTATGCTCAGTTTATCATGTCCAACACAGTTCTATTCTGCGATAGAAGCAGTCCTCAACCGATGCCGAAGAATTAATGATGTTTGTAGGCAAAGATTGTCTTTTATTAGTATTTTGGGGATGTCAATAGAAAATAACATCATACATACAGTGCTTACCGAAATCCTAGTTGCCAAGCTCTTTCTGCGCACTTTGTAATCGCGCTTCGTAAGTTGGACCAATCGATTTTGTATCCTGAACGTTGGATCAACAATTGGCGAAGTGCACGATTGGACGAACTGTCTTTGTAGCAACCAACCTCAACTATTTGAGGTACACCTGCAAGAAAAGTGAAGAAGAACAATATGCAGTAACTCGACCGCTGAAGCTGATTTGTCGCCATTTGGTTTGCTGGTAATTCATGAGCTTGTTGCAAGGTAAAAAGTAGTAAAATCCTTTATTTAAAAACACGATTAGCGTTTAAGCACTACATCCTTGAGGGGTTGTGTATCTAATTAATTATCTAATTATCTAATTACCTACTGAAAAGTGACTGAAACATAGGAAATTAATTTACTTTATCGCAAACGTCAATCAACGCATGTTTTAATCCGGTGAACGATATCAGGGGGTATTAAGGGGGACTGAATATAAAATTATGTTAAACTGTCCCCGAGAAAATACAAATAATTCTCTACACGCATTGCGTGCCTCTTTTTTTGCCCACCTGTTTCAAGGCACTTGACACCAGCATCGTTACCGTGTGTACAGGAGCCCACATTTCCCCAACCAGGGTGGGGACAGTCTGCCAATGAACTTTCTCCTCCCTCACAGTTTACTTTGCTGAGCCATATCGGTAGACCATCTCCCCGACCATATTTAGCATTCCTGCTCTCGAAGATAGCCTTGACCATCCCCAGTTCACTGCACACAACGAATGCGTCCTCCAAATCCCAGGAACTGTCACACACTGTCCCCCACTGATTATTATGGTATATCTCAACTCGTCCTGTGGCATTCTCTTTGGGAAGACCATCATTGATGTTAAGACGAATCTTGTTCGCTGGCAGAATGAAGAATGGGTTGAATTTTTTAAATCCTCAAACACTATTTTGACATAAATGTTTTGCTTTTAAGTAATGTTACACTCACTTGATTAACATAAAGCTTTCTGAATGAAATGAATACCATTTGAAGAGCGGGTTACAAACGAATTAGAGAACTGAGTGATCCCCTCACTTAGCTAAACAATTTAAATAAACAATTGACCTGCTCTTGACTGTGCGGTTTCATTGGTTCAGTTGACATCGCAGAGGTCATGGATTTGAATCCCGTTGGATCCATGCAAATGCAAATCGGCTCTTATGGCCTCGCTTTCAAACGTAAAATTCAAAAGAATAGTTAACCTTGAACGAGGCCATAAGGGCCAATTAGCATGGAAACAAAAGAATACCAAAATGTAGGCCATTTTGGAATAAGGTGTATAAAGAGACAATTGTTTAGATTGTCTCGCCAAGTGCGAGGATCCCTCAGTTCTCTCATTCATAAAACGTTCTGTAGGATTCCGATGGAATAAACGAATCTAACCAAAATCAAGTAACCCCCTCACTTCATGTGCTCACGCACTTATTCTACACAAGCGCATGTTTTTTTATTCTGAATAAATGAGTGAATTATCCTGTTCTGATTTCTTTAGAGATGCTAAAGTTGACGACTTTCTTGAAACTGCACATCAGTTGGAGCGCTCTTGTAGCCAATAGTACCTCGAGGCTTAGTTTCTTGTCCATTCTTTTGGAAAGTTGTTTACATACAACAATTGGTGGATTTACTCACGTTTAATGGCAGTTACGTATCTCTTTTCCAAAGAATTCCACGGAAAGGCCGACTCGTCCGCCTCTGGTTTATTCTTTGAAACATCTGGTGGCAAAGGAACATTTTGTAAACCTTTTACGGGCCAGGAGCCCGTTTCTCGAAAGTCCCGAAACTTTACGGGCCATTTTCGAGTGTCACAAACGGGCCCTCTTAGCCCATCCATGCGCTTTTCCGATCACATGACGGGAATGTGTTCCGCGAGGATAGCCTACGCTCAGAGAACACATTCCCGCCATATGATTGGCTGCTGCCTAATCCCCTTGGGATCTGTACAGCGTGGGAGTCGATCTAAAACTAAAGTCGTGTTCTATTGGGATCAACCGTTTCAACCGCAACCGATTTCGGTTGAAGCGGTTGAGGTTTTTTTTCCGAATAGAACACGAAAAATCCCAACCAACTAAAAACGGTTGATCCCAAT
>NC_090881.1:26366384-26371384 GCF_036669935.1 Montipora foliosa
TGGTACTTGGTAACCTACTCAGCATAGCGGTACACTCTTCTTGTAAACTTCCTGTTCTAAGGGATATTTAATATTTTTCCACCTACTCTTGTTTTAAGCTCCGCTTTTAGGCTTGCCTAAATCTATATATTACTCCGGCTCGGCCGAATCCGCTACGGTTTAAAAACACATTGCATCTCATTTTCCAGCGTTACTTAAGATAGGACGGAACGGAACTGAACGGAATGAACTGGAATGATAGGAAATGATCCGAAATATCCTGGAATGTATCCGAATGAGCCAGAATGACACCGAAAAGTGGGCCGGGTTAATATTTATTGCGACTTCTAACACGAGGGAAATATGACCAGTGTCCTAGAATGACACGGCAGGTGAACATAAACGCTGAAATTATGTCTCAACATATCAATCGCTATTTTCTAGCTATAATTATATCAGGGCCGGACCATTATTTTCCTGAAGGGGGGTATAATTTTCCCCTGCAAACTTTTTTTTCATATGCACCTCTGCAAACATTTTTTTTCGAACAACACCTTCCTGCAAACAATTTTTTTCCGATATTTTTAAACCACGCTCTGGCACAAAATGGAAGTTCCCTTTTTGCTGCCGTTAATCATTATTTAATTTAATATTGTACGGCGGCGAACAACGAATTGGAAAAAGAGAAATCTACAAAGCGGATCGAAATCCACCAATCACTGCCCGCGAACGTTACCATTTGACATGACCACTGAATTCATCTTTTTCGTTTTCTGAGACGTACAGAGAGATGATTGACGGCAGCTATACCCGATTTATGTTTGACAAGTAAGCTCCTACTAATAGCTTGTTTCTTTATATTAAAAACACTCACCATTTTAATTCCTACAAATAAAATAAAGAGAATACGACAGGCAATACGCAAAGAGAGTAGCATACGTTTCTGTTTTTCCGCAAAAGTGGAGTCCTGGTCCTCTTTGACGATGTTCCTATACATATGAAGTTTAATTCAGTGAAATGTAAAATAATGTTCATATTTAATTGCTGCAATAAGTTACTGTTTTTAAGCAAGGGATCAGCCATTTAATGATTTATTATTTGATTTTATTGCCAACATGACCACTTTGAAGTGCCCTGCTTTGCGGGTTTATTTTTGAGCAGGATCAATTTGAAGATCCAATGTGTTACTTTTGTTTATTTCAATTATTTATTTCATGCAATATTTGGTGTTTCAATTTGGTCAAAATGTTGATTTAAATGGAACCCTCTATCCTGTCTACAAACAACTACATACTTTTAGTCTAAATTATTTCAGTTTTGAAATGTTTTTGTTTTCATTAATAGGTTACAAGTTTCTCTGACCACTATGCAAACTATTTTTTCATACATAGCATGTTTGCAAGGCTCTGCAAACAATTTTTTTCAATATTTTCCATATCCTTTCCCCCCTTCCCCCCCAGAAAAATATTGGTCCGTCCCTTAAACCGTTGGGAAAAAAGAGGAAAGGTTCTGGAGAAAAAAACAGTGACAGGGGGAAGGGTGGGGGCCTGAAACATACTCCAAAAGTATGGGCCTGTTTTGCGCAGAAAAGAATGTATTACAGTTTGTTCTGTTATCACGGAGTGAGTTACAGTAAATTATTATGGTTTTAGAAAGAGTAATATTTTCACTCTATATTCATCATGTAAGAGACATCCTGCCGCTAACTTAACGGATTTGTCCTGTATTCTGATTAAAATGGTCTTAGAGAGTCTCTTTCGGTATTTTGTAGATTAAGCACGGGAATTTAGGATAGTATCGCTCCGAACTACTCGTGGCTTCCCACAACACACCAACCTCGTTCCCAGTCTCTCTCTCTTTTCTTCCGTTCTCGACGACGAAACAGGAAAAGAGAGAGAGCCTGGGAATGAGGTTGGTAAATGTACGTGTCAATGAGATCCTAATATTTAAAAGCCTCGGTCACCCACCACTTCAAATTAGTCCAGTATAGCTATTAATGGCCGTCGAGTCTGTTTTTCCTGCGCTTAGAATCTTTTTTATTTTCAATGTTGACGCGCCACTGAGATTCTTTTAAAGCAAGCAAGTGAAGCAGATCTTTTGCGTGCGCTTGTCCACAATAGCTGAGTGGCTCGCTCAGTGGTGTATAACAAATGGGCGACGCATGTAAGGCACTCAAAGAAGTTATTCGATTCTGGATAGTCCGAATTTGGATTCCAAAAGTGTGTTAAACGTGCACTAAATTTGTGAGTCCAAGCCGTAATAGACTTCTTGAATTCTATTTTTTTACCTTATCGGACATTGCTGGAGCATTGGGTGCAAAACTTTGGGCACTCGTGAACCTTACAATTCTGGCTCATTGAGCTCCTTAATTAGCTGGTTTACCGCCTTCGACTAACCGACTAAGACAAACGAAGGTATTTTTGGTTTGGATGGACATTTCCTCCCAGACGGAACAGTCGTTTCAGTGTAAAGACAGATTTTGGACGCACAAATCAGGCGTCTCATTTTGACTGTCAATACCGCACGATTTGTGCGTCTTCTAGTGTGAAAACCGTGCTATATTGAGGTTAAAAGGCAAGTAATAGGAAAGAAGAGCCATTTAATAGTAGGACTTTGAAAGTCGCTGGATCAACTTCACCGATCTCCAGAAACTTCCTTTCTGTATGAAGAGCCGGTCTGCCGAGAAGGTTTCTTGACTAGCCATTAACAGACAGAGTATCACGATCTCAATTTTCTTTCGCATTAGGCATTTGGCTTTCTCTTCATCCCGATCTTGGCACACGCACACTTTTTGAATTTTCATGTATACGCATCAGTGATTCTTGCTCACAGAAATAAATTCTCCCTTGCAAATTCATTTCGACTTTGAACCGTATGTTTGTCTAACCACATGACACAAGTAATGGATGAACTTACCATTAGCTTTTCCAATGTACAGTCTACTGAGTGCAAGATAGATTAAATCACTTAACCGTCTTCTGACCGATATCGGTAACATTGAATCGGATAGGTTCCGTTTCAGTTAGAGGTGCTTGTGTAAATATTAAACAGTAGCGAAAGCAGGAAAATGAGAAGCGCTCACTGAGAAGCAAATCTCAATAAAAAGTGAATGAAGGGGTAGTTTCTAAAGAAACTGTGGTGCTGCGTCGGTGGGGAAGTAGTATACAAAAATTTGGTTTATCAACGGAGTTGATAATGTAAATTGACCACCGTACAGAGATTCTAAAAGCTGACGTTTCGAGCGTTAGCCCTTCGTCAGAGCGGATTCGCTCTGACGAAGGGCTAACGCTCGAAACGTCAGCTTTTAGAATCTCTGTACGGTGGTCAATTTACATTATCAACTCCGTTGATAAACCAAATTTTTGCTCAATAAAAAGTGCTTGTGTGGGCATCTGATAATGGATCAGTAGTCAACGCAGGAGAGGTGATTCACGTCACTCTTTTCAACCAATTAGCCTTATCTTGCAGTATTGAAAGCCAAATCTTAAATACACAAACTATCCTTTTCTTTGCGGCCTCGATACCTAACTTAAGCGCGCGAGCTGTAGCCAAACCCTTATATGTGCCAAAATCCGCCTAAAAGTCTAAGTCAGAGACTCAAGGGCATTTCCGTTGTACATAGGGAAACTGTCTCGCTCCCGACTTTCGTTGAGGAAGTTTCAGAAAAAAAATACCACTTACGCACTTTGCAAGACAATTTCACTGTTCTCTGGAATAATGTCGGTACAAGATAATGCAGCAAACAAACTGATCTTCTATCGCTTGAACCCTATGTTTCAATAAAAGGTCATATCCCTGTTCTTATTTAAAAGCTTCGGTTACCCACCACTTCTCTCAAACAAAAGGCTTTTGGTCAAGGAGAAGATTCCATCACGCGCAGTTTTAATGACATTCGGGACTGTTTTTAGAATTATTATTATTCTCAATTTCGACACGCCATTCAGGCTCTTTTAAAGCCAGCTAGTGATGCACATCTTTTGCGTGCACTTGTCCACAATGGTTGAGTGGCTTGCTCAGCAGTGTTCAACTGAATGGCGGCGCGTCTAAGGGAATTTCGAGTGTCTTAGATTCTGGATATTCAATGGCAAAATAAGGCGTTACCGGTATTAGAATCGACTGAAGGGACAAGTCGTCCCAGACGGTGTGAAAACGCATTTTGGACACGTGAGTGTCGTCTGATTTTGTCCGTCGATGCCGCACGATTTCTCCGTCTTCTACTGTGAAAATTAAAATTCCGACAGCTACGAGCTCATTCCTATGAGAATATTGAAAGTCAAATCTTCAATGTTAGAGGTATCCTTTTCAGTTCCGGCTCTTCAATCACGAATGAAAGGAAAAAGTGAAATAGAGACGCATAATCCGTCCAGACGAATTATGCGTCTCTCATGTTATCCTTCTAGTGTAAAGACGGGACCAACTAAATGAGACGCATAATTCGTCTTGGACGAACTTGGGCAAACATTTTTTCTGCGTCTGTTAATTTCGTCTAGTATAAAGACGGGCACTAGACGCATAATGCGTCTAGACGAACTTTCCAGTTTAGTGCGTCTTCGAAGACGAACTAAAATAAATTCCTCGTCCAGACGCATAATGCGTCTTGTGGCCGTCTTTATACTAGACGAATTTAACAGACGCAGAGAAAATGTTTGCCCAAGTTCGTCCCAGACTAATTATGCGTCTCTAGCATAAAAACGGCCAATCACTACCTTAAGTGCGCAAGAAGTAGCCAAACCCTTATACGTGCCAAAATCCACCTAAAAGTTAAGTCTAAGTCAGAGACTGAAGGGCCTTTCCGTTGTACATAGGGAAACTGCCTCGCCCCCGGCTTTCATTGAGGAAGTTCTAGAAAAAAAATTACCACTTACGTAAGTTGCAAGACAATGTCACTGTTCTCTGGAATAATGTCGGCACAAGATAATGCAGCAAACAAACTGATCTTCTATCGCTTGAACCCTATGTTTCAATAAAAGGTCATATCCCTGTTCTTATTTAAAAGCTTCGGTTACCCACCACTTCTCTCA
>NC_090881.1:26391384-26418884 GCF_036669935.1 Montipora foliosa
TTCAAACGCAACGAGAGCAGACAATATTGTGTACCTCGCATTTGCTTAAATTTCCAGTACCTAAAAAAAATTAATTTAAATTCTCCAGTACCTAAAAATGGGTCTTTCTGCAGGTACCGGAAAGCACTGTGTTTTTGGTCACCTGGGATTAGTCTTTATTTGGAGTTGTTTTGTTTTCTGTCTTTTGTTTCTCTTGTGTTACGTTATTTCTGCTCCGGTACTTGCAGAAGCTGCCCTAAAAACTTTTCGCATTTCTGGCAGCAAAGTAGAGCGAATTAGATACTTTCAATCATCTTTCAGACCCTTGTATGATTGAAAAGTTGTGAGAAAACAAAACGAAGACCAAAACGCAAATTTTCTACCTTAGCCTATTTATAGGGCGAAAACTGTAAGCCTTTCGTGTCGCAACTAAGTTGTTTAAATGAAACTCCCCTACTAACCTTCAATGCAGTTCTGTGAGTCGTCCCCATAATCCACTGGACCGTGCATGTTATACCTGCTTTCTGCTTCCTTGTCACTCCAACATTCCGCGTAGAATTGTATCCCAAAGTATCTAAAAATAGTGATTTTTATGAACGATGGCTTTCTAGGGATTGGGTAGAATCTTAAATAACTTGAAAAACTATCTTTAGCGAGCTAAGTGCCCATGACTAAGAATGTACATAGACCGAGGGATTCTAGGAAAAAAATTAAGTTCTCCTAGCACGAGTCGAATCCATACCCTCTCTGCTACCAAGCTATAGGATTCATGTACCAGAAGGTCAGGTCTCTTGGTAGTTAGATCAGTGTGTATAGGAGAATGATAATGTAGTTGTGTTAATCCATGCCATCCGCCAATAAATTACATTACAAAGGGGACCTTTTTTTACAATGGGGTCATCATATTCCAGCCAATCTTCCACGAAATCAGCACGAAATATTGATTGTGCATTGCATAATCAGCTATCTGTGAAAAATTGAGACCGATACACCGGCCAGATAAATAATCTTTGAGAAGTTTTTGTGCTCATTAGCACTTTTGCTGTTATGTTTCTAATACCTTTAAGTTTAATATACCGAAAGAAACACACGGTTGTACACAACTGCAACTCGTTATATTTTTAATGTATTCACAAATGTGGGAAATGACTTGATCCTAAAGAGCGGGAAGTTACATATCTCAACACTTGCCATCCAATGATTTGTCAATTTAGGATGGCTAAGATCTCGATGATTATGAAAACATAAAGGATTAAAATTGAGAAAGTTAGTTCAATAAGTTCATTTAACTTTCGAAATCAATCAGAAAGACGCCGCCAGTTAATGAGGCGAAATGTAGACAAAGACATTAGAAAGGATTCCCTTACACAAGATTTGTGGGATCTAGGACATCAAACTACTGTAGGTCCACTGAGATGACGGCGCATCTTTGATTGATGTGTCTCTTAATTCCGCTCCTGTGTTAAAACACTCACCATCTCCCTCAATACATTTGGAGCTTATATCTTCCATACTGGGTTTGTAAGGGAACACAGGAGGTAAAAGAGCTTTTTTGGAACGAAATTTCATGCAAATAAAACAGTCAGAAACATGCATCATTTGTGACCATTCGTTTCAAAGTTGGCCAAAGAGAAATGTGCATGCCCGAAGGTTGTTTTTCCTCGTTAAACCATTTCATGTGTCGGTCAGTTTTGAACCTGAGTAATGGCGGACCGTGAAATCCAAAACTTACACTCAAAGTAAGCGGCCTTAGGATAAAATCAAAGCTCAAAATTTTGCCAGTCAGGTCTTAAGCAAACACACTTTCAAAATCTGAAGAAAAAAAGGAAGTGATCTTTTTTTTAATCACAGGGGCACTTTTAAAGATAGAGGGAATTCTGGTACCCGAGTATGCACTATAAGTTTCTGGACTTTTGAGGGCTGAACCGTATGCTCAGTTTATCATGTCCAACACAGTTCTATTCTGCGATAAAAGCAGTCCTCAACCGATGCCGAAGAATTAATGATGTTTGTAGGCAAAGATTGTCTTTTATTAGTATTTTGGGGATGTCAATAGAAAATAACATCATACATACAGTGCTTACCGAAATCCTAGTTGCCAAGCTCTTTCTGCGCACTTTGTAACCACGCTTCGTAAGTTGTACCAATCGATTTTGTGTCTTAGATTTTGGATCAAAGATCGAAGTGCACGATTGGACGAACTGTCTTTGTAGCAACCAACCTCAACTATTTGAGGTACACCTGCAAGAAAAGTGAAGAAGAACAATATGCAGTAACTCGACCGCTGAAGCTGATTTGTCGCCATTTGGTTTGCTGGTAATTCATGAGCTTGTTGCAAGGTAAAAAGTAGTAAAATCCTTTATTTAAAAACACGATTAGGGTTTAAGCACTACATCCTTGAGGGGTCGTGTATCTAATTAATTATCTAATTATCTAATTACCTACTGAAAAGTGACTGAAACATAGGAAATTAATTTACTTTATCGCAAACGTCAATCAACGCATGTTTTAATCCGGTGAACGATATCAGGGGGTATTAAGGGAGACTGAATATAAAATTATGTTAAACTGTCCCCGAGAAAATAAAAATAATTCTCCACACGCATTGCGTGCCTCGTTTTTTGCCCACCTGTTTCAAG
Organism: Montipora foliosa; assembly: GCF_036669935.1. Classification (NCBI taxonomy): domain Eukaryota; kingdom Metazoa; phylum Cnidaria; class Anthozoa; order Scleractinia; family Acroporidae; genus Montipora; species Montipora foliosa. Next base: position 26,394,003 of record NC_090881.1, read on the forward strand.
GCACTTGACACCAGCATCGTTACCGTGTGTACAGGAGCCCACATTTCCCCAACCAGGGTGGGGACAGTCTGCCAATGAACTTTCTCCTCCCTCACAGTTTACTTTGCTGAGCCATATCGGTAGACCATCTCCCCGACCATATTTAGCATTCCTGCTCTCGAAGATAGCCTTGACCATCCCCAGTTCACTGCACACAACGAATGCGTCCTTCAAATCCCAGGAACTGTCACACACTGTCCCCCACTGATTATTATGGTATATCTCAACTCGTCCTGTGGCATTCTCTTTGGGAAGACCATCATTGATGTTAAGACGAATCTTGTTCGCTGGCAGAATGAAGAATGGGTTGAATTTTTTAAATCCTCAAACACTATTTTGATATAAATGTTTTGCTTTTAAGTAATGTTACACTCACTTGATTAACATAAAGCTTTCTGAATGAAATGAATGCCATTTGAAGTGTGGGTTACAGACGAATTAGAGAACTGAGTGATCCCCTCCTTAGCTAAACAATTTAAATAAACAATTGACCTGCTCTTGACTGTGCGGTTTCATTGGTTCAGTTGACATCGTAGAGGTTCCCACATTTCTCCAACCACACAGGTCATGGATTTGAATCCCGTTGGATCCATGCAAATGCAAATCGGTCCTTATGGCCTCGCTTTCAAACGTAAAATTCAAAAGAGTACTTAACCTTGAACGAGGCCATAAGGGCCAATTAGCATGGAAACAAAAGAATACCAAAATGGAGGCCATTTTGGAATAAGGTGTATAAAGAGATAATTGTTTAGATTGTCTCGCCAAGTGCGAGGATCCATCTGTTCTCTCATTTATAAAACTTTCTGTAGGATACCGACAGATTTAACTAGGATTCCGATGGAATAAACGAATCTAACCACAATCAAGTAACCCCCTCACTTCATGTGCTCACACACTTATTCTACACAAGCGCATGTTTTTTTTATTCTGAATAAATGAGTGAATTATCCTGTTCTGCTTTCTTTAGAGATACTAAAGTTGACGACTTTCTTGAAACTTCACATCAGTTGGAGCACTCTTGTAGCCTATAGTACCTCGAGGCTTAGTTTCTTGTCCTTTCTTTTGGAAAGTTGTTTATATACAACAATTGTTGAATTTACTCACGTTTAATGGCAGTTACGTATCTCTTTTCCAAAGAATTCCACGGAAAGGCCGACTCGTCCGCCTCTGGTTTATTCTTTGAAACATCTGGTGGCAAAGAAACATTTTGTAAACCTTTTACGGGCCAGGGGCCCGTTTCTCGAAAGTCCCGAAACTTTACGGGCCATTTTCGAGTGTCACAAACGGGTATCCCTTTTAGCCGCCGGAGGTGGGCGCACAGGCAAGCCATAGGCGGTTAAAAGGACTTGGCGGTTCTGACAACAAAAATGCTTATCACCGTGCTTCTTAGATACTACAGTAAGATAAGCAATTTTCTATGGAAAACAATGGTATCACCAAGAGAAAATAAAGAGGTGAAGACAGGGCATCTCCCATCCATTTCCGATCACATGACGGGAATGTGTTCCGCGAGGATAGCCTACGCTCAGGGAACACATTCCCGCCATATGATTGGCTGCTGCCTAATCCCCTTGGGATCTGTACAGCGTGGGAGTATTGGGATCAACCGTTTCAACCGCAACCGGTTTCGGTTGAAGCGGTTGAGGTTTCCCAATAGAAAGAGTAGAGTAACTACGGACGTAGACTGAAAAAGAAAAATTAAGAGCAGAGGCCTCCCACCAATGTGACTCGCGTTTGAGTGTGTGGGATGGGATTTCTTAGTTTTCTGCTCTGCTAAGAAAAATTCTTCTCCTGGTTAATCGATTTTCCTCACACGTCAACAACTTTCATTGAAACTGATTTGATTCACAGTTTTATCGTCATCGTCATGATTTTCTTCATCATTATTATTCGTTTGGAACTAGTTTACTTACTTTTCCACTGTTAAGTATTCATGACCCGGAGCATACAACTACCATACTGGGCACGGCACTTTTACAGACCGATCTATTTTTAGACTACCTTTTCCGAAAAAACAGAGGCAGTTCCGGTTCAGCGACCCCATGACGTCAGGTACGTTAGGTTTTCGTAATTGGTCATCAGGATATTGTGAGAGTGTTTTTCGCGGGAAATTCAATCTAAAAATAAATTGGTCTGTGAGAATGCCGAGACACGAACACAATAGAGTTGTAGGCTGCGGGTCAAGGGTTCCGGGTATAACTGAAATAAGGATGTCGAAAAGACCATATAAAGGAATGGTAGAGGGAACCTGGGACCGAGTTGTCCAAAGTGGGGATGACAATATCCGCTAGATAAATCACTTTCAAGTAAATAACCTGATTACTTCTAATGGTGCTTAGTATATACCAAAACAGTGGATAGCCTTGAACGCGCGCGCTGGTTGGCCACTCAAACTCCTGATATCCTTTGCTATTCACCTCCGAGCAAGTCGCGAGGAATTTGCGCCCGAAAATGTTGTAACCTTTGCAGGAATAAGTCAGTTAAAATCATCCTTTTGTGCTACATTATCTCACTGCATGTTAAAGCAACCATTCACCTCAATTTCGGTGAATAGTTGTTAATTATCCGCTGAATAGAAATTTATACGGTAATAGCGCTGTCCGCCTCCAGTTTGAGCAACAAAGGTCCGAAAGCTAATGTTTGAAAACATCTGTCCCCAGATGGATAAGTCACGTACTATCCACAGTATGAAATATACCTCATGATAAGCGTTGGCCAAGACTTTCTTACGCACCTTTTGAGCAGATGTGCGTGGGGCGTGCATATTAATAGGGAGCTTAAGCACGCGCGTTTTTGAGACACGGACGGCAACCGGAAGTGAGCTGTTTTCCCTTTCAACCTGTCTCTACACAACCACATTTACATTGCTAAGTATCTTTTCTCCATTAGAGATGATTAGTACAAAAATCTGGGAGACACCACTGTCCTGATACGCGAAATTTTCTCTTCCGGTTGCCGTCCGCGCCCTAAAAAGCGCGCGTTCTTAAGCTCCCTATTCACAGTTACTATACCCTGGTCCCAGAGGTGTTTCTTGAGCCGCGAGAGAGCCGCGAAGCAGCGAGAACGAGTCGCGAAGCGTTGAGAAAGAGAAAAACCTCTAGTTACCTTGGACTGGAATCTCACTTTCATGCAGATGCCAACCGTCAAACGCGTCAAAAGGGACTAAAAGCAACTTAGCAATCACGCGTCCCCTTGGTATTACCAATCAAATGAACCAATCATATTGATTTGCGTGTTTGTAAAAATATCAACCAATCCGAGCCTAAGGTTCAGATCCTGAGCCTGGCGTCTGCATGAAAGTGAGATTCAAGTCCAAGGTAACCAGAGGTTTTTCTTTTTCCCACCGCTTCGCTACTCGCGGCTCTCTCGCGGCTCAAGAAAAACGTCTGGGACCAGGGTACAGTTACAAGGGCAAATGCTGAAATCTTTGCAGAGATTGAAACTAGTGAATATCCACCGGATAAAGTTATCCGGCCTTTGAAGAACTGAGATACCTGGATACGATTTCGAGGTTGCACGATTTTCACATGCCCTGAAAGACTGAAAGTATAGGTCTTTTGCAACAAACGATCGCATGGTACAAAATCCGCCATGCTGGAGGGCAAGCTCATTATTTTTCCCCCACTGAGAAATTAAAACAAAGAGACCTGAACCAGTCAAGCTTGACTTGCCTTTGTTTTAATGTCCCAGTGGGGGAATAATAATGAGCTTGCCCTCCAGCATGGCGGATTTTGTACCGTGTGATCGTTTGTTGCAAAAGACCTATTGTCCCGTTCATTCTGCTCAGGAGCTGCATTAACAGAATGTTAATTGATTCGACAAAAAGTGAGACTGTAAAAATACCGAGAGAGAAGTTAAACTAAATACTACGCATTCTCTGCTATAGGACATAAGTGGTATAGAGGTTTTGCACGGCAGCCATGTTGCATGGCAGGAACAATAGATTCTTTTTCCTATGGGAACAAATGTTCTTTCTAATGCAAAACATTTTCATTGTTCCTGCCATGCAACATGGCTGCCGTGCCAGGCCAGTAGGGTTTCTGCGACCGGTGGACCACGATCATGTGTAACGAATGGATCAATAATGGGGGACAAGTTCCCTGGGACAGTCGAGGAAATACAAAAAAACAAAACAAAACAAAACAACATCAGATTCCTTTATGTAAATCGAGCGAGAACAAACTATTTCGCCATAACTGTGGGGGAGGGGGGGGGGGGAATTTCAATCCCACCCCCTCCCCTCCTTCAATGCTGTTAAAAACAAAAAGATGTATAGCATATTTCGGACGTACGGCGCAGAAAATTCAACATTGTTTGCACGGAGGAAGGGACAGTGGCATCGATTTATCTTCATGGTGAAAAATGTACATGTAGACATTTTTTTTGATGCAAGGGCCAGCTTATTTTACAAAATGTGCCATTTTAACCTCCATTGAAGCCACACCAATAGTCCCTAACCCAAAACCCTCACTTCGAGAGATGGTTAGTGTTAGAGACTTGATATGTGGATCCACATGGTCCGCCCTTCTCAGAACCCCAACTTTCCACACTACTGTCCTACAGAGAAAATGCGCACTTAAATATTGCACTCACTACGGAATTCTTTCATAGCTTTTCTCCTGTCCTGCTTAAACTTCTCAAGCTTGGCTAAGAAATTCTCTTCCTCGTCGCGTTCATCAAAATCTGAAATTTTATCCACTGAGAGAAGCAAAAAGAACACCGTAAAATGAAATTTAGAAAGATCGTCCCAATTAGGTAGTAGCACTCAAACCTGAAAGATTCCAGAAATGAATGGGGCTTGAACCCCTGACCATGCAATAGACCATGCGATAGAGCGAGTTTCAATTGAGTGTCGTAAAACCAAAACCAAAGTAATTACTTTGGCCAATGAAAAAGGAAGGAGACAATCCACTAAACCAATCAAAACTCGAAGCAATTACATGCAGCCGACACAAAGCGCGGGAAAATGTGCACGCGCGAGCCACGATTGGTTTTGGTTTCACTTCTGATTGGTTGGAAAACTCAGCGCGAGAAATTTGAACCAATCACTGAGTGAAGTAATCATTAACCAAAGTAATTATCTAATTACTTTCGACACTCAATTGAAAACCGCTCTAAACCATGCGCTAGACCATTCGCTGGACCATGCGCTAGACCATGTGATGGATCACGCGCTGGTCTGCTCTTCCAACTGTTAAGAGCTATCAAGCCGGCCAGGAACTGGCCAATTGGAGTCCAAGTTGTATCCCGTAAACGGTGAATGGAATAATTTTTACAACATAAGAAATTTCACATATTCGAACTGCGGAACGGTCATGAAGTGAAATTTCAAAACATCAGTGAAATTAGTTAAGCAACTTAAAAAATACATCAATAATTCATGAAACAAACAGCCTATCACGAAACCGATAAAACATCACGTGTACGAGCGAGCTTTCAAGGCGATAAAACACTCCTCATTAGAATTCTTTACATAAAGAATAGTAATAAGGCCCGACTTGTTTTTTTTTTGGTATGCTAATATCTTCCTCTCACATTTTGAGCCTTTGTTCGGACTCCCGAGGGACTCCCTTTCTGTGAAATGTTTTTGAAGCCGTTCAAAAAACCTCGCAGCACGTGTTTTATTGGGTCTCAAAACACTCGGCTACTCCCCGTGTTTTTAAACCCCATAAAAAACTGCTGCTTGTTTTTCAAAAAGTACTTAAGCAGTTCCAAGGACTGAAGCCTGAAAAAATCGTTCCTTGAATGGTACTGGAAGCACGACTTCGCGATTGCACGGCACTGCTCTAAAATCTGAGCTATTAAGCAAGCTTAGAGCTGCATGATCAATTTGCGAATTCATGGTTAATCGAAATTGGACTGAAAGTCTTTAATTGCAGAAATACTTTTATACAGCAAGTATCTCACAATGAGCCAATATCAAAAATACCATAATACTCTTTGTTTGTCCCTTTAAAATTTTGCATAAGCATTGTTTCCAGTTTCTCTTGGGACCATTGTAAGTCCCAAGAGAAAATAAAAACAATGCTTATGCAAAATTTTGGAGGGACAAACAAAGAGTATTATGGTATTTTTTCATATTGGCTAATTCAACGGCGCGAAGCGTGGCACACACCCATGCAGCTTTCCCTCAAATTTACAGCTTTTTCGGAGAAAGTTTTAAAAGCGTTCGGCCTGAAACCACCAACATTACAAACGAAAGAAAAGTGAAGTAAAAACCCACATAATCAGTTCAGACTCTCTATGCTGGGAGGTTTCTGAGTGCACCTGGTCTTACTTCAAATATTGTTCTGGCAAATCAAAGAGCACCAAAGAACGGTGGTGTTACCGGAATAGAATAGTTAGCAATTATTGCATGAATGAGGCTGAGTAGGATATAAAGAATTCTGCAGGTCGAGGAGGGTGTTATCCACCAAGGCCGAAGGCCGAGGTGGATAACATCCTCCGAGATCTGCAGAATTATTCATATTCTACGAAAGCCGAATTCAATAATTGCTTTATTATTCATTCACAATATTTTCTTCGCTCAAACTTCTAAACCTACTCGAAGCCATTTTTCTGCTCAACAGAAAAAAACACAATCTCGTCCCCAGCTTTTTTCGGTCAACGGTTCAATAATTTGCAGCGGGCTGCACTTTTGACGTCATTTTGACGTCATCAGTTCAATAATCTGCAGCGAGCTGCACTTTTGACGTCATTGATTCAATATGACGAAGTTTCTTTCCAAATTTGGTGGACAGCAGCTGGTTATGGTGAATTATGCGTGTGGTTTTAACCAATCAGAAACGGGGAAATATTTTGAATGAATAATAATAAATATTATTGATATTTCTATCGTGTTTAACTCCGTTTCTGCAAGTCTACCTTTTTCCTCTTTAAGCTTTTTGTGATCTTTTTGGTGTGATCTCCACCGTTTATCTCCGTCTTCTAAAAATTTGACTGTGGCGCAAATCTTAGTAATCGCGTTTGTCTCTGCGGCGGGGGTATACTTTACATTGTCAAGCGTCCGACCCTTACTCTTGACATTGTTCGAGATGAATCTTAGCCTATTTATTACATACAGATAAATCCAAGATGTTTTCTGTCATGTGACTTCTCAATGAATTATTGGAAGCGGTTGAGAACTTATTAACCTTTCTTCGTTTCGTGCACGGTTCTTCTTTTCCTTCTTTCGTTTAAGGAAAAGGCCACTTAGTGATTTGGTTCGCGGTGCGGAGATACAAGAACTTGAAATTAAATAACAATTCTAATAAATAAAGATAGGGTTTAACCGACTGATGCACATTTTTTTGCGTGAACAACACCCGCTAGCTGCACCTTCAAGAAAAGGGACTAATTTACGTTCTACCAGGTCCCGTCTAGTAAGCCATAATGTTAGTCACAGGGGGAAGCGAAAAAAAAAGCTACATACCAGCTAATTTCCCATCCAGAGAAATCAGGAAGATTACGAAAAAAAGCGACTTCATATTCTCTCTACTGTGCGTCTATGAAGGAGAGGAGAGGCCAAAAGTAACTGGACGCTTTTCGACAAAAAATTACAAAACCATAAGGCTCACGCACGGATATTATGCCTGACAAAAATGATAACAAGACGTGTTCAACTCTGAAAAAGTCAGCGGCTTATTGACTCTGAGTAAATAGAAATTGAAATGGTGTTTTCGCATGTCAAAAGGTCACTTGCCTGTTAAGTTCTGGAAAAAAAAATCAGTTAAACGAGAATCATTGATTTTGTAAATCCTTGGCTACTTTTCTTTAGACATGTAAAACAACTGCTTTGCAAAATCGTTAAGGCAAAGTCGATAACAATTATTCAAAGACTGGAATTTTTTCCGTTAAAGACAGTCAAGCGTCATTTTGAGCAAAGTTCAGAAAGAGGATGGCGTGAAAAACACAATTAACGAGAAAGCAAATAAACAATTTATCGGCTTCGACGTGTAATATTGAAGTTTGTTTTTTTGATGACTTTTCCTACTCTTGTTGTCGGAAGAACAGAGAATTTCATTCTGTTGTATCGACTTTAACTCCACTGTCTCTGGCTTATTTAACTGTTTGTCTCCTCTGCTTTGTTCACCTCTAGAGTTAATTTCCAATCTTTTAAGGTGGTATCTCAGCGATACTCAAGTCAGTTTTCGTGTCGATCTGTTTATTGTAGAACAGCTTGCTTTTTGACCTCCAAATTTCAGACAGAAAAAAGTAAACTAGCTAATTCAATCCCTGGCTGTGAAATTGTGTAGCACATTAAAGACATTAACTTTCCAACTAGTCAGAACCATTGATTAAAGCGATCGTAAGTTGAGCAAAATTATGATTCCGGTACAAAAAGCTCCCTCAGTTATAGTTCTACAAGCATTGGAAACTGGAAAGCGAGACAAGTTACGTGTTCTTATTTTAATGAAAAACAAATATTACCTTTTCTTGACAACTGTATCTTTCAGACTATTTTCATATCGACAGATGGGTGTATATGAGGACATCTGAAGTTTCCCAGTTGATAATTCTCCTTCCTTTATGTTTCCACAGAAACATGAATTGCGCTTTGATCATTTTCACGATATTTCCAGTGGCTTTTTCAGGTGAGAACCTTATGACTCATATAAGGAGAAAAGGAAATTAGTTTTTTTAAGGGCCAAGTATAACACTTGAAATGCCGAAATGGAAACTTTCATTATTAAAATATTGGTGGGAAGCCGTCACTGAAAGGATTATACTAGCTGATGCGATGCATGGTGGCAGGCCTATTCGTAAGAAATATAAATCTAATCACACAGCGAGCATTTTGAGTCCCGAGGGATTGAAACCTTTTGTTTTTGCGCACCGAAACTCGTTCCCAAATATTTCAACTCGAGGCTCGGGGTACGAAATCTATTGTCTATGGCCAATATGGCCACCGCGCGAATAAGGCCCAAGAAATGTATTTGTTTTCAATGATGAATCGGGGATGCTATGAAGAAAATCTCAGTGCTCTTTTGCAGGCCGCGGAGTCGAACCTACGACCGTCCGAGTACCACTAGTTCGTATGCGCTACTGACCTATTCTTTTTACTTTTTTTGCGCTAACGAGGCTAGAGAGGATGATTAGCATAAAGACAAAAGGAGGGTGGTACAGGGATGGCGCAGTGGTGAGAACACTCCCCTCCCACCAATGTGGCCCGGGTTCGATTCCCAGACTCGCCGTCATATATGACTTTGTTCGTTCTCTACTCTGCACCGAGAAGTTTTTCTCCGAGTACTCTGTTTTCCCCTCTCCTCAAAAACGAACATTTGACTTGATTTGCCTTAATTGTTAATTTCAGTTGAGAATGTCCCAAATTAGCGCTCCAGCGCTAGAACGACTAGACACTTCAATAAAGTTTCTTTTCTTTCCTTTTAATTACCTAGCCACCATTTATGAATACGCTCTATGGAGCTTTTTCACTCACATGACCAGAGCCATATTAGATTATTGAAACAAAAGAAAGAATTTGCATAAAAATAGAGTTCAATTCCCAGGGGATACTTGGGTACAGTCTACGCCATCATGGCCGCCATTTTTTTGTTCAGGTACACCAACATGGCCGCCGTGACGTCACATGAAAACAATCAATAGGAGACTTGTGGTAATTAAGCCATTAAGCTATGGTCACATGAGCCGAGTTTAATCGGTTCACATGAACTTAAACTAGGTTAACAGAAGTTTAATGGCGTAGCTCCCAAGCGTTTCCTCTGTATTGCTCGGTGCAGGTAGAGCATTCGCACTAGAAATCGAAAGTTCGTAGGTTCGACTCCTGAAAATGAGTTCCCGAAATTTGGCCGAGCATCCACACGTCACCTCGGAAAAATGTACATTTGTCCAATCATATTTCACCATTTCTTCCACCATAATTACGAAAATCTTGATCTGGCCAGTTAGCGTTTTAAAACAGTTAACGACGGGAGGCAACTTCTCGCATTTCCACAGTTTTAAACCGCGACGTACATTAATCACCTCTGATTCAACATCCAAGGAAACAGCAATTAACATACTATCTTAGTAAATTTCTCTAACTAAGCTGAAGTTTTTCATATTTTTTTAAACGGGTGTTTCTGTACTCTCTTTTACGGACTTCCCTCGCGCATCCCAAGCCAATCGCCCTACAGCCTCAACCCTAACTTATATGAAGAAATAATTTATTTAAAGTGCCCCTAACCCCAAATTATTTTTTTCGCTGAAATGAATCTTTGCACCAGTTCGAGACGCATTGCGGCCATTTTTTCCTTTTTCTAACAAATCCTTCCATTTTATAGGCTTTGAAAGTTGCGAAAATCCAAGCATCTTTTGTTCACGACCGAGTCAGAAGGGGGAGTGGGTCTATTCCTGATTTGACGTCACAATCTACTTTGCATGCATCTTTACAAAGAGTTAATGTAATGTAAATCAGTTTGTGACGTCAAATCAGGAATAGACCCACTCCCCTTCTGACTCGGTCGTGAACAAAAGATGCATCGATTTTCGCAACTTTCGAAGCCTATAAAATGGCAGGATTTGTTAGAAAAATGAAAAATGGCCGCAATGCGTTTCGAACAGATGCAAAGATTCATTTTGGCGAAAAAAATATTTTGGGGTTAGGGGCACTTTAAGCTCAAAAACCCGACAAGATGTTGGGAGATACGGATGCACACCACGCATACTTAATAAACGTCACAAAGTGTCTCCTCGACCAATCAATAAGAAAGCTGGTGAAAAACATTTCGAAATGCTTCCCTAACGCTACTTCGCAAGTAATACAAAGAGTAAGCCCAGTCTTTACCCAACAATTATTCCAACTATTAATACCTTAAGCCAACTGTTGGAAACAGGTAGTAGACATTCAGAGACGAAATACGAGTCAAATGCGGGGCATTCGCTGTTGTCTCTGTATATCAGAATTCAGTAATGATTACCTTTCGTCCTTATAGAGGAAGCCGTTAGAATTGTACAGCCTCCAGATGCACAACACTTGGGCCAAGCACGAGTAGAGGTTCGGCATCAGGGAGAATGGGGCACAGTTTGTGACGATGGTTGGTCGTACGAGGATGCAACAGTTGTGTGTCAACAGATGGGCTTCCTCAAAGCAATATACCAAGTAAGACTTAATGAAACAAGTTTCCAATTTCTCACGTACTCTGAGAGTTGAATTTTGCAAAGTACCAGTATGAAAGAGGCGATACTCGGAAATTTCGGCCAGCAATGCACGAATGTTCTATTCAGGGAAGACAAAACCGGGATTTTGCCGTGAAGACCTTGAATTTAAATCTGTCTATAGTCCTCGTAGTGCGGGTTTAAAACGCGACATGTTTAGTGAACAGCCTTACCTTAAAGCCTCTTTGATGCTGTAGTATAAGCATTTTGAAAGAATGTTTTTTCCCGTAGGCAAAGCGTGCAATGTTTGGCCAAGGGACTGGGCCCGTGTGGCTCAGCAAGGTGGAGTGCAGTGGGACAGAAAAGAGCCTTCTAGACTGTCCCCACCCGGGGTGGGGGCAGCACAGCTGTGATCATAGACGGGATGCAGGCGTAAGCTGCCTTGAGGATGGTATACCTCAAATCCTCGAAGTGGGGTGCTATAAAGACGACAGGAAGAACCGAGCTTTAAACGAGCTTTATGCCAATCTTCGGAGAGGAATCGATTGGTGGAACTTGCGATCGATTGTTACGAAGTGTGCTGAACGCGCGTTCGTTCGCGGCTTTAAATATTTTGGAGTCCAGTTTTATGGGGAATGCTGGGGAGATGATCGACCACGCCCTTCATATGATAAACACGGCATTGGAAAAGGATGCACTGATGGTGAGCCTGTTTAACGATTGAAAAAAAAAACCTGAAGATTTACTATACATAAATTCCAAAGATCGTAAGGTATCTGAAATGCAAAAAATCGTCTTAAATTTCCCAGGTGTTGGTGATGAGATTCACAACTTTGTGTATCGTTTTGCTCCTTGGCGTGACCTTGGTTGCTGGCGTGACAAAGGTGATGGCCGCACTATGAGTATGCTGGCAAACTTCCGGTATCAAATTGATTGGTTTCACTTGGAGAAGACGGGTGAGTATTGGAAGAACTTAAACTGAGATGAGCTGCCAATATAAGGTCATATTGAGAACGCAAGCATGTTTATGGCTATTTGTGGTGGACAAAAACCATTGTAATGTAATGTATTAGTTGTAAACTCGGGGGAAACAAGAAACTTGGAATCAGCTTGGGATCAACACTGTTCATTACAAAATCATTTGAACCCCTCCGGTGCTCTGCTGGCTCAATTATAAGTATCAACTTAAGACAAAAGTTTCAATATCCAAGTGTTTAAAAGTCACATTGTTGCAATAAACTGCTTAATAAAGCATACCGAAATAGATTATTTTCAAAATTTGTCAGTTTTTTTTTGTATGTTTGTTTATGCAGTTAATAAGTGTTATGAAGCTGCCAAAAAGGATAATAAGAAGTACTTCGCCATACAGTTCTATGGTGAATGTTGGGTATCAAAGAACGATTCTTACAAGATTTACGGTCCATCTACTAATTGCTGGAATGGAGTTGGAAGGGACTTCGACAATTATGTGTACGAAATAATATCGTGAATACAGGTAAGATAAACTTCAATACAATCGCTTTTTACTCCACATTTTAAACAACTGGGGTCTGTTGATCAAGTGTGTCTTGCATTTTAAAGTGCCCCTAACCCCAAAATACTTTTTTCGCTAAAATGAATCTTTGCATCTGTTCGAAACGCATTGCGGCCATTTTTCATTTTTCTAACAAATCCTGCCATTTTATAGGCTTCGAAAGTTGCGAAAATCGAAGCATCTTTTGTTCACGACCGAGTCAGAAGGGGAGTGGGTCTATTCCTGATTTGACGTCACAAACTGATTTACATTACATTAACTCTTTGAAAAGAGCATGCAAAGTAGATTGTGACGTCAAATCAGGAATAGACCCACTCCCCCTTCTGACTCGGTCGTGAACTAAAGATGCTTGGATTTTCGCAACTTTCAAAGCCTATACAATGGCAGGATTTGTTAGAAAAGGGAAAAAATGGCCGCAATGCGTCTCGAACTGGTGCAAAGATTCATTTCAGCAAAAAAAATATTTTGGGGTTAGGGGCACTTTAAGATAAAAGTGTTGATGTAACGTTCTCTACATCTCAAACAAAGCGCCCTTTCGCAGCTTCTTTCCACCACACACGACCTGCGTGCGCATCTCAAGCACTAGCCCTCGTAAACCTAGTGATTAATTTGCCGCGTGCTCGCAGAATAGGCTAAGTGTCCACGAACATGACTGAAAACTATATACATAACGGATGAAAAAATGCCTATATGAACATTCCATCTACAGGACAAGAAAAGCATGAAGTGGATTGAGAAGATTATGCTAAACGATGAAAATGATGAAAATGATTTTATGTTGATCAGTTTGAAGCAAACCAGTACAGCTTCTTTTCGCGGATGACGAGCTGTATGAAAAATAGAATAAAATAAAGAAAACAATGAACTGTTTGATCTCGTCTCTTGTGTTACTTGGCACAACTAATAGTGTATCTTGTCATTTAAACAATATATGAAATTAAGTAAAGCTATGACCTCGCAGTTATGGACGGACTTTTAGCAATTGCTTAGAGAAGCCTGAAAATTTCAGGACTTCAACGGGGTTTGAACCCGTCACCTCACCATACCGGTGCGATGCTCTAACCAACTGTACTATGAAGCCACTGACGTTGAGAGCTGGTCATTTGTGGGTTATAATTTTCCCGTGAGGAATAAATCAATGAACGAAATGATATATGAAATGAATCATATACTGAACTGTGGATATGACATCAAGTAAAGCTATATATTATTTCGTCACTGGTTTCATAACTCAGTTGGTTTGTGCGTCGCACCGGTATCGCGAGGTCACGGGTTCAAGCCCCGCTCAAGTCCTGAATTTTTCAGGCTTCTCTACACAATTGCTAAAATTGCGTCCATAACTGGGAGAATCATGGCTTCACTAGATTTCCTAACCGCAGTTCAGTATATGATTCATTTCATATTTCATTTCGTTCATTAATATATGAAACTACTAAATTTCGAAACCCGCGGATATTGCGTTTGTGGTGTTCAGATTGGTTCACTAAGTCTTGATTAAACAAACGTTTATCCAGTTGAAATGCGGTTTATGGACGAAAGGGAGAAGTCATCATCGCACTTATCTGGACTGAATGTACGTTGTACATCCTAGAAGAAAATCTATCCCCACCATGTCTCCGATACAATCTAATTACGTATAAATGATCCTATTATCCGTCTTTGCATGACACCGCTGAACATTGATCGCAGGAGTTGTTGACGGAACGTGGAAGAAACGTTTCGATGTCCGTTGTCTAAAATAGTATCTTGAACAACCTTATGTAGTCCATTGCAACACACGAGTTGAGCAAGAGACAATCAACAAAACCGAAAAGAAATGGAAATGACTTCCGCTCTCAAGCCTTAAAACCAATAAAGAAAGCAGTACTTAAATAACATGCTACTTTTCAAAGAAAATAACATTGCGCCTTTCACATGGAATGCACAGCATCTTTGAACGAAGCCACAATGATAGGTCAGGATGTTAAATTTATCAGGATCTATTTTAAACTCTAAATGTTCCTTAAGAATATTCATGGTACTTTGTCATATTAATAAAAAATTCAGATTTTATCTAAACAAAGGAATAGGAGACGATCATGCATGCATAATTGTCATTTACTTAAAAAACTGCTGTATTAGTAAGAAAAGTGAACCACGCCGAAATATGTTTTGTTTTGGATAATCAAAATAATTTACCGTCTGGGTTTAAGAAAATTTGGATGCATATTGTGACAAATAGCATTGCAATTAGGGGCAAATTAAGCAAAAATATCGCCGGGATCACAACGCGGAATATTAAACCTCTGTGATGATTGTATGCATGATCAGTGTTGGCAGAGACAATGAGATTGGCCAAATCTCACAGGTGGCACACCACGTCACGGTTTTACCAACTGCAAGAAAGTATTTATTCTCTTAGTTTACTCGTGATAAGATTCAAAAGTTAACTTCTCAAACAACACGAAAACAACTTACAGTCAAAATCGATGAAATATAGAGTCTTGTAATATTTTAATCCACTTTGGTTTGAACACCGATTTGCATACATTCAAAGACAAGCAAGACTACAGTTTATATAACCATTAACTTTTGTGCAAACCGTGAACATAACCTTCCTAAACGCAGCGAGAAATGACTCCAAATTTTACAAAATTTTCTTCGAAGTTTTATAAGCAATATAGACGCTTGTTTTGATATTTTGCGCATGCGTTCATACAATGAATTCAAGGAAAGCACCGAAGCGGACAAGTCTAAACTTGTCCCACAAGCAAAAACAATGCCGCATTGTTTTCAATATATAAGAAGATTGCACCTATCACTAAACGTGCTCGCTTCGGCAGCACATATCTAAAATTGGAACGATACAGAGAAGATTAGCATGGCCCCTGCGCAAGGATGACACGCAAATCGTGAAGCGTTCCAAATTTTTTCATTCCCATCCACAACGGTCGATGAGAATCCGCAACCTCAAATTTCTGTGGTAATTTTGACAAACAAAAAAGGTCTTACAAAGCCTAAGTTGGGTGCAACACAGTTCAAGAATGTTTGAATGTGGGCATACGACATTTCTGCCTTTCCATCATTCGTTTTAAAATCCGCGCGCTTTTGTGCACAATGTCGCATTCCGATTCCAAACTTCTTGTTCGGCGTTTTCCATTTACAACAAATTTCCTGAAATTTCGGTGGAAATTTCCATCGGGAGAAAAACGTGTTCGATTTGACTCAGGTCCGTTCGCCGCCCAGTGATTGCGATTTTACGCGCCAAAATTTTAAAATGTGGCCGTGAATAGCCTGGAAGTGGCAAGACCTTTCAAAAGTTGTAAATGGAGCACACATTTCCAACGTGGGCATAACCCATTTCTGCCTTTCCATCATTCGCTTTGAAATCCGCGCGCTTTTCTTCACGGTATTCCGATTCCAAACTTTTTGTTATCTTCTCAAGAACCGTCGTTTTGTTTTGATAATGGTTTACATTGTTAGCAATTAATCTCTTTCACTCTGTCTAAAACTATTTGGTAAATAGTTTGAACCCAGGAGTCATATCATAATTAAGTAAAGTACGATCGTCCGGGTGAGTGTAGTCCTGAGAAGGACTATTTCTCCGCTGTTCCCCGCACGTCAAATAAATGCGCGCAAGAGTGAGAATTCTCCCAGAGGATGGAATCGACTGCTTCGAGAGGATCGGGCGCGATCCATTCAACCAAAATTTCCGGAAATTTCGGTCCAAAACTCAATGGATCGGTTCGGTCCAACCGGAAAAGTTTCGAAAAAACTGGTCCACCTTTTGAGGTGGTCCTCTTTTCCCGGTCGGACCGGTCGGAAATTTTGGTTGAATAGATCGCGCCCGATATATGCCAAAATTTGCGTTTTGGGCAAAAACCTACGAGACTTGTTTAATAATAGCTCATTTCCTTTCTTAAACCCACAGGTTTCGTGCTGTTCTCAAAATGAAACAAGACCGCTTTAATGAGCTTTAATGGCTTTAAGAAAACTGTAGCAGCCCACCCAAATGTTTGCCATTTGGCAGAAGTCGTTAACGTGAATATCAGTCTCTCCAATAAACTTTTCGCTGTTTCTCAAACACAAGCTTAACGAACACCTCTGAACACCGCTGAACATTGATCGCAGGAGTTGTTGACGGAACGTGGAAGAAACGTTTCGATTTCCGCGTTGTCCAAAATAGTATCTTGAACAACCTTATGCAGTCCATTGCAACACATGAGTTGAGCAAGAGACAATCAACAAAACCGAAAAGAAATGGAAATGCCTTCCGCTTTCAAGCCTTAAAATCAATAAAGAAAGCAGTACTTAAATAACATGCTACTTTTCAAAAAAAATAACTTTGCGCCTTTCACCTACAATGCACAGCATCTTTGAACGAATCCACAAAGATAGGGTCAGGGTGTTAAATTTCTTAGAATCTATTTTAAACTCTAAATTTTTCTTAAGAATATTCATGGTACTTTGTAATATTAATAAAAAGTTCCGATTTTATCTAAACAAAGAAATAGGAGACGATCATGCATGCATAATTGTCATTTACTTAAAAAAACTGCTGCATTAGTAAGAAAAGGGAACCATGCCTAAATCTATATTCTTTTGCATAATCAAAATAATTTACCGTCTGGGTTTAAGAAAATTTGGATGCATATTGTGACAAATAGAATTGCAATTAGGGGCAAATGAAGCAAAAATATCGCCGCTATCACAAAAGCTGTTCAAATGCTGAATATTAAACCTCTGTGATGATTGCATGCATGATCAATGTTGGCAGAGACAATGAGATTGACCAAATCTCACAGGTGGCACACCACGTCACGGTTTTACCAACTGCAAAAAAGTATTTATTCTCTTTTACTCATGATAAGATTCAAAAGTTAACTTCTCAAACAACAGGAAAACAACTTACAGTCAAAATCGATGAAATATTGAGTCTTGTAATATCTTAATCCACTTTGGTTTGAACACCAATTTGCATACATTCAAAGACAAGCAAGACTACAGTTTATATAACCATTAACTTTTGTGCAAACCGTGAACATAACCTTCCTAACCGTAGCGAGAAATGACTCCAAATTTTACAAAATTTTCTTCGAAGTTTTATAAGCAATATAGACGCTTGTTTTGATATTTTGCGCATGCGTTCATACAATGAATTCAAGGAAAGCACCGAAGCGGACAAGTCTAAACTTGTCCCACAAGCAAAAACAATGCCGCATTGTTTTCAATATATAAGAAGATTGCACCTATCACTAAACGTGCTCGCTTCGGCAGCACATATACTAAAATTGGAACGATACAGAGAAGATTAGCATGGCCCCTGCGCAAGGATGACACGCAAATTCGTGAAGCGTTCCAAATTTTTTCATCCCATCCACAACGGTCGATGAGAATCCGCAACCTCAAATTTCTGTGGTAATTTTGACAAACAAAAAAGGTCTTACAAAGCCTAAGTTGGGTGCAACACAGTTCAAGAATGTTTGAATGTGGGCATACGACATTTCTGCCTTTCCATCATTCGTTTTAAAATCCGCGCGCTTTTGTGCACAATGTCGCATTCCGATTCCAAACTTCTTGTTCGGCGTTTTCCATTTACAACAAATTTCCTGAAATTTCGGTGGAAATTTCCATCGGGAGAAAAACGTGTTCGATTTGACTCAGGTCTGTTCGCCGCCCAGTGATTGCGATTTTACGCGCCAAAATTTTAAAATGTGGCCGTGAATAGCCTGGAAGTGGCAAGACCTTTCAAAAGTTGTAAATGGAGCACACATTTCCAACGGGAAAACAGGACTACCTTTTCAGAAGTTCCGTTTATTCCGGATATTTTCCAGTGGAACCAGCCAAAAACGTGCGTTCCATTTACATCCCAACCGGAATTTCTTGGTAAATGGAAAACGCCCGTTATTTCCTCAAGAACAGTTCTATTGTTTTGATAATGGTTTACATTGTTAGCAACTTATCTCTTTCACTCTGTCTAAAACTATTTCGTAACAAGAGGCTACAAGTAGCCTATACTCGGGCCTGCAAAAGTACAGTGAGTGGCGTATGGTTAATTTAGCGCTAAAGAAAAGAACAGAGAGAAGTTTGTCCTTCTCACATCGGCCTTACATTGCGATTCTCATGATGTTCGACTGTGTGTGTAGTGAATACCCGGACCCAGATTATCTTCATTACAGGTGGTGACAATGACCACTGGACCATGGAAACGAGGTAAAAATAGTGTATTTATGCCAAAGTGGCTAAGCGTGACATTGTTTTTTACTGATCGATGGGTATTCTTGCTCAGTGTTTGAGAAAGGAAACGCTAATTGAACGGCTTCAGATGAAACGAAATGACTCGTCGAAACATCTTTTGCAGAAAAAAATGAAAGAGAAACGAAGGTGAGATGTGAAAACATCTTTCCAAAATGACCACACTTTCGTGCAGTGGTGCACGTAAAGGTCACTTTGTCACGTGCGCGACACGTGAAGATGTGCACTATATCTCGACACTTCCAGAAGTGCAAAAGTTCCTTGAGGCCACGCCAAATGAATCCATAGCAAGAGAATCAAATATTTAAAATATATCATTTGTTGCAATTTAAATACTCGCAGTATTAAATATGCACCCAATTGTCAAAATAAAGGTTATTTGCCAGCTGGGAGGTCCGTATAGGGAAAAACTGTGACCGAGGCCATGAAATTGCTGCTTTTTCAAGAACGATGTCACAGTTTTTTGCAATACAGACCGACCCTTTGCTGGTAAATGCAGTATTAAAGTATTAAAGTATTAAAGCGACTTACAAACTGAACGTTTCGAGAGAAATTCCATTTCCAAACCTCTTGTCTAATGAAAAATAACCTCTGTATGTAAACGGAGTCGGTTTAAAAAAATGGAAATTTAAGGTCATCAAACAAGCTCACGCAATTAAGGCTAGGTTTCCGCCTGCCGTGAGCAGGCCGGATGAGAAAATTCCACCCGCTCCCGGAACCAATCAGATTGCAGGATTTGTTGAATTGCGCCCACTCACGCATTGAGAAAAAAAATAAAAGAATTATAATTCTCTGTGACCCAATTTTGGAAAGTTTCTATCAAAGACATACAGTAAGCAAAATCTATTGTGCAACTTCCAAGTACATTACCAGTATGACTTGGGCTGTATTGAATCTGAAAAGTTGTGTTGAACGCTATGACTTCTGCAGGTAATTCTGTTAACATGAAATATGTTTGTCTCGACAAGCTTGATAAGGCAGTGTATAGATCATTTCCTACATTTACAACTGATAATTACGGGGAAGTAATTAATTTCCTATCATAATTATAATTATATAATAGCACATAATGACATGGTTGCACATTCACTACCAGCATTTGAGCCATACACTAAAACATCACCTTGACAGTTGTTTTACTAGGATCAATAGGACGTGAACCAGGATTTTTCTAGGTTATGTCCCTGCAAAGGTTGAACTTACCGGTACCAGCAATATGCCATGCGGTGGACTAGACTTTTAACAAGAAACTATTTCAAAGAACAAAAAGTAGTGTTTCGTTTCCAGAATGGAATACTATAGTGTGGGTCACTGGCCTGTCATTCTTACTTCGCTTCGTGTATTGAAACTCTCAAGAAATAAAGATAGAAATGTGAAATCAAACTCTCTGAACGGTGTTCCTTGGTATCAACAGGCATAATTAGCTTTTAAACGCACAACGCAAGGCGCAATAGAACGAGACAACAGACGTATTGGCGTTTTTTGAGGGGAACACTGCATTGCGGCTGGTTAGCCTATGCCACTTCCAGATTGCGTGACGTAGAACAACCTCACTTATCTCCCCAGCACTACGAGCTGAGTAGTAAACAGCACGTGCTGGATCGGACAAGAGTATTGGTTAGCGAGCGATGTACCAAGGCAAACGAGCCAACAAGCTTGGTGGAAGTCACCGTACAGGAGAGGACCCAATTTTAAAGGGGCTAGGTCACGCTGTTTTAGGTAATTTTGTTTAAAATTGTTAGTTATGAGCTCTAAACTTCAAATTGGCAGAGCAAGAGTCTTTCATTTGCAAAATCACGGCCACATAACAATTGAGAATGATTTTCCAGCTGTTTAAATGACATTTTGATATAAACTGATATAAATTTGAAAAAAGGTGGGCAGACGTTTTTCAAATTTACTCAAATGCAACCCCCTTCAATCCTCCCCAGTTTTGTCCATCCTTGTCCCTTCTTAGCTTTCCTGTGTTTTGTTTGAGTTCTTCTATAGTTTTGAGCCGTTATTTTGTTGTTTTAGTTAATTCTATGACCATTTGATCAATGCTAAAATTGCCTAAAATTGCGTGACCTAGCCCCTGTAATGAAGGCAAAGCGATATATCCAACCCATCCCCAAGGGGAGGGAGGGGAAAAACTTAAACAAATTGCAAACAGCAAGTTGGTTTACTATAGAAGACAAACTGCCAGGTGAACCTTGGACGGCTGACTGAGGCTTTTATAGCTAGACTCTGTCTATTAAAGTAGCCAGTTGCACAGGTTCTACTATGTAGCAGGTAGGCATTACACGTGCTCTTTAGCAATAATGAATGAGGCTTTAACAGATTTGGCCAATGCAGGTGTACGTTATAATCTGAGATCTGGGAACAAAGTCTTTATGTCCTCGTTTTATTTACAACAAAACCGTTGATTTTATGACCTTAAACGGCCGACTACAAAGAACGCGAGTACGGTCACGTGTCATTAATCGTATTTTACTGATAGGGCAGTAAAATCTCATTTAAAGAGAAAAACATATACTCGTTTATGTGCACAATACATCGAAGAATAAAGTCAACAAATACCTATTTTACCTTCACATACTTACCCCTGCATAACATTTCAAATTCCGTTTTCCGTGAATCGTCTCATGATTACGTGTTACATTCGAACCATGGCAATTACTAGCTTTACAATCACTGGTTCCTCGTTAATCCAATTTATTACTCGGACTTGTTTGCATTACTAATTGACACGAAAAGGGATAACTTGGGAATTTTTAACAATATATCGCTTTCATCTAACGCAAAATCATTCAGATATTAAAAACGTCCTATGCATAATCCATTTCTTTCGCCTTTGTGTTTGTCAGCATTATGATTTGGAATATTTTAGGTTTACGTGTTCACAAGTTTGTTTTTGTATCTCGTAGATGTTTAGATTTCCAATTACACACTCTGTTTCGATTGGCCACTCTAATTCGCTGTGTAAATAGTTCACCCTAAATTCAAAATAGATACGTTTCGTTTCTGAGAAAACAAAACATTCTTTTACAAATCATACCGGGTATTCCTGATTTCTGCATAAATTTAAGTTTCATTTTGCATTTACCTGTTCATCCACGCTTTTTGAAAAAGTGGTACATACACTGTACCACGTGCTTATATTTAAACGCATACCTGAGGTAGATATTTTTGTCGTGTTTACGAGGAAGTGATCTCCCTTGCTAGTAATACGATGAAATGTACGTTGTTACCCAAATACGTTCCTGCAAGTTTCCTCCTTTTTCTGCTGTTATAAAATAGACGTCTCAGCCTTTTCTCTGTAATTCTGCTTGGTTCTCGGGCACGTCTATGTCGATGCTCACGCAAATGCAAATCAAAACAAAAGTAAACAACTTTTGCTTATCGAGACCTGTATTTCTCCTTCGGAATGAAGTCTTTATTATCATTGAGAATCAAATAACTGTATAGCCTTTCAAACTGCATCAAAGTTATTTTCTAAAGAGCTGATCACATTTTCCACTGATGACATCAAATCTTGTGAAACTTGAACAGAACTATACAAACAAGATGGCAGTGAACACGGTCGCTAATATGGCTATTTGAACAAAGGATATAAGCTAGACCATTACAAGAAACAAACTGTCTAACAATGAAAAAGAAAAAAAACGTAATAGACAAAAAACTTATCTCCGTAGTCAATGGTACACTGAGCGGGAGGCTATTTGTTCGCCGTGAAAATGGTACCAGCGTGAGGCCATTTGTTCGCTGTGCAAATGTTTTAACTTTGTCTTCAGAAGATTCCAATACAGCGTCCATTTGTTTGTGGAGTTATTTTCTTTGTCGCTGTCATCTTTAGAGTAGTTCTCAATAAGGTACCCGCTGCTTATTAAAGAATTAGTGTTTTGACTTGTATCACTTTCAATAGTTGCGTCCATTTCAGTTACATTCGAATATATTCTTGTTTCATTCAGTTCGCGGAACGACCCGTTTCGAAGCTGACGCTTGACATCTTTTAGTGTGGGTCTACCGCGAAAAGCGTATCCATTCTTTGTACGTGCTTTGAGCGCCCCAAGAAGAAATCGATTAAGCCAACGCAATGCCGATCTTCAGTAATCCAAACAACGCATCACAGAACTCTTCATGATCTTGGATTACGTGTTTGCTTTAAATAACGAAAGTAAACAGCGCCACGTGGCTTCTATTGTGCATTACCCAATCAAAACACCGCCACGTGCTTTCTATTGTGCATTGCCCAATCAAACACGGCCACGTTTTTCTATTGTGCATTTTGCTGCACAGGAAAAAAAAAACTGAAATCTAACGTCTTTTATAACTCGAGCCCCTACGGGGCCCGAGTAAATAGTTTGAACCCAGGAGTCATATCATAATTAAGTAAAGTACGATCGTCCGGGTGAGTGTAGTCCCGAGAAGGACTATTTCTCCGCTGTTCCCAAGAGAGCGCGTGTCAAATAAATGCGCGCAAGGGTGAGAGATCTCCCAGATGATGGAATCGACTGCTTCGAGGGGATATATGCCAAAATTTTCTGTTTTGGGCAAAACCCACGAAACTTGTTAAATAATAGCTCATTTCCTTTCTTAAACTCACAGGTTTCGTGCTGTTCTTAAAATGAAACAAGACGGCTTTAATGAGATTTAATGGTTTTAAGATAACTGTAGCAGACTACCCAAATGTTAACGTGAATATCAGTCTCTCCAATGAACTTTTCACTGTTTCTCATACACAAGCTTAAAGAATCTATGATTGAAATGCTGACACCGCTGAACATTGATCGCAGGAGTTGTTCACGGGACGTGGAAGAAACGTTTCGATTTCCGCGTTGTCCAAAATAGTATCTTGAACAACCTTATGTAGTCCATTGCTACACACGAGCCGAGCAAGAGACAATCAACAAAACCGAAAAGAAATGGAAATGACTTCCGCTCTCAAGCCTTAAAATCAATAAAGAAAGCAGTACTTAAATAACATGCTACTTTTTAAAGAAAAGAACTTTGCGCCTTTCACCTGGAATGCACAGCATCTTTGAACGAATCCACAAAGATAGGGTCAGGATGTTAAATTTATCAGGATCTATTTTAAACTCTAAATGTTCCTGAAGAATATTCATGGTAATTTGTCATATGGGCTTTCTGACAATCTTTTTTGTGGAATCCATCTTCAAAATCCTACCAAAGGTTGAGGTGATGGAAGACTTGATGAAATCCATTCTGGTCAAGATGTCCTGTGCATACACTGTTAGAAGCCACTTGTACTTAGGCACTGGCGTAAATGGTGGAGGCTCATGAAACTTTGTTGAGCTTTTAATACCAACCCTAGATGCCTGTGAAAATTATTTGCATTCAGTAAGGTACTGAGCAGACTGTTGAAGGTACTTTTCACTGTGCTCTTCAGTGAGGTTTTCTGCAATTGTGTGGAGCTATTTCCGAGACCTCTCTGTCTCAATAGCTTAATCACCCTGATGTCACAAGCATATTGGTAGATCAGCAGTACTGGAAATTGAAATTGATGTCCCATATCTAGTTGTTTGATTATTCCAGGACTCCAGCTGATGATCTTTCTCTTACAGTTCTTACATTCCAAGTATTCTGCAGCAAGGTTGTAGTTGGAATCAATGTCTACCACTTGCCGGACAGTCTTATAAATTCCAGCACTGGTCATAGATTGCTTGTCACATTCTGGATGGGGACAGTACAGGGTTACCCTCCATAGCTTCCTTGGCATCCAAAGCAGGAGTCGTTGGGCAAAGTGTAGATCTGACCTAGGTGGCTGAGAAGTGATGAGAAGTGGCTGAGGAGCGTACCACCATAACTTGTCAACTCTGTAAAAAATTCTAAACAGGACTGCACCACACACAGCTCATAAAAATACATACATACAACACAAACAATATGCAATGAAATGGTAGACGAAATGAATCATACATGGCACTGTGGATACAAAATCAGAGCTTCACTTGATTTCGTATCTGCAGTTCAATATATGATTCATTTCATTTATCATT
>NC_090881.1:26423884-26433884 GCF_036669935.1 Montipora foliosa
TGGTTCAGAATCATTGTATACAAAAACGTGGTAACTCATCTTTTGCTTTGCATACCACTGGAAAACACAACTAATGCAGTAGCTAGAAATTCACATCAAAAAGCCTGTGCTGCTTTCCTTAATATCCAAAATGACAGTTTTAAGCTGTTGTTTACTGGGAACCACATTACAAGATAAATTTCCCTGACATCTTGCTCTATGAATAACTTTTACATGGCCAGCGGCCTACGTCTAATTTCTTTAGAAAAACAGAAATAAAAACATATTTTGCCGGAGTAACATTTCTGATAAATTGCTGTCCCATTCTCAATGATACTATCAACTGTTTGAGAGGTGCCATAGTTACAAGACTTTTGAGGTGGCAAAACAAATAGAACAAAAATTATGACACAGCAGAACATTCTTTGCAAGAACAAAGATAAACATCATTTAAGTGCTCCTAGGGTCTTTTGGTTTCGAACGTATAATGAAGGAGATGCTTCCGTGAAGCATACACTGGGTTGCCTGTGGTACGTGCTACAGAAAATCAGAAGGCACTTGAGCCAGCTTTCAACGTCAACGTCGGAAGTGAAAAGCTGATGCTTTATTAATCTTTTCTGTTTTTATTTTTATTATTATTATTATTATTATTATTATTATTATTATTATTATTATATATTTTACTGTTAAGTATTTGCTAAATCTAGGTTCCAGTCCCCTCATCCGCTTTGTTATATGTAAATAGCTGTTTTAAATTTCAATGGTTACTTTTGAAAATGTATGTAGAGCACATACAAAACGTCAAGTCATAATCAAAATGAACAAGTTCAATATGTTTATCACTGCTGTTTGTGTCTCATTTTAGAAGGCACTGAATTGTGTGGTATTGGAAATACAGCATTCCAGTCTCTGAAGAATAACAAATAAAAGAGAAGCGTGAAACATTGGCTTCTGGGCTGACATGTTGATAATTTTCAAGTTCCCTCACAACTTCTTTTCACCACAAGTGTGCCCTCTGAGCATCTGAAAGCTTTGTAATACTAAACTTCACTGAAGTTAATCCCGGTTCAGCGGGGTTAGTGTTAGGATGGGAGACCAAAACAAGAAACCCCGCATAAAAAACAGAAGCATCTGACCGAAAATACTATTAACGCTAACAAATGCGAACTCAGCAAGGTACAGATTTTGTTAGCTTGCTTTATGCAAAGCAAATATTGATGAAAAAAAGCAAATAACTATTGATACACAGTTTTTAGAAAGAGCAGAAGGAAGTTTCCGGAACGGTCGATCGTGAATAAAATATTTACGACATGAAAACAACATTAATTTTGAACCGTGAACACAGAATATAAAAAGTTACGATCAGCGACAAACATTTTGAGAGATTTTTGCTACGTTCAAGTAAATTGCAAAATCGAAAGTGACATGGCCGGAATTCAGTGGGGGCCGTGATTAAGTTACCGAGGCATGTTTTATACTTCCCAAACAGTGAAGCATCTGTGTCAAATGATGGCAAGATACCGGGTTTTTGTAAGTTTCTTTTTCTGTCCAGTGTTATAAAGTTTGACAATGAAATGAGCGAAGTCAAAACAAAGATCACAATCGCCCAACTCTTGTTTATGCAAAGTCAAAATTTACTCTCAAAGACGAGTGCGACGTTATTTATCACCAGGTAATTCCATCATTTTGGAAATAGCAGCTACTTTATTATTCAATGAAGGGGTAGTTTCTAAAGAAACTGTGATGCTGCGTCGGTGGGGAAGTAGTATACAAAAATTTGGTTTTATCAACGGAGTTGATAATGTAAATTGGCCACCGTACAGAGATTCTAAAAAGCTCACGTTTCGAGCGTTAGCCCTTCGTCAGAGCGAATCGAGGGGTTATGGGTTACGTGTAGTTTATTATTCATCTGCGTCACAAGTTTTCACTGATTTTGGGGCTCATTTTGTTGAAACTCAAGCACGCTTTCAACAGGCCTGTGAACCCTTCCTGCTTACAGAGCAATACTAAAAAACTTCTCCCATATCACATTTCAACCTTAAGCTCGAAAATTCAATACACAACATGATATTATAATTCACAAAGGCAGAAAATACCACAGAATCCTTTTCCAGCGAGAACATATTTGCTCTTAGAGGCGAAAACCTCTTCCTATTTCATTGCGTGCGTGAAGACAAGAAACTCAATCATGTCAAATTACCATGTACTTCAGGTAAATACAGCTCACTTTGATTTCGTCTCGACGGGCGATAGATTGTTGTCAAAGTCCAGTACTCGTCGCTTTTGAGATTCCTGCCTAGTTTCTCCATCTGACTTTCCATTATTGAGCTCCATAAGGGGTATATTTTGTTTAAGGATCCAAAAAACGCCATTCGCATTACATGACTTTCGACGCCAGTGCAGGCTAAGTTAATGATTCTACTGCGTCCACCAGAGAAATCTACGCAGTTCCACTACCCTCTCGATCTTAAGAAAATACACGCAGAAAGCTCTATGCACAAAGACACCACTTACCAGGGGAGTGACAGGCAAGACTTTTACCGACACGGAAAAAAAAAATAAATAAATAAATAAATAAATAAATAAATAAACAAAACAAAACAAAACAAAACAAAACAAAACAAAACAAAACAAACAAACTAAACGCAGACCTCGACTGGGTTTGCTATAGGCAACCCAGTAATGAACACTGCTTCCACTGTTGCTTTACATTTTAATAATGTTAACACATTTTAATCTCATAAGTAACAGATGTTTGTGCACATATATTCCGAAAATGTTGTACCAAATTCATTAATGAATCTATTTCAATTAAAGTACATGTTGCAAATGGGTCCCATATCTAATAAATCTCTGCCATGAGAGTAAAAAATTTTACACCTCCCATTAGGCAGACAGTACATTGCTACTGTGTAAAGTTCAAGTGTTAAAATATATGCATGATAATTATCCATGAGCAAAGAATCAAAGGCAGCTAACATTGATATAACATAAGGAAAGTCTGAAATTATAGGAAGTGCACTATTTAGCAAACCACTATAACTATCACTGTATGCCAACTGATGATTAACGTAGCTTAAGTTATAACCATAACAGGCAAATCTGTGCAAGGGAGTCACTAGACCCCATGTAAAAGCAGACAACCAAATACATATCATACAACTAAAATACTTATCATACAACTAAAAGAAAAAGAATATATATCATAGAATTAAGCAGAAAAAATTACATATGAAACCAAAAATTTAAGTCAGTACAGTGAAATCATGATTTGCTCAAAAGAAATGTCTTCACTTTAAATTTGAAATTTCCAGTACAATATGCCGTACGAATGTCACCGGTAATTTAGCGACAGGATTGCAAGCCATTAGCGATTCCGTTTTACTACGAATAACACATCAATAAACTGTATTCTACTCAAAAACCAAATGAGATTCTTCCTTGGAGACTTCAATATTGATGGGGCTTATGAGACAGGTCATATAATTCTACAGCTCAAGTCACGTAACGGTAACAGACACATAAACAGACAAATAAACCAAAGGAACGTTTATTCCTCGGGTATAAATAACAAATAGCATTTCGACTCGTAATTACGGCCAGGAGACAATAATTATCGGCTTTCTTTATCAGTGACACGGCGACTAGAACTGTAAATTAACCTGTACTTTATTAACCCCGACGCTTTAATATCACTTCAGTCGCGGAGACTCCACATATCGGTTTTAAAATGATATTTTACTTTGTTTGTTTGTGAGACCTCGAGGCATATTAAGAGTGCGATGAAGCATTTAGTCTTAATCGATGTTTTATTAAAAAAATGAAAAGCCAGAAGCTGAGGTGAGCACCTAAACAACTGGCTTTCAATTGAATGAATTGAACAATATTTGTTTACCTTTTCGGGAGCTTTGCTCATTATTTGCGGCTCATTCTTCGCGGAATTCTTCTTGAACACCTCATCAGCTTCTTTCCTGTAGCCAAGCATCAACAACTCTCCATTTGTCAAACGATTAAATCTGGGCATTCTCGCCATGGTTGAAAGATATAACAAAAAAAAGACCACAAAGGCAAAGACAACACAACGATCGATCGATCGCGTACGACGATTAATTTTTCGCGAAACAAGCTCGTGATCGATTTGTAAATACAGATTACAAAGCTTGATCTCTAACTCGTGGAAAAAAACTAATTGACAGCTTTTTGAATACGCTTTTTACACTCCCACCGCTCGGTTTAAAATCCAAGAAGTAAGAGACCCGAAACACTGTTTCGACTGAAACACTGTTGTTGTTATCCCACGAAATGACCAATCACATCCTGTAGATTGCCAACTGCAAATCTACAGGATACCATTGGTCAGTTCACTGGGATTTACAGGATATCATTGGTGGAATCTACTGGATGTGATTGGTCACTCAACAGAGAACATTCTCCTTGGATCCCGCGCACTCTTCTCTGTTGGGTTGCCAGCGGGAAAAGGGGATTCCTTCAGTGTGTCACAGGACACCCGCTCGTAAGAGAAAACACGATAACCGCGTTAATTATGATAAATTCTGTGATCTAAGACAGTAAAGGGAAATGAATACTCTTGGAAGGAGTTTTAATGTTACAAAAGGAAAAAGTTAGGAACATTTAAAAGAAATCCAACAAACTTTCTCTCTGCTTTACTGAGGGCTTGGGACCTTCTAGCAGTTAAGCTAGGCAGCATTAAAAGTTTCAAGATGTGGATTTATGATGGCATTTCCTCCATCAAGGGGACCACTAACCAATCCTCAGTAGCTGAATGCTAACTGAGGGAGCCAGGCTACTTCACTGCCGCCTAGCACCTGGCGTTGTTCTAGCAGGCTTGAACTGAAATTTTTTGTTTGTATGAAATTATCACTTCTTTCTTAAGAATAAATGAAAAGGAAAAAAATAAGTAAAACTTAATAGAACAATTTTGAGTTAAGTTCAATGATCATATTGGCTAATCTGTCTTCTTCTTTTTATAACCTTTACTCTTTCTAAGATTTTCTCTCCACTTCTCAAAGCTCTCGGTCATTGTGTTGCAATACCAGTTTCCAAAGTACTGTTTGTGATTTTCCGGATCTCTCTTCTTTCCACACTTGTCAATTTAGGATGCTTTGACTCCAGCTGATAAGTTTCCTCTTGCACTTTAGGCATTACAGGTATTCAGTCACTAAGGAATAGTAGCTATCCACGTCAAGCACTTGCCTAACATGTGGATACAATCCTACACTGGTGAGAGAGTGCTTATCACAATGAGCATGCGGACAGTGTAACTTGACTTGCCATAACTTCCTTGGCATCCAAACAAGGAGACGCTGAGCAAAGTAGTTATTAACAGCTGGAATCTCAGGTGCATTGTTAGGGGAAGCTGGGGAGGGTACCACCATAGCTTCTTCATCTTTGAGATATCTAGCTCTGCTTTCCCTCTGACAGACTGCTTAAACAGTGCCTTGGAGACCCAAACATGGTCTGGCTTGGGCAGGCTCTGCTTCCATCCCTCTGGCAGAAGGCATTTTCTATGTGCAATAATTATCATGTAAAGAACAGTTGATTAATTCATTATTAGTAAATAAGTGAGTAATTAGTAACTAAAAGAAAAATAATTAATTGCAGTTAATTAATTCATCAATAAATACATAAAAGTCACATCATTTATGTGAATATTGTCAACTAGGTTAAAAGTAACATTGTTCAGATAGTTGAGAATAAATAAAATTAAACAGATAAATCAAACCAGTAAAAAGGATCAAAATGTAGAAAGGAAATAACCTGGAGAACCAGTGACTAGGAGTACATCAAGGCTTCTTGCTTTTCTAATGAAGTTGTTTCCAGCTCACCAACAGCAGACAACAATAACTGATCAGATAAACCATCACCATCTTCAGGGATAGTGAGTTCGCCGGTTCGCTTGCATGACTCGTCTGAGAGCATAAAAACATAGACAGACAAATAGAGAACAAATAATTTGTCAAACAAGCGTTTCACAATTTCAACTAAAATGTTCGCTTTCTCACTTTATGATATCCTCAATATTGAAATAATTTTTTTAACTAACTCAACATTTTTTATTCATTGTAATTTAATGGCAGAAACACACACACACACACACACACACATATATATATATGTATATATATATATGTGTATATATATATATATACCCGTTTTCAAAAACGTTGCAATTTCAAAGTATATATGATATATATATGCCTTTTGTTTTCTCATCAGAAAGGTGTTGACAGAAAAAAACAATAGGGGGCCATTTTTACAAAAGGAAAGAACAATAGCTGCTGTCAAACCTTTTGAAGGCTTTGTTTGAATTTCACCAGTTTACCTCTTTCTAGCATCCACCATACCTTTTCTTCTCGTTTTTTTTTAATAATTGAAAAGAATAAGGTATGTGGGAAAGGCAGTATCTTAACAACTTAACAACTCAGTGTTATTTTTTCCTAACTGAAATAACTGCTCGGGTTATGAAGATGGTGATTAATAGTCAGCTCTTTTCCGAATTACCTTGAAGAACGGAGCAGTATCGCCACATATCTCAACTCAAAAGCCAAATTAAAAAAAAAAAAAAGTAGAACGTAAATGACTTTTGGAGAAAGTTAAGTTGTAGGAGGTTTTCACATGACGTCATCGCCGCCACGTTGGTGGACGAAAACAAAAGATCTCTCATTAACTTCTTTTGTTCGTCCACCAGAAGTCGTACTTTTCTCTATTTTTTTATTGGTGTCTCTAGAGGTTGGTTGAAAACCTTCCTATATTTCATTACTTATGGCTTGATCTTTCAGTTTTGAAAGGTATCTAACAAATTTATAATTGGATAATGTTTGTTGGGAATATTGTCTTCGCAATTCACTTTGTTCTGGTCTTTCATATACCGGATCCGAAATAATTAATGTCCATAAAACAAAAGAACAACGTGAACATAATAATAGCTAATTAGCAAGGCCTAGTCGGAATAACAATAATTCTTTTGTCCTCCGCCATTTTAGTCCAGAATATGAAAGTCTACCCCAAAACACTTACTGTTTGCGATTTCTTGTCATCTCGACAAAGCCACGAGTTATTGTCAGCCTCCTGATGCAATAGCGAGGAAGCATGAGTAGCACTTTACTCACTGTTTTGCTTTTAATTCTTCTCGATTTCGGCCTTGTTGGCATGAACCCCGGCCGTGTACATGGTGAATCATTCAAAGGCTTAAATGACTTAAATAAGTCATAAATTTTGGTTGGTTCGGAGGTTGTTTTGTTGGCGGGTTTACAGACCACACCTCTTTGTGATGGCTTCGCGTAAAATATTAGTTCCTGTAATGAACCTTTAAAAAACATTAGGATTAAACAGCTCCCAGTTGACTCAATTAAATACTATTTCATTTCCCTCAAATAGCTTGCGGGATTTATCTCGTCAATTTTTGAATATTATTGTTGTTAAAAGAAAGACGCATTGTTCCTTCAGCGTGAAATACACATGCTTCGTGTCTCACCTTTCTGATGAGAAAACAAAAGGCATATATATATCATATATACTTTGAAATTGCAACATTTTTGAAAACGGGTGTGTGTGTGTATCTATATATATATATATATATATTTTTTTTTTAAGAGGAAAAAAGGACGCAACTACATTTCCCGACAAGCCTGTTTCGTGAATCGCTTCACTGTTCAGGGGTTTAATATATATATATATATATATAGGTATAATAGAAATAATAAAGAGAGAGAAAGATGCCATAACGAGAGTTTGCAAAGGAGTCACCAGACCCCATGTAAAAGCAGACAACCAAATACATATTACAGTACAATATGCAGTACGAATGTCACCGGTAATTTAGCCACAGGATTGCAAGCCATCAGCAATTCCGTTTTACTACGAATAACGCATCAATAAACAATCAATTGTACTCCATTGCATTCTACTCAAAAACCAAATGAGAGTCTTCCTTGGAGACTTCAATATTGATGGGGCTTACGATACAGGTCATATTCTACAGCTCAAGTCACGAAACGGTAACAGACACATAAACAGACAAATAAACCAAACGAACGTTTCTTCCTCGGGTATAAATAACAATGGCATTTCGACTCGTAATTACGGCTAGGAGACAATAATTATCGGCTCTCTTTATCAGTGACACGGCGACTAGAACTGTAAATTAACCTGAACTTTATTAAAAATTAAAAGCCAGAAGCTGAGGTGAGCACCTAAACAATTGGCTTTCAATCGAATGAATTGGACAATTATTTGTTTACCTTTTCGGGAGCTTTGCTCATTATTTGCGGCTCATTCTTCGCGGAATTCTTCTTGAACGCCTCATCAGCTTCTTTCGTGTAGCCAAGCATCAACTCTCCATTTGTCAAACGTCTAAACTTGGGCATTCTCGCCATGGTTGAAAGATATAAAAAATAGAAAGACCACAAAGGCAAAGACAACACAACGATCGATCGATCGCGTACGACGATTAATTTTTCGCGAAACAAGCTCATGTCATCGATCTGTAAGTACAGATTACAAAGCTTGATCTCTAACTCGTCAAAAACAACTAATTGCTTTTTGAATACGCTTTTTAAACTCCTACCACTCGGTTTAAAGTAAGAGAAAGTAAGAGACCCGAGAGATGAAACACTGTTGTTGTTATCCCACGAAAAGACCAATCACATCCTGTAGATTGCCAACTGCAAATCTACAGGATACCATTGGTCAGTTCACTGGGATTTACAGGATATCATTGGTGGAATCTACTGGATGTGATTGGTCACTCAACAGAGAACATTCGCCTGCCCCGTCTCCAGCGCAAAGTTAACGCAAGGATGACAGGCAAATTCGTGAAGCGTTCCAAATTTTTTCATCCCATCGACAACGGTCGATGAGAATCCGCAACCTTCAACTTCTGTGGTAATTTCGACAAACAAAAAAGGTCTTACACAGCCTAAGTTGGGTGCAACAAGGTTCAAGAATGTTTGAATGTGGGGCATACATCATTTCTGCCTTTCCATCATTCGTTTTGAAATCCGCGCGCTTTTGTGCACGGTATTCCGATTCCAAACTTTTTGTTATTTTCTCAAGAACCGTCTTTTTGTTTTGATAATCGTTTACATTGTTAGCAACTAATCTCTTTCACTCTGTCTAAAACTATTTCGTAAATAGTTTGAACCCAGGAGTCATATCATAATTAAGTAAAGTACGATCGTCCGGGTGAGTGTAGTCCTGAGAAGGACTATTTCTCCGCTGTTCCCAAGAGAGCGCATGTCAAATAAATGCGCGAAAGGGTGAGAGATCTCCCAGAGGATGGAATCGACTGCTTCGAGAGGATATATGCCAAAATTTGCGTTTTGGGGAAAAACCTACGAAACGTGTTAAATAATAGCTCATTTCCTTTCTTAAACCCACAGGTTTCGTGCTGTTCTCAAAATATACCAAGACGGCTTTAATGAGTTTTAATGGTTTTAAGATAACTGTAGCAGCCCACCCAAATGTTTGCCATTTGGCAGAAGTCGTTAACGTAAACACCAGTCTCTCCAATGAACTTTTTCCTGTTTCTCATACACAAGCTTAACGAACACCGCTGAACACCGCTGAACATTGATCGCAGGAGTTGTTGACGGAACGTGGAAGAAACGTTTCTATTTCCGCGTTGTCCAAAATAGTGTCTTGAACAACCTTATGTAGTCCATTGCAACACACGAGTTGAGCAAGAGACAATCAAGAAAACCGAAAAGAAATGGAAATGACTTCCGCTCTCAAGCCTTAAAATCAATAAAGAAAGCAGTACTTAAATAACATGCTACTTTTCAAAGAAAATAACTTTGCGCCTTTCACCTCCAATGCACAGCATCTTTGAACGAATCCACAATGATAGGGTCAGGGTGTTAAATTTCTCATGATCTATTTTAAACTCTAAATGTTCCTTAAGAATATTCATGGTACTTTGTAATATTAATAAAAAATTCAGATTTTATCTAAACAAAGGAATAGGAGACGATCATGCATGCATAATTGTCATTTACTTAAA
>NC_090881.1:26438884-26448884 GCF_036669935.1 Montipora foliosa
AGTAGAAACTGTAAGTAAAACGTGAAGAAAGGCGAATTTTCCATCAAAAGTGACCCAAGAAGGGCAGTAATTGAGAGAAAATACGTGTGAAAAAATCAAAGTAAGTTAGAATGGAAACATGTCAAATTCCGCACCATTGTTAAATTGCCTGGGAGTTGAACCCAGCCTAAAGGTTACTTAAAAAGTACCTCTGACGTGCCCACGCAACTTGTAATGATTGATGCTTTGGACTTGACACGTTTGTCCTATGAACGCGAATTTTTTTGTTTTGTTTTTTTGTAGCTGGTTTTTGTTTTTTGTTTTTTTCTCCTTGTTTTTTCCTTTTAAATTTCAATTGCTTTTCTTTTTTCCATAACCTTTGCTTTTAAAGTTTTCTTTCCACTGTTCGTAAGTCACTTCTTCCGTTGTTTGGCAGTACCAGTTGCCAAAGTACTGGCGGTGTAAGGCAGGGTCTCTTGTCTTGCCACACTTCCCACAGACGATAGGATTGTGAGACCTTGTGTATTTTCTCGACCTGACACCAGTTAGCTCCTTTTCTTGTTTTCTTTTGTTGTAGTAGTATGTACTACGGGATTGGTCACTTGAGGAGGAAGGGACTGGAACTTGAGGATGCTGCTGCTGATGTTGTGGCACCATAAGCAGAGGGTGATGAGGCAGCATCAGCATTTGTGTTGTGGGCTGGATGGGAAGGGGAACGGGTGAGATTACTGGTAATGCTCTTTGGTTCCCTCGCACGTTTGCCTGGCCTGAAGTGTTCTGTGGTAATGTATGAGTAAATGGAGCAGGAAAGGTGACTGTTGGGAGAGATGCTGGCTTAGCTGCTGCAGCAGGGAGGGGCTGACTGGAGGCCATTTCTGGTTGCACAAGTCTGATACCTTGCTGTATAACGTCCAGCTCTTTTTTCTTCTCCTTCTTGTTGTACCTTGAATATTGAACTTTATAAGTACAGTATTTGCAATGAACATTTATGGTTATTAAATTTTTTTAAAGCATCGCACCAACTTACCACTGACTGATAGTTGTCTGATTGAGCTCCACCAGTTGCAGCTTTTTTTTTGCCATGACATGGGCATTGCTGAGTATTGCATTTCTGATGTGCTGGTAAGACTTCATAACCAGAGACCAGCGTTGAACAGAAGCGCCCTTTGACCGTACGGCAGTAGGATGCTGGTCACATAGCTTGGAGATAATGGACTCCACATATCGATTGCAGTCGGGCCATTGTGCTGGGCCAGCATTGTTGCCTAGGAAACATCTAACACAGTACACAGTTATAAGACAATGACCTGCACTAGTGAAGTAAGTTATTGCGACTTTAAAGATATTTTGGACTGTATCAGAATTAGTTTCTGATACATTAAAAAAAGTTTTTTTCATTATCATTTATCCTTTAGTTTTATTTATTAATGTTTAAACAGTTACCGCTTAGTGCTCTCAACTCCTGGGACAACAATACTTTTTCTTTTCTTGGGTGACTTGAAGCGTCCAGAGGCCTTTGTTTGGTGACGGGGAGAGAATGTGGTTGGTCTCTTGTCGTACTGGTCCAACTGATTCCAAAGGCTTATAATTTTGGTAGCCTGGTCATTCGTTAAGGCGATGGCTGTGTTGTCAGCAGGCAGCAGGGAAACCAAATATGATGCCAGTGCTTCCACCTTATCAAAGCCACCAATGTTATCTGGTCCAACGGAATCCTTACAATAATATGATACAAACTATGCTTTTAATTAATTTTTTGTTTGAAAAATAAAAAATAAAAAATAAAAAATAAAATTAGTTTCATCTTAAAATTGCGATTTTGCTTTATAAGTTATAAATTATTTAGAAATATACCTCTGAGTGACAAGAAGAGTTTGAAGAGGATGAAGCGTTGTAATTTGCTCTGTTTTCAGTGCCACCTTCAGTAATATCTGTTGAAAAAATTATTGAAATAATTAATTGCAGAGTTAATATGGCTCGATGTTTATTAATCAGGTATTTGGCAAGTTGCTTACCAGAATCAGCTTGTTGTACAGCCAGAATAGTCTCAACAGGAGCCACTGTTTGGTCATCACCATCATCAACAAACCCTTCATCAGCTTCCTGGCCTTCATCGAGATCAGAGAGAAGGGCCACAGAAGGTTCCTCAGTGTCATCAGTGATATATTGAAGGACCTTGCCAGTCTGACTATAAAGGTACTCCACTCCAATAAGTTCACCTAAGAATGTTAAAATGATTAAGGAATTATATGTACGTAGTTGTGAATAACCTTCCTGATTATTTTATGCTTAGGCCCTGTTTACCCCAGAAACATTATTTACCAGTGTATTTTCCAATTTGCTGGAAAGCAGGCTTTAGTTTTCTACCAAGCACATTCTCACTTAGTGCATTGACGGTCTGACAGAGCAAACCACTGTATGTCTTTGTATCAGAGGGAGAACCAGAAGTCACTGCTGCAATTGCTCGATCAGCATTCCACCTGCATAGACCCTCCAGGAGATATGCCTGGAAGTGTACATCACTGGCACTGGTGCCTACAAAAAGCATAAAAATAGGGAAATAGTTATTGTTATTATTATTATTATTATTATTATTATTATTATTATTATTATTATTATGATTATTATTGTTATTATTATTATTATTACTGTTATCATTGTTATGATTATTATGATTATTATTGTTATATTATTATTATTATTATTATTGTTATTATTATTATTATTATTATTATTATTATTATTATTATTACTATTATTAACATTATTAACATGTTCATAATTTTCATCTACTTAACAGTAATACCTGGTATGAACCGGTTGAGATGAAGATGGAATGACTCCAGAGAAGTTGAGCCTCTAGCACAACGATAAACAGGCAACTCCACTCCTCCTTTCACTATTATGCCCGTCTTGACGTACAGCTGGATGCCCTCAGGGTCCTGGATACACTGAACATGCTTTTTTTGAGATTCCCAGATTTGCCAGATCCGTTCCGCATCCAGCAGTGGCACACCTAGAGTGTCACACCCCTGGTCCCCACTGAAAGTCTCCAGAAGGTCATGTATCAATGAGGTGGTGTCATCAACACCCCTGGTTTTCCTGCGACAATGAGTGGCTAGCTCTTTCTTAGTGATGCTTTGGATAATGGTCTCATCACTTGGTTCAGGGATGCCCTTCTGCCTCAGCTCACTTTTCTTTGCCATTTTCAGGAGGTCTAGGTCTTCTTTACTCCACTGAAAGATGCATTGGGAGAGCCGCCCAAGGAAAACACCATACAGGGGGTGAGCTTCAGTGGTACAGCCTATTGCAATCCGCCTCATAAAGTGCCAGATATCTAGGTGTATTGAAAGGCCATCCCACTGTTTGAAAAGATCTTTCATTTTTACAGCTCCCCCCTCACAGCAGTCTCGGTCCACATACAGTAGTTTTGGAGGTGACACACTTGCACCAGTATACCGTTGAACGAGCCCTTCTGCCATGGGTTTAAGACCAGCTCCTTCACTGGCTGTCAGAACATTCATCAACACCTGGCCCTGTTCATTGGCAACATTTGTTGCCCAAGATGCTGTCCCTGTGCTGTGCCCAGCTAATTTCCTAACCACTTTCTTGGTGGAGTCCATCTTGATTATGCTGCCAAAGGTGGAGGTAATTGCTGCTTTCATCTCTTCAATCCTTGGCAGAATATCTTGGACATAGGCAGTCAGAAACCACTTGTAGGTGGGTAATTGGAAGAACTCTGGAGGTTCTTCAAACTGAGGTGGTTTAAGCAGGCCACTGTTTGCAGCTTCTCTGAAGTACTTGCAGTCAGTCAAGTACTGGATGGTCCTAGCCAGCCACTTTTCACTATGCTGCTCTGTCAGTTTTTTCTGTAGCTGGGTTGCACTGTTTCCAAGGCCTCTCTGCCGCAACATCCTGATGACTCTCACATCACATGCATAATGGTATGTCAGAAGAGCTGTAAACTGCAGTCTGTGGCCCATGTCTAATTGGTTTACTATTGGAGAACTCCAGCTTATAACCTAAAAATAAAAACATTCTTCTTTAAAATAAAATATAAATTATATTTAATGCTAATAAAATGGAATAAATTGATAGATATGAAACAAATAAATTACAAAAAAACAGAAACAAAGTTAAGAAGTAATTAACTGAAATATATCTAGATCCAAAAAAGAACAAACTTTTCGGTGACAGTTACTGCACTCTAGGTATTCTGCGGCAAGGTTGTAATAACCATCCATGTCCAGAACTCGACGAGTGTGTGGGTATAGGCCTGCACTTGTGAGCTCTTTATTGTTGCATCCAGGATGAGGACAGTGCAGCTTAACACACCATAGCTTTCTTGGCATCCAGAAGAGTAATGGCCTTGCAAAGTATCTGTCTGGACTAGGAGTCTGACTACAGATTAGGGTTGGCTGGGGTGGATACCACCAGATCCTGTCAATTCTAAGCAAACATAAAAGTAAAGACAGGTTACAGTGGTATGCTCAGCATTTTAGTGCAGATAATTTTCTTTTAATTTATACTTGGCCATGTCCAGTTCAGGTTTGCCAGTACGTGCACTTATTTTGAATAAGGCCTTTGATATCCATGCATGATCAGCCTTTGCGAGAGTCTGTTTCCAGCCTGGAGGAAGTAGGACTTCTGTAATAAGCAAATTGAAAAAGAAAATTGTTGATAAGCAGACATCTTTCTACAGCTATTGTATATACTACAGACTGTTTAAAATTGAGACTAACAATATAATACACTACAATTACCTTGTTCATGGCACTGTGTACCATCTGTCTGGGACTCACTGAGGCTGGAAACAGAAGGCTGGCTGGGGGTTGAACTTAGGGCCGGTTTGCTGGTGGTAGTGGCAAGTCGAGCTCTTGAAATGCCTAAATGAAATTGAAAAAATATATATATATAATTACCCTAAACAAACTAAATGAACTGAAAGTACCTTGGAAAGAACAGATTTTTACATATGTAATTTAGCAAGCAGAACCTTCTTACCTAGTTCTTGTTCAACCTTGTCCACAGCAGAGCATAATTCATCATCATTAGGCTCTGGAGACTGCCTAAAGGATCTACTAGCATCTTGAGGGGTTTTCTGTCTAACAGCTGTTTTCCTGCTTGAAGCCAGAATATTTGGCACGCTACTCCGCTTGGTTGTTGACAAGCTCCTTGATATTGCAGCTGATATTTGGTGTGGACTAGCATTCCGCTGGAGTAGCGGGGCTACAGCTGCAGCAGAGGCAGTTTGAACACTAGCACTCCCAACATTTCTGCGTACACCAGAAACTGACGTAGTACGTTCTCCAGAGGATTGAATGGGTGTAGCAGTTGGTGTTGCTGTTGGAGTCTGTTTGTTAGACTTTTTCAGCCTCTCATCTCTCTTTTTGGCAATCACCTCTCTGCACTCAGGGAACAGCTGGGCATACTCTTTAAAGGCATGTTTGTTCTGGCTGAGGGCTGATGACGTCGCTGTTTCATTTCGCATACTATCAACAAGCCATCCTGTATACCCCAGTGCATTTTCAAGGACCCATTTAAATGTTTGTCCACTGAAACCACCGAACTGCATCTTGTACTCTGATAGCAATTCAGTTCTATCATTGATGTCTCCTCCCCTAGTTTTGACAGTTTTGACAGCATCTTTTTTAACCTAAATTTAAAAAATAATGATCTAAAATTTCCCAATAAAACTTGTCTCATATTTTTTATCTTATCTAAAGTTATTATCATTAATATTGTTATTATTATTAATAATAATAATAATTTTTAACCACCGCTGTAAAGTTATCAAGTTATTTTATTAGGCTTTGGATGATAATTTTTATATTCATGTAAGATTCGAGTTTAACTTCTCAATAAAGTTTTTATTGTATTATTATTTATAAAAATCATTATTTTTCTTATCATTATTATTATTATTCAATGTGACTAAATTCAAAAATATAAGAGCAATACAAACAGCTTTCTTTGGGCCGTTTGACTTTGCTTTGAAATATCAAGTTGCTATCATCTATAATATTATTTCTACATGCTGTAAAAAGCTTAATGGACCATTTTCTACAAATTATTATCACAGGCTTAAAGTCTTTACGTGACATCATTCAATTAAAATTTCACAGCTTATAATACCAACCTCCTCAGCGGTTAGACTTTTATTTTGTGCCGCATCCTTCTTTGCATTTGACCTAGAGAGCTTGATGCTCCTGGCAGCCTCAGTATAATCGAGCTTTAGTTCTCCGTTTGTTAGTCGACGAAATACAGGCTTCGGCATTACAACAGCTGTAGATCGAAAAAGTGCGAGCGCCGAGAGTCAACCTGAAATACAAACACATGGCGGGTTTTCCCGTAGGCAATGACTTCGCACGTGTTTAACTCGAGCGTAAACCAAACTGATATTTTAGCGTTAAAATGCAATAAAGTAACATTACACTATAACAGGGGGCCCTTGAGTCTAGTGTTGACGGATACTTTGAGCGATCCAAGGTACAAACAGAAGATATCGGCAAGAAACTTTTGTTTAGTGCATGCATGTTTACAAAGCACCGCCACGCTCGCGTCTAGTCATCGAAGGGAAAACATCAAAGATAAACAAGAAATCTTACCTGATTCTCGAGGTTGATGAACTGATATCCCACAGATAATTCTTTTTCAAGAGTATATTTCTCCAAAAATCGAGGAAACGTGGTCGAAGAAGTGATATATCTGCAGTAGATTACGCTCGAAACCGGCTTCTGTGTTACTGTTTACGTGACCCAAAAAGTAAACACGCCATAAATCTTTGAACAACGAAAGGCTCCCATTGGTCAATTGTTGGAACAACGAAAGGATGTGATTGGGTCACTCAACAGAGAAAATTCGCCTGACCGCAAGGAACAAAGGAGACTTTTGTCTGATTGGCTGTTGAAAATTGTAGTATCCAGTGTTCCAACCGCGCGCTGTGATATAAACAAAGATGGCTTTCGAAGCGGTGATTTTAACCTGTGCTTCTTCGATCGTTCTATATAGCTTCTGCCAGTTGAAGGTGGTCATTTATAGTTTACATGACAGGGAAAGATTCTGCAAGGGGCATTTTAGTCGGCGGGAATTTTTCTTTCGTTACGCTTTTTGTAAGCAGCCCTTTAAGTCTGCTCGGGGAAGCAACGCCTCTGAAGTTGCTTCGATTCAGCTTTTATACTTTTTAGCTTTATTTCTCCATTTAAGTGAACAACAAATGCTCAAAGTGCGAGAAGACCCGAGCAAAGGCCGGATTCCTTTGTTGGGAAGGGAGTACTATCTAACGTGGTTGCGAAATATATGCCTCGAGCTCGCAGGCTTCGATTTATCCAACTTGAATGCAGCGCTGGAAGGATGTCACTTCATTCACTTTCTTTCATTGATCGTTTAGAGTTATGAGATGTCCTCAGTCCTTTGAAAGAACATCTTATTTCAACAGATACGTCGACAGAAATTTAATACCAGCCGCTATTTTGTGTATGTGTCTGAGGCCAACCTGGTTCACTGCATTTATCTCATGTGCAAACACTCTCAAGATACACTACCTTAAAAATTTCAAGAACTTTCATTTAACGGAACCAAAACATCAACTGATCATGTAGGCATGCTTGATAATATATGCTAAAATGAGTCAATAATGAAGTTCCAGTTTATTACTTTATTGGATAATTCTGTCCTTGATCTTTGGTAACTCCATTAAGTCTAGCCATAGTAATTATTCATTGTTTTCATCATTTATGCTACCAGCGAATTACTCAAAAGTGATGTTGATGTTCTTAGGAAATCTCTACAATAGTGACGAATGATGTGGTCACTGCCATCAGACTTGTAGGTTGACAGTTAATAATGTACTGAAATGAAATTTTCTGAATTAGTTCTCTTTGGGGAGGTAAAAATTTCACTTGACCATTTGCAGATGTAAAATTACACCCACATTAAATGTACAATTAAAATTGGGATGTCTGGAAATACATAAAGCAGGTCTTGTCTTCTGTGCAATGTTTAAAATTAAAAGGGCAATTAAAGGCAAAGCAGACTTTGTGATAGAACTCTGACACAATATTAACTACTTATTAATTTCGATGTGGGC
Organism: Montipora foliosa; assembly: GCF_036669935.1. Lineage (NCBI taxonomy): Eukaryota > Metazoa > Cnidaria > Anthozoa > Scleractinia > Acroporidae > Montipora > Montipora foliosa. Next base: position 26,446,950 of record NC_090881.1, read on the forward strand.
AGTTCATGCTCATTCATATTCATTGCTCACTTTTGTGGTAAGTTACTATCTCACTGCAGAGAATAAAGTAAATTTATCTAAATCAGGATGGAAATGTACAAAATGTGCAGCCATTGATCTTAAATGTTTTTGTCTATTAATTAAGCCATTGACCCCTGGGGGTTCCCTATTGATGAGTAAAATACTAAGTATGGCCGGTTTTGGCCGGTTTAGGGGTGAAAGGGATTCACTATTAAATATAGTACATCAATAATATTACCGTATCAGTAATTGAGCCAGTATTTAATAACTAATATGTCCCAATTAAATTTACCGGTAATATTGATTCCAACAGTGTTAAGTAATTAATATACATTAGCTGTGGTCACACTACGCACTTTTGCCCTAGGTAAACTTGACTTGTTGACAGTTTTACCCAGGGAAACTTAAATTTAGAAGTGTGACCGATTTTTTCCCCAGGTAAATTACCTAGGGAAAATTTTTTCCATCGAAGCTTGAATATGTGAAGAGAACAACAGAATTTCCCTTGACAGTTACCCTACATGTTTTGAAGGGGTAAACTGAAATCCCGATGTAGTTAGCCAATAGATGCTCGTCGGCAAACGCGCTGATGATAGATTTGATTTAATCGCATCACGTTTTACTTGAAACACATTGAAGTGCAAGTTCTTTGTCGCTTTTGTCGCATGTGTGCGTGTATCAAAGGAAGAAGATGGCCTGGTTCAGGTCAAAGGTTTAAGTATAAATTATTTGCAATGTTTACGCAGAATGAAAGTTTAATCACGTCAATCACTTGTAAACCTAGATGTGATTTTCTTCAATGTGACCTTTTTACCTGGGGAAAATGAAACCCGAGATAAATTTACCTCAGGTGTACTCTGGTAATATTTCCCTAGGTAAAACGATGTTCCCTCAGGCAAAAGTGCGTAGTGTGACCTCAACTATTGATTTAGGATGATGGAACATCACACACCATTTTGTGTTCATTAAATTTATTTTTTACTTTATTCTTGGTGTATGGCAACTTATAGTAACTGCAAAAAACTTGCAGAAGAAATTGAAGAGAAGGTATACCTGAATATTATGGCTGTTTTGTGTGTCAAAAAATTTAATTGACCTGGTTTTTGTTTATTTTTGCTGCCATTCCTTGCACACAGTCACATGTCTCATAAAACTTGAATGTGCAGACAAAGGTAAAATAATTCACTGTACAAAGTTTAAAGAATTGTTATATTTGCATTATTTATTAAATGGGATTCCAAAAGCAGAAAGGTGCAAATAGTGACACACACCCATGCAAGGCAGCCACACAAGGGAATGGAAATTTTAAAATATACATTATTTACAAATATAATGTATAATTACTTATGTAAATCATCATGAACAAAATTAATATATTTTACAATAATTACTTGTCATGTAAATTTTACTATACAGTTTGTAAATATCTTTAAAATTTCAAATCGAAATCGAAAAGCGCAGTGCAAAGTTGTGGTAAGCAGGAAATTTTATTTGTAAATATTACTACACTAACTAAACATTTTTTATGTAATTAAGTATAATTTTTAATAGCTGGGACTAATATTTATTGCAATAAAAGCAAGAGTCTTATTTGCAGTACATTGCATTTAAGAATGCATTGCATCTGAATAATTTGACCCAGAGTTGAGGCAACGCATCACAAAGTGCCAAGTTTCGATGGAAATTAGGTTTACTTTCACAGGGCATTTTCGTGCGCCCTGCCACTTTTGAAGGAAAACTTTCAAAGCAGTTCGATTCTTCACAAATATGTCCTTTCCATACTAATGGCGATCGCTGGACCAAGACATATTTGCTGAGATTTGACCGAAAGTAACGTGAACACTGACGCCATCGTCTGATTTGGGGTAAGAAAATTTCAGTTGCGCGTCAAATATACACGGTTGTAGTTCACAT
>NC_090881.1:26453884-26493884 GCF_036669935.1 Montipora foliosa
GAGACAAGACCAGACACACACGGTTCTTACGTTACGTTTGTGCCTATAAAATCAACAGAAATGTCAATTGCAGGTTTAAAAAACAAAACAAAAAAAAACAGCATGTTAATTTTTTTGGGTAGGCTAGCTATCGAAGAGCCAGAACATTTGCGCATGCGCTGACGGAATGTTTCAACAAGAGAGAAAAACGCAGTACCTCCAGACACCGGCGCTGGAGCGTCGTACCAAACGAGTCATCCCGGGATTTCGGCCCGTGCGATCGCTTTTGGACGCAGTTGGCCCTTCACTGCTTTCTGCTACCGACCTTGCCTCCCGGTACGGCATTGAGGGAGAGATATGTCGGCCCCTAAACCATATGTGACAAATCCCACGCCTACTCACAGCTCCAAACCGCCCTTGTCAATATAGCGTAAGAATTACATGGCTTATATATTTAACGGAAAAGTCATTTTCTCTGTCATATGGTAAGCACTAGAGTCGCAGATTACAAAGTGTGCGCACGCGCCTTGCTAAAAGTAACATACATACAGGCATAAGCTTTAATTTCCCAATATTTAAAGGAGCTAATATCTTCGAGACATTACATTTACAGCTAAAATACATAGCATATACAGAAACCTACTAAATACATAATATTTAAAGACATATTCATTAAAAAGAAAGGCCGCTGTACAAAATGCAGCCCTGGATTCTCTTTTAAAACCAGTAAACTCATAGGTACGGATAAAATCAGGTAGCGCATTCCGCAACTTAGCTGATACGTAAGAAAAAAGAGAACTGAGACCATAACTGGTTGTTCCAGGTTTATTGAGGGACAAAATGTAATTTCCGCGAAGATCATGCATAAGAAGGAGACGGGAGAAAAACCGTATTTTTCACATAAGCAGAAAAACCCTTTTTTCAAAACAAAAAAACAAACAAACAAAACAAAAAAAGCATACTTTTATCAAGTAATACGAGGAAATTTTGAATGCGCTCATTGCATAGAGATGTAGATCTTGAGTTTCGTAGTAAGAGGACAGGTAATCTGCAAATATAAATATCGTTATTCTCTTATTTACATTATTATACCGTTTCATTGACACGAGAATTACAGCGAAATGAAAGCACAACTTTGTGGCGAATTTCCTATGATAAAAACTTATTCAGAAATCCAAAATATAAGTTAACAACACACACCAGGACTACTCCTGAGTATCTGGCCGCGCTTCAGCCATTCGATGAGGGCCAGTCTCGTGCTTCTTAAGTTGCCTCGCTCATGCCCAAAAAGAATTCTGGGTAATTCTGCCATTCCATGACAAGGGAAGACTCCCGATTCTCATTTCATAGTTTTTTTTATAAGTGTCGGGCCACCCAGTCCTACCAGCAAAATAACGCATCGATTGAAGGTTTTAGCTTTCAAAACTTGTCCAGATTGTGTCAGAAGTTACTGGAATTCGTCCACAGAAAGGCCAGAGAGACAACCTCACTCGTGAACCGCCATGTTTACAACCGAGCATTTTAGGCGTCCCAGAACCATCTCTCGCCTCTGTCTGAGACAAGACCAGACACACACGGTTCTTACGTTACGTTTGTGCCTATAAAATCAACTGAAATGTCAATTGCTGGTTTAAAAATAAAAAATAAAAAAACCAGCATGTTAATTTTTTTGGGTAGGCTAGCTATCGAAGAGCCAGGACATTTGCGCATGCGCTGACGGAATGTTTCAACAAGAGGGAAAAACGCAGTACCTCCAGACACTGGCGCTGGAGCGTCGTACCAAACGAGTCATCCCGGGATTTTGGCCCGTGCGATCGCTTTTGGACGCAGTTGGCCCTTCACTGCTTTCTGCTACCGACCTTGCCTCCCGGTACGGCATTGAGGGAGAAATATGTCGGCCACTAAACCATATGTGACAAATCCCACGCCTACTCACAGCTCCAAACCGCCCTTGTCAATATAGCGTAAGAATTACATGGCTTATATATTTAACGGAAAAGTCATTTTCTCTGTCATATGGTAAGCACTGGAGTCGCAGATTACAAAGTGTGCGCACGCGCCTTGCTAAAGGTAACATACATACAGGCATAAGCTTTAATTTCCCAATATTTACAGGAGCTAATATCTTCGAGACATTACATTTACAGCTAAAATACATACCACGTACAGATACCTACTAAATACATAATATTTAAAGACATATTCATTAAAAAGAAAGGCCGCTGTACAAAATGCCGCCCTGGATTCTCTTTTAAAACCAGTAAACTCATAGGTACGGATAAAATCAGGTAGCGCATTCCGCAACTTAGCTGATACGTAAGAAAAAAGAGAACTGAGACCATAACTGGTTGTTCCAGGTTTATTGAGGGACAGAATGTAATTTCCGCTAAGATCATGCATAAGAAGGGGCCGAGAGAGATAACGTATTTTTCACATAAGCAGAAAAACCCTTTTTTTCAAAACAAAAAAACAAACAAACAAAACAAAAAAAGCATACTTTTATCAAGTGATACGAGGAAATTTTGAATGCGCTCATTGCATAGAGATGTAGATCTTGACTTTCGTAGTAAGAGGACAGGTAATCTGCAAATATAAATATCGTTATTCTCTTATTTACAGTATTATACCGTTTCTTTGACACGAGAATTACAGCGAAATAAAAGCACAACTTTATGGCGAATTTCCTATGATAAAAACTTATTCCGAAATCCAAAATATAAGTTAACAACACACACCAGGCCTACTCCTGAGTATCTGGCCGCGCTTCAGCCATTCAATGAGCGCCAGTCTCGTGCTTCTTAAGTTTCCTCGCTCATGCCCAAAAAGAATTCTGGGTAATTCTGTCATTCCATGACAAGGGAAGACTCCCGATTCTCATTTCATAGATTTTTTTATAAGTGTCGGGCCACCCAGTCCTACCAGCAAAATAACGCATCGATTGAAGGTTTTAGCTTTCAAAACTTGCCCAGATTGTGTCAGTAGGTACTGGAATTCGTCCACAGAAAGGCCAGAGAGACAACTTCACTCGTGAACCGCCTTGTTTTCAACCGAGCATTTTAGGCGTCCCAGTCTGCATGAAACCATCTCTCGCCTCTGTCTGAGACAAGACCAGACACACACGGTTCTTAGGTTACGTTTGTGGCTATAAAATCAACTGAAATGTCAATTGCTGGTTTAAAAAAAAAAAAAAAACCAGCATGTTAATTTTTTTGGGTAGGCTAGCTATCGAAGAGCCAGAACATTTGCGTAGGCGCTGACGGAATGTTTCAACAAGAGAGAAAAACGCAGTACCTCCAGACACCGGCGCTGGAGCGTCGTACCAAACGAGCCATCCCGGGATTTCGGCCCAGAGTGGAGGGAGACCACTCCCTCCACTAACTATGGTTCAGTGGTGCGAATCTTGAACGTTTCGTCGGTAGAAAAAGTTCATCGTGAGCGGAGTGCTAGGCTGAAAGGAATGGCTTTTTTGTGTGTAGAGGATGACATGAAGAAAGAAGTAAATATTGGTGTTTGTCCATAGGTTTCGTGCATAGGTCTGTATTTATGCTTCCGTCACTAGTTAGTGAGACGTTAACGTCAAGGAAAGGAACATTGGTGGGAGAGTCTGAGCTAGTGAATTTTATGGTAGGGTGAATGCTGTGGAGATGATGAAATTTTTAAGGTTCCCCGGACTTTCAGTCCAGATCATAAAAATGTCATCGATGTATCTCAACCAAGTATGGGGTTGAAATGGGGCAACTGATCGAATATTAGGTACACAACTGATCGATAAACCAGTACAACTGATCGAATATTAGGGACACAACTGATCGAATATTAGGGACACAACTGATCGATAAATCAGTATAACTGATCGAATATTAGGTACAGAAGTGATCGATAAATCAGTACGTTACTGAGGGAATATTAGGGACACAACTGATCGATGAATCAGTCCAACTGATCGAATATCAGGAACACAACGGATCGAATGTAAGAGATAACTAATCGATAAATCAGTAAAACTGCTAAAATATGGAATAAGTGACTCGCAACTGACCCAAGAAATGCTAATTATCCAACTATTAAGGTCACTTATGTAAGGGACTATGTGACTAAATGATGAGTGGGCCAATCGGTAGATATAATTAATTTTGAAACAAACGGCGCGCCATACAAAAGGCCGAAACAGCTGTCCATGGCTGCTAATTGACCGGGTGAAATGGTTGTGCGCATGCGTGATGTGTTGGCCACAACGGGTTGTTAAAACGGGTTGGTGTTAGCGTGTGTCACCTTGCTTTTATTATTGTTACAATAGTCTGCATCCCTGGGCATTTGATCTCGGCCAAAGAACGCAAAAAGAAAGGTTAATCATTTGTAGGGCTATCAACCCTTAAACTCTTTAAATATTGAGAATTGATAGGGATGGGATGACAGATGACGTCATTTCCGATGGCGTCGTATTGCGTCTTTTACGTAAAAAGAAAGTACAATATCACACAACCTAGGCAAAAGTCTAAAAACGAGCGGAAAAGTTGTCATTGGCGTTGCAACTTTTGATTTGATTGGTTTATTCGCGAGCAATCACATTATTGGTGAAATTACAATCCGTCAATAGCAATGCTTGCAACAACCTCGTTCCCAAGGTCTACTCCGCTTTCAAGATGGCGGGAACGAGGTTGCGCTTGCTAGAACGGTTTATCGGAGTTTATCAGGAAAGTAAGCGTTTGGATTTTCTTATTATCGATGTTAAAATAACTCGAAAAACACAAGTATTTGAAATTTTGTTGTTGTGAGAGTGACAAACTTCGGCGATTAATCGGTAGATTTCAGATCGTAATCTTGAGATCGAGAGATTCGGTCCAAAACCTGGAATCTCCCGGATTATCCGGGAGAGTTGACAGCCCTGACTGTATCATGAATTGGGTGAATTCTCAATGATCTCTTTACACAAGATCTGTTTTTTCTTATTCATGACGACTTTCATTTTTTAATACAAAAATAGACTTTAAAGATAAGATTTACAACCAGATAGATCGTTTCAGTTTTCTGTAGTGTTTCAATGTACAACGTGGATCTGGATGGACAGCGACCAGACGCGAACGAGGAAACAATTTAAATTTCTTTTGGGCTCTTGGTCGAAAAAAAAACTCTTAAACCAACTTCTGGATAAAGGCAAATCTGTTCAAATCAATTTTAAAAACCATGCAACTTCTGCATATTTGATTGGCTTAAATGGCTGGATCATTCAGTAAAAATGTGGTTTGTCAGGGGGTAGGAGGAGAATTTGTTTTAAAGGGGGGAGGAGAGGTTAGTACAGAGAAGAAATCGAATTGCTGGGCAATTTTTTATCAGAGACTACTGATGGCTTCTTTTTTTTAAGAGACAAAAACAAGTTGAAAACAAGAACACAAGCATCCGCGGTAAAGATTTCGCCAAAAGCGTTGACTAGGATGTTTAATTTATAATTAAACCTGCAGCATAATTAATACATGGAGATGGTTATGAAACTCGTCAAATCTTTTTGTTTCATGTGTTTGTCTGTATTTTTCGAGAAGATAACCAAAGATTTCGATTAAATTATACACAACTGTCACGGTCAATTTAACATCGATTACGAGAACAGCGTTCTCGCATTTGAAAGTTTTAAGGACGGTGCCTACTAATTCAACTGTAGATCTTAACAAGTGTTATTGAAATCCAAAAAGAAAATTAGGGGTAACCACGCATTTTTCAAAGATAATTGATGAATAATATTGGTAAAAAGCTTTATAATACAAAGCAATGTATGGCGTTCTATTTTCAAATTAAAGCTTAATTATCTCTGAAATACGCATGGTTACCCCCAATTTTCTTTTTGGATACCAAGAGTACTTACTAAGATATACTTTCTCGGGGTACTTTTAAACCGCGCAAAAATATCACTGTATTAGTAGGCATCACCGATAGGAAATCTGAGTATCTCGAGATGCGCAGAACGTATGCGCAATAACAATAATAGGCACCGTCCTTAAGGTTTCATAACCAGTCCCTCGATTAACTATGGTTGTAGGCAAACGATGCACATTTGGTATATATTCGTAGTTTCCCAATGAAAAGCCACACATGACCACGAAAGGGCAGTCGAGTAACGTATCAATTAGATCTGGGTGCCTAACCAACCACACGTTTACACCATAGAATGGTCGTTTCGAAATGATCCACCCGAGTGTTAGACTTTTCAAGGGGAGGAAGAAAGAGCCCCCCTAGAGCCAGACATTCAGGTTTTGTGATTATGGCCAATGACGAAATTACGTCATTTCTCACGAATGGAAAGTTTACACTGAAAAACAAAAAGACCTTGAACAATTGCACCACATCATTCTGAGGCTCCGTCACGTCCACATGTATCCGTATTCGTTTTTTCTCCATTTTCAAAAAAACCATACGTTCACACGTCACGTATACGATGAATCGATTTAAAAACGATAACTTTTTAACGATACCCAGACTGCGCATGCCTGACGCACGAGTATTCACTTTTACGATAACTGTTTGGGCTAGAAAGTTGCCCCACCAAGCGCTGGTACGTACAGGTCTAACCCAAAATGGTCGAGCACGGTCCGACCTTCCGCCACTTGACACCGGTAGTGCAAGTGACCTAATAAAGTTCTGCTGCCTTCTGGAATAGTCAGCTTGAAGAAATAGACCGAATGCATAAATGGCGGCCAAAAAAATTTTTTATTTGTTTATGTGCTAATTAGACTCACTAGCCTCGTTTGCATGTACAAAATACAAAAGAACTGTTGCTTGAGAGCGAGGCTAGTGAGTCTAATTAGCACATAAACAAAAGAATATTTTTTTGGCCGCCATTTATGCATTCGGTCTATAGCAAAGCTAAATTTGCTTGAAAACAGGCAATTATATTTGAAATAAGCCAAAGTATTAAAGACAGCAAAATTGAAGCACCTGTCCGCCATCTTGAGTAACACATGAATAAGTTTATAATATTGCGTGCACTGGAGTGAAACTGATAGTGTGACGTCGAAAAGTTCCGTTTTCGTCCGTCCACACGTACACGCGAAAACATGTTCCACTCTGGAGAGCGTTTTCGAAAAGTTCCGTTTTCAGTGATCGTTTTCATCGAATACGTGTGGACGTAAGCCGTAACAGTAAAGAAAAAGGTGCGTTTTCAAAGGAAAACGGTTATGCGTGAACGGGGCCTAACACTGAATTGTATTGCGTTGCGTGTTGGCCGGACGTGACCGACAATAGTCATCAAGCAAGCGGTCGACATGATTATTACGAACCGAAACGGCCTGCGTGATGATTTTTCCTTCCTCCGATGGTTGACGTGCGCGAAGATCACAGGGATAGTTCCGTTTTCGTTTTCAAAAGACACCTTAACGACATTGCGAATTAACAGTCGAAAACAAACTACGCCCACATTTCAAGAACTCAGTTTCTATAGAAACCTGCGTTCCCTTATATTTCGCCCAAAAGGGTACGCTTCCTTAAATTGTATTATACACTAACAACGAGAGCTAAAATACTACCCACATTTTGTTAAAAATGATAAAAATTATGCCTTTTCGTGATTTAAACTTAGAAAAGAAACTACATTTTATGAATTAGAAAGTAAAAAGGTAAAAAATAATATTCATTTGTGCACCTCCATACCATATAAAGTGAACTAATTCTATAAAACAGCAACCCTTCCACTTAATTTCAAACTCGGCCTTTTTCTTGACCTTTATTGAGTCAGAATTTTTTAAAATTTTCTTGGAGTATTGAAGTGGGGGTGGGGGGGGGGGGGGTTTGTGGGTTAAAAATGTAATGTACTGAAGGGAATAATTTAGTTGCCATATGCAAACAATAGATTAAAAATTTAATTTCAATTTAAGAGAACTCTACTTGAACTATTATAAAAAGAGCTAATTACATTTGAAAACTCCGAGAAACCTGCCTCAATAGTATCAGGGATATTGAAGCAATATACCAGTATTCAAATAGTAGTTGTACCTCATATTCCTCTCTACTGGGTGGTTAATTGATAAACCGATGAAATTAATAAAGATAAAATTAGCTATAAAAAGTGAAAGAGATTATTATATGATTGTTGCGGTCAAGGGGGCACCAAACAGTTTTCCTTACCAGGGATTTCTGAGCTGGTATAATAAGCTGTAGCAGAAATACTGTGACTTTTTTTAATGATAATCTGATCTATCCCCAATTACAAGGAAAAATTGCCTTAGCACATGACACAGAGTTCGTGCTGGATTTTGTATACAAAATTCTAGGAGTATTCAAGGAGTTTTCAAGAACAAGAAATTAAGCTTTCAAGGAATCTTTGTCAGAAGATTTCTATACCATACGTCGTGATGCAGTGTTTTCTTTGCTGAAAAAGCCTACCTTGATATTCTTTGCCACGTCCTGCGAGTTAAGTGCACGCACGGACATTTAATTTTTTGCATTTAATCTTTCCCAAATAGTAACATTTGGGCTCAAATTTTGAAATATTTCTTTAAATTAGCATGGTGCAACAATTTTCACTCAAGCAAAAATTCAAGGAGTATTCAAGCAGTTTCCCACCAAATCCTTTTTTCAAGAGGTTTTCAAGCACCCTTGAAGTCCAAATTAAAATTCCAGGGCTTTTCAAGGACTTCAAGGAGTAGCACGAACTCTGCTGAAAGTACTTGGTTTCTCAAGGTCTATTTTATTCAGCAATAATAGAATACTATTTAACAATAATTATTCACCGAAGGCGAGGTGATAAAGACCGAGACGAAGTGGAGGTGCCTGACGTGAATAATTGTTCTGGTGTATAATTACATTGGTGATTATTTTTAAAAATATGCATTTTCTTTAAAACAATAATTTCTTCGTCTGCCATCTCGACAAAACGGCTTGCAGCCATTTTGAAAAAAACACTTAGGTGATTATCGTGTAATAATTACCTCAAGTGCAACCAATCAGTGCACAGAATTTTAAGTAATCTCATATGTAATTATACTAAGGGTGATATCATTGGCCCTTTAACCTGAATGAGTTCCACTTGTTACTGTTACTAATCCTCATTATAAGCCTCTTTCTTTGAGGGGGGAGGGGGGGGGGAGGGAGGGTGAGGGGGGGGGGGGGGGGGTAGTACCGGTAACCTCTTTCTATTTTAAAAAACTTTATCCTATTAATACTACTCAACAAAAGAGGACATTAATTTTTGTGGTTAATATAGGTCTATGGGCTGGATAAATGGGCAATTACTAATAAACTCTGTAAAAATATCAGTGAATAGTGAATGGAGCTGGTAGGAAAATCTAGAATCAGATATTACGGGGTTACCCCCCATAAGTAATAACTTATCCAATAAATAACACTTGAAACAACTTCCTATATAGAAAATAGACAACAACATATCTAACAAAACTAGCCGGTGAGATAAAAAATTGAGTGATATGTTTCTTCTTTTTAAAATCGTTCCTTATGAAATCCACAATACACTGAAAACAAAGAAAACATTGTTAGACATGTTGTGAATTGATATATTTTGTCTATGGTTTTGCTAGCTACAAGGAAATAGTTATGAACCTTGGTAATGACTCTTATGATTTCACTATTCGATAAGGCGCTTAGCCACAATCCATGTAAAAACAAGCACTTGGAATACCTCTAGGATACCGGTACCTCCAGATTTAACTAAGATTCCCATGGAATAAAGGGATTGAACCACATTTAGTAATTTTCACTCCATGCGCTGATTTTATTCCACACATGCACATGCAATTACACACCTTATATTGAGGGTGGGGAGGGTACGTTAAAACACAGAAACCACAATACTTACCAGGGTTTTTGACAGTTTTGTAAAGTAGCAGATATATTTCTGAAAGCACTGGAAGTGACATTTTTTGGCGCGGCAAGAAGCTTTGCAAGCGCCAGAGGCGCAAGCTATCTAGGGGGATCCCCCTCCCCCCCGGAAGTTTAAAAAATAGAGCACTCAGAAACACTGTTTCCAGTGTCTCTGGAACCCAAAAACCAGTTTCCCTGGCAAGGTTGGCATCAAAGTACCTGACATGGAATGATAAAAGACCGGAGGAAACAACTGGCCTCCAGCCTCAAACGAAAACCCTGCCCAAATTTTTTTTTCAGTCACCAAGAGCTGTGATGGGGTCAATATTTTGACAACTGGAAACAATCATTACTTTAAATCTCTGCACACACTGGACAGATAAATGTAAGTCCATGGTTTTGGGGATCAAGGTAGAAGATATTTTCAGTGCTTACTTAACCCTTTGACGTCCAAACCAGCCTGAACCGTCTAACGCCAGACGTCAATGGGGAACCCCTGGGAGTCAATGGGTTAAAAGATCGTTGCCACTGACAACAACAAAGTACACCAATATCTTGATTCAAGCAAGCCATGACAAAGGTATGAGATTGATCAAAAACCCATCAGAAAGTTGTTCTGCTATACATGTATGACTAAACTGAAGAACAAATACAGTTTCCAATAAATCAACTAACCTGCTTGAATAGAATTAGTAAATCCTCGCATAGTTAAAAATCTTTAAATGGTTCCAATAACTTTCCTGAAAGAGGTGGGGCAGCTCTCCAGTTTTCTTCAGGATAATCATCAAAGTTTCTTGTATCCCCAGGATGGGAAAGCTTTGGAATTATTGGTGCCTGGCAGAAGGAGACAGTCATTATGCCACTTCATTCAATGTAAACATTGACATGTAAAAACTAATTAAATGAATAATGTGAGTTCATAACAGATATAAAATACTCCAAATTGCATAATTAAGTGAAGATGAGCTACACAAAGACTTTGGCAACGATTGAATCTGTTTGCACGTTCAACCGTGGTCTTAATTGCTGGATGTACAGCATTTTGTTAACCAGACAGTCCAATTTGTTCATGCATTTCTCCAACACTCTAAAGCAGCTAAGGAGGTCCTCAAGGAAAGCACCCACGTGGTCTTGATCGTAATGCTTGCGTACAGAAGATGAAGTACTCTTGCAGCCATCCACGTATATTTTTGCAGATGGCTACGTGTAGCCAACATAGCTACCTGTATCGCACAGGTTACATTGAAATTGGTACACAACGTGTAGTCGGATGTCGATGGAGTTTATTCTCGTTATTCACACACACCGCGTGGTTGTGTGTGCTCTCTGCTCTTGCATAATGTGCTAACCTACTTATATATGCATATGCGAAATGTAGTATACAATAGGTGCTAATTAGGTGCCGCTATGTTACATGCATAATGTGCCAACCTACTTACATATGCGTATGCGAAATGTAATATACAATAGGTGCTAATTTGGTGCCGCTATGTCACATCCCCTTCTCTTAAAACTATATTAATAAAATGGAAAACAAACAAAACACAATATCTTCATTCGGGCCAATATATCTTGTACATATGTTGAAAACAAATAAAACTGGTAACAATATAGGGATTTTCTGTCTAGTGTTTATGTATCATACTAATATCAACTATTAAAGCAAGCGTCAGAGATTAAGTCTTTCCGGTGCCCGGATTTCACGTCCCGCGCGGGATTTTCTTGGTCCTTTCTCGGCTTCTCCTGTTACACTAGAGCATTGTGGGTTGGAGCTTGAGGGCTGTATAGTCAACTTGCCACTTGATGGGTCATTTGCTGAATTGCCTGCCGCGGTGGATTCTCGTAGAATGGCGCTTGAATATTGTGCAGTCATGCTTCTTTGGGACACGGAGTCCGAAGAGTTGTTTGCCGAATTGTTGGAAGCATTATTCGGTCTAAGATGGATTCTATTCCTTCGCAACTGGGCACCAGTTCCAGTTTCTATGAGATATGAGCGGGGTGTCTCTCCCCGATCTATGACCCTAGCAGGATTCCATGTCTTTCTCACAGGGTCTTGTACATAGATAGCTTGGTCTCTGTGTAATTCAGGGAGCTCCTTGGTGTGTCTGTTGTAATAGTGGCATTGATTGTCTTGTCTCGCTTTGAGCCAATTTCTAACTTCCTCTTGGTTCTTTGATGGCTGGATCTTACCAGGAAGTGTGGATTTAAATACTCGGCCATTCAGTAATTCAGCTGGTGACGGTATATTGGAACTCAGGGGCGTTGTTCGTAGAGCCAGCAGGGCTAGATCTATGTCTTCTTTAGTCTCTCTGCATTTCAGGATCGTCTTCTTAACCGTTTGGACTTGACGTTCAACGAACCCATGGCCACGTGGGTAATGTGGAGATGACGTCACAATTTCAAACCCGTACTGGCTTGCCAGTTGATGGAACTCGCCGGATGTAAACTGAGTGCCGTTGTCGCATTGAAGAGATTCTGGGATTCCATTTTCTGCGAATAGCATTTTCATTTCATTAACAACAGCCCCGGATGTAAGGTTTTGAAGTTTCTTGACAAATGGGAACTTGGAATAATAGTCGACAACTATGAGGAACCACGACTGTTGAGCGTAGAAAAGGTCTGCGCTCAGTGTTTTCCACGGTCTTGAAGGGATCTCTGTTGGTATCATTGGCTCCTTTTGCTGGGAATTGTGGTACTTCTGGCAGACACAACATTAGTTTACAAGGTTTTCAATTTCTTTGTATATGCCTGGCCAGTAAACACAGGATTTGGCTCGTAGCTTGCATTTTTCCATACCAAAGTGCCCTCCGTGGATTTGCTGCAAGATGTTGCCTCTCAAGGGTTCAGGTACTATAACACGGCTTCCAAGAAGTATCAGCCCATCTTCTACTGATATGTCATCTCGTAGGGGCCAGTATGGTTTTAGCGCCGAAGTGATTTTCTTCCCACTGTCAGGCCAACCTTGCATAACTTTGTGGGCTAGAAGCTGCAGGGTTTCATCTTTCGCAGTTTCCTTTTTGAACTCTTCCATTTTTACTGGGGTGATTCTGATTAGATGGTGAACTTTCACATTCATGTCCGACACTTCAAATTCATCCAACGGCGAAAGGCGTGACAGGGCGTCAGCTGTAACCATTTCTCTTCCTGGAAGATATTTAATGACGCAGTCGTAAGGTTGTAACCGCAACAGCATTCTTTGAAGGCGTGGAGGTGCTTGCATCAGGTTCTTTTTATGGATCTGTTCCAGGGGACGATGGTCTGTTTTAACCACGAACGATCTTCCATAGAGATACGAATGGAATTTTTCGCAGCCGTATACCACTGCCAATAGTTCCCGTTCGATATTAGCATATCTGGTCTCCGCAGGGGTAAGTACTTTCGATGCAAAGGCTATTGGCTTGTCGTTTTGGAAGAGAGCTGCGCCCAAGCCCTTAATTGATGCATCAACATGGAGGACAACTGGTTCCTTTCTGTCATAGTAGGCCAAGGTCGTTGTGGTACATATCAATGCCTTCACCTTCTCAAAGGCTTTCGAATGTGATGGATTCCATGTGAAATCAACGTTCTCCTTTAAGAGGTTTCTTAAGGGGGCAGTGTGGTCAGCTAAATTGGGGATGAATGAGCTCATGTAGGTTGCCATCCCCAAAAAGGTGTGAAGCTCCTTCTTGTCTTTAGGCGGTTCTAAACTTTCTATGGCTCTGACTTTATCTGGGCTGGGTTTGACACCGTCTGGTGTGTAGAGCATACCAAAGAAATTGCACTCCTTTGTTTTGATAACGCACTTCTCGTCATTGAGCTTGATGCCGGCCTGTCTGGTACGTTCCATGGTTTCATGTAGGTGTAAGTCATGCTCTTTATCGTTCTTTCCATAGACTGTGACGTCATCTGCAATACCAATGGCTCCCAGGCAATCACGATACGTCTCATCAATCTTGAACTGGAAAATATCTTGACTCATTCGTAGGCCAAACGGCATTCTGAGGAAACGATACCGACCAAATGGTGTATTGAATGTTGTCAGGTACGAGGACTCGTCATCTAGTTTGACATTCCAATAGCCATTGCGAGCGTCGAGCTTACTAAAAAGCTTTGCTCCTGATAATTTGGGTGTGATTTCCTCTAGAGTGGGTATGGGATGATGTTCTCTTTTGATCGCCTTATTCAGGTCTTTGGGATCGAGGCATAACCGAAGTCGCCCATTTTCTTTTTCTCTAATGACCAGGGAGTTGACCCAATCCGTAGGTTGGGTTACTTTCGCAATGATATCTTGGCTTTCCATCTCGCGTAATTCGGCTTGTAATTTGTCTTTCAACTCTATAGGTACTTTGCGGGGTGCATGGACCACCGGTGATACTTCAGGATCCAGTGTGATGTGGTATGTGTAGTCATCAAAACATCCAACTGTACCATTGAAACATTCTGGGTACATATCCATCAGCTCTTGTTTACTTGTGATTGATGGCCGCTCTTCTAGTGGTATATGACTTCCAATGTAACTCGAGTTTTTCTTGCAAGT
Source organism: Montipora foliosa (assembly GCF_036669935.1). Taxonomy (NCBI): domain Eukaryota; kingdom Metazoa; phylum Cnidaria; class Anthozoa; order Scleractinia; family Acroporidae; genus Montipora; species Montipora foliosa. Next base: position 26,468,184 of record NC_090881.1, read on the forward strand.
ACCCGGATTTTGAGCTGGAGAATTGAAGCTGCTATTTGGATCAGCCTGGTTTAATTGATTTGTTCCTAGCGTACAGTGGAGGGAGACTAGTTTTAGTGCAATGCACGCTTTTAGACCGAGGATAGCTGGCCCTGAAGTATCCGTGACGTAGAAAATGCAGTTAATCTTCTTCTCTTTGTACTTGCACAAGATGTTTATAGTGCCAAGCTGCTTAATTACAGAGCCACCGTATGCTGAGAGGACGGCTTCATTCTTTTCCAGTACTTCTGGTTTGAGGTTTCCTTCGTCATCAAACTTCTCTGGGGTGATTATGCGAAGTAGCCTGATAGGCAAAACATTGCTCTGTGCACCTGTGTCCACCTTGCACTGGAGATTAATTTTCCGCTTCTTTTCAGGCTGGGTTATTTCCAGTGTTGCAAAGACTTCATCGCGTGTGTCATGTGTCATCGAATGTTGCGTGTCTTCTATGGTGTTAACCTCGATTGTACTAATTGTGAGAATTTCATCATCGTCTTCATCGCCCCTGTCTTCAATCGTGTGAATAGATTTTTTTGAAAACCGGCTTTCTTCCTTGGATAAATTGTTTCCGTTTACTGGATCGGCAGACAGATTGCCAATGATTAGCTTTGCCGCATTTTCGACATAGTGTACCGTAGGCTGGACATTTGTTCCTCGGGTGTTGTTTTCCGCAGTTGTTACAGGATTCCCTTTCTTGTTCCTTATGAATGGCATCTACACTTCTATCCTCTTGATGGCTTTCGCTACTTCCTGCCAATGTCTTCATATGTTTACTTGTCGCCTCGTGGCTTCTTGCAATCTCGATAGCGCCTGCAAGGGTCAATGATTTGTCTCGGCCTATGAGGGACTTCTGGACATCGGGGTTTTTTGACCCCCAAATAAGCTGATCTAGAACTCTGTCTTCGACTTCGGTGCTGTCGCGAAATTGACATTTTGCTGCTAGGTTTTTTAATCTTGAGATAAAATCATCCACTGGCTCGCTTTGTTCTTGTCGCATTCCTTGTAGTGTGTATCTGTGAATTCGATGACTCGTCTTCGGCTCCAATTGATTCTCGAACCGTTCGAAAATAATGGCTGGTTTTTTCCTCTCTTCCTCCTTTGTGAATGTCCAACTGTTGTAAATATCCAGACCTTTTTCACCCGACCAGAGTAAAATATAGCTCACTTTTTCTTCGTCATCGGCGTCTTTGAGAACGCTTGAGAACATAAGCTGACATTTTTGTTTGAATCTTGTGAATGCAATTATCGGATCAGGAGCGTCCCAGTTCATCTGTGGCGACGCAAAAGATGTTGCTGTTGCCATAATTCGCTTCTGCTGGCCTCTTTCGATTTGATTCTAGCGATTACTCTTGTAAAATGCTGCCACCATGTAGTCGGATGTCGATGGAGTTTATTCTCGTTATTCACACACACCGCGTGGTTGTGTGTGCTCTCTGCTCTTGCATAATGTGCTAACCTACTTATATATGCATATGCGAAATGTAGTATACAATAGGTGCTAATTAGGTGCCGCTATGTTACATGCATAATGTGCCAACCTACTTACATATGCGTATGCGAAATGTAATATACAATAGGTGCTAATTTGGTGCCGCTATGTCACACAACGTACTGTTGATTAACCACCTGTGGTTAGTTCTCGCATTCTTGGAGGTGTTAGTCAATTTTTCGACTGAAAAAGACAGGTTGGACTGTAGTTTGGAGCTTGAGATCCTGGTCTTTAAATGGTGTGACTACCCGAGTCACATCATTTCGCACCATTGTCTGCTATGGATGCTGCTCAGTAACTCTTGAGTAACTCCTGGCAATATCCTGGACACTGGTGACAATGCTTACAGGATTGCCATTTGCAAACTGGATTTCTACTTTTGAGTCGAGGAGAACATTCCCTACAAATGCCATGTTGTCAGTTGATACCAGGGAAGGGGAGACCGCTGACGAATTTATGGGTTAACTGAGAAAACATGCAAGCATGACATTGTGATTTAGGGATCAGTTAAAACAAATTTTTTGAGAAGTCAACAAATTTTGAGCTGAAGAGGAAGCTTTCTACAAGAAGCCTTAGATAAGGCTCGTGCATGAGAAGCAGCTGGCCAACAGGTAACAAACATGACAACAAGTTCACAACAAGTAGAGGGAGAGAGTGTCAATGCAATCAAGGTGAAGCATGTAAAGCAGGGTAAGAAACTAGGCAGGAAAATTTATAGCTGACGAAGAGAGGGTCACATAGCTAAAGACATCAACTACCCAGCTAAACCCTATTGTTGATATTGATGTAGCATCTTCAAAGAACTAAAAGCACTATGGATTTAAGTAGTAAGTTGCTTAAGTTGGGAATTTTACAGTACGTAGTATTTTATGCTTGCCTGACAAATACTTACCTTAAGTTTTCTTTGGTAAACTAAGTTCCAGTCGATAGCTTTGAACCACTTGTGACATTTGACATCTTCTGTTCCATTCTTCAACAAAAATGTGAAAGTGATGATTGAGAGGTTTAATTTACAAATAACAATAACCAATGGTTACTTTCTTAGTCGCAAAAAGGTTAATTCCACACTCTGAAAACAGTGTAAAACGTTTGACTCAAGTTACTTCAAAATAACATTGTGACTGAATCACAGACAGCCTTCCTCAGACTGACTGGCAGTGAACAGTCCATGTAGTCACACAACTAAATTAATTAGAACCACCATGCATATGTGATGACTACAGCACTGTACGGTGGATGTTTGTGAGTTTCAGCCCCTGGTCACTTAAAAGAAATGGGGGTCTGACCTTAAAACGTAATGTGAAGTCCTTAATTTACATTATTCAATAGCCAAAGGCTAATAAACTTGTGGCCCTCAATGAGACCAGACCACAACACTGGGAACACTGTGCCCTACACTTTTCTGAACAAGGGTAATCACAGTAACACAGGCCTACCATTTATAGTCCTTATCCGAGAAGACCTGAAAGTCTGCAACCATTTTCATCAGTTACATTTAGAGACCCAGAGTGTTAATGGTCCTGATTGTAAATGGCGTGACTGCATACCACCATACATGTATATGTAAAGTAATGTACAGTAGAATGGTATGTAAGCATGCTATATAATATGTAGAGTCGGCCCAAACGGACATCGTTCGAGAGATGTTAACATTGTAAACGCTCGACATTAAACTGATGGAGTTTAACTCACAGCCTCCCACAAGGTAATCTAATGCTCAGCCAGCTGAGCAAACCAGTTGGGGGTTTATAGCCTTAAGGACGGTTCCTACTATTGTTATTGCACATACGTTCTGGGCATCTCCAGATACTCAGGTTTCCTATCGGTAGTGCCTACTAATACAGGGATATTTTTGCTCAGCTTAAAACTATGTGAAAAATGTCGAACTTAGCAAGTGCTCTTGGTATCCAAAAAGAAAATTGGGGGTAACCATGCAATTTTCAGAGATAATTAAGCTTCAATTTGGAAAGGAACGCCATACGTTGCTTTGTATTTTACAGCTTATTACAAATAAATTATTGTTGATTAATTACCCCCATTTTTCTTTTTGGATTTCAATAACACTTGCTAAGATCTGCTTTTCCGCCATATTCATACAACAGCGCAAAAATACCTTTGGATTAGTAGGCACCGTCCTTAATAGCCTTAACTGTACTAAGTATGTGTGGCTGCCACACACTACAAGTGTGTGACTGCCAATCACTACGAGTCGGATTGATCTAAACAGATGAAGGCCAAGGGATTAGATTCACGTCCCAAGAACAACTCTATCCATGAAGGTCACTACACATGTAATCATGAAAATTTAAGTTAACATCACTTAAACAAAGTAAATTTTACATTTTGGTATATCTTTACCTTCATACTCCCAAGTCTTCTTGTTCTGTCATGCACTAATAATTTCTTTATCAAATCTCTGGTTACAAAAAAACAATACTCAATACATGCAAGTTGTCACAGGTATTCTGACTTAATATTAAATAACACATATTTTTTCAATCAATGAAATTGATGTGATTGGTTTCAAGCAGCCAACCAGAAAATGTTGTTCCAGTCACCACATGAAATTTAAAGTGAACTTCTCGTCGAATGGAAAGTGCCCAGCTAGCTCTTATTGTTCAGTGTTCTGTTCTGCACTACATGACACAACAATAATATATATTTTTTAAACGTGTAAAGAAGAATGGAATGCTATTAACATCTACCACACATAATTAAAGAAAGAGAAGATTTAAGAGACAAACTTACTTTGCAGCAGTGGTTTCCATATGTTTTGGCCACTCTACTTTTCCTGACAGTATCTTCTCATAAATCCCAAATGGATTGTCGTCAAAAAATGGTGGGTAACTAGAATTATTAGATTTAGTGTACTATTATTTGTGTTTCAGCACATAATTTAGCAATGAAAACAAATTGCTACTATGTTACCAGTATCACTCTACATTTGATTTTTGTTTTCATTTAACCCATTGAATCCTAGGAGTGATACATAGGAGTGAAACTTGATAGACTTTATTCTGCCGCTTCTAACAAACAGACGATTTTACTTGTCAACAGGGGACAGATCAGGAGTCAATGGGTTAAATTTAGCATTTATTTATGTAATGTTTAAAAAACGAGCAGCAGTGTTTTATCGGGTTTAAAAACACAAGGCGTAGACCCAATAAAACATGTGCTGCAAGTTTTCTAACGGCTACAAAACATACCACAAAGAGCATGCCCCTCTGGACTCAAAACAATGGTTCAAATTGTGAGAAGTGAATAGTAGCATACAAGAAAAACAAGCTATGCCTTATTTATATTAGTATTCTTTATATAAAGAATACTTATGAGGAGTGTTTTATCAGGATATAAAGCTCATACATGTGACGTTTTATCGATGTTTTGATAGGCTGTTAGGCTCATGAATTATTAATGAGTTTTTTTTAAAATTGCTGTTTAACTTACCCAACAAGCATTTCATATATTAGAATTCCTAGCGCCCACCAATCCACAGCTTTATTATGTCCTTTGCTTTGGATAATTTCTGGAGCAAGATATTCTGGGGTGCCACATAGGGTCCATGTTCTGACAGGAAAAAGTTAAATCATGTACGTAAGTAGTCATAAGACTGTAAAGTTAGTCATAGTTTGTTTGGAATTAAAAGTAACTCAATAAAGCTACAGTTCAAAGATACTTTCAATTCCAAACTGGTTGCCATGTGAACTTTAACTTGACTCTGTAAACTTGGTACTGCCCATTGTTAACCCAATGACTCCCGGGGGTTCCCCATTGACGAGTAAAATCGTTTGGTGTTAGACAGAGTAAAATACAAAGTCTGGCCGGTTTAAGCTGGTTTGGGAGTCAAAGGGTTGATGTCTCAATATCTTTAAACCAGAACAATGTTTGTTCTGTCTTTCACTTGAATGAAATACTCATATTTACAATTATTATTTGAAGTTGTGCTTCAATAATCATTTTGTTTGATTTGTTTACCTCAATGGGCGATTGATTTGAGTCAGCTGGACAACAAGCTGGTAGATAAGTTTACAGACTGCCAGCAGCCCCTTTTAAGCCAGTTAAGCTGGCCTCTTTAGTACGCCACTGAGCCGAAGAAAAGCTGATGGGAGAATGGGGAGAGAACAAAATGTAATAATGTTACATTTCATTCTCTCCCCATTCTCCCCTGGGCTCTTTGGCTCACTTACCTGACTGAAGCAGGTGGCTAAACTGATTTAAAAGGGACTGCTAGCATTCTAATAAGTTAATGGCTCAGCATCTCGTATAGCTTGCATCTCCTTTAAGTATCTCATCCATTGTACTTGTTGTCCACCGTGACATGGGGCAAAATATTTAGCACAGCAAAGCTTAAAGACTCACAAAAGCAAATTTCTTCCCCTCAAAACATCGCTAAAGCAATTGGCATGTTGATGAATACTTCCACCAACAAATTTAGCAACATTTACTGCCAAGCACATTAATTCCACGAGTACGTTATCTACATGATCATGCATGTGTCTGAATCAGGCACACTTTTAAGAAATCCTTTCGCTGGCTAGAGGAATTTATGTTCAGAAAATGACAAACATTCAAACATCCTGAATCAGCAAATTGAGATTTTGGATGCCTGTGAGAACAGTGTTGTTGCAAAAAATAAATTGTTATCTTATTATAATTATTAATTTTATCAGCATTATTGTAACACTACATACTTGTCTTGGACTTCTTTTGCAAATCCAAAATCCGTAAGTTTTACATGTCCTTCTCGGTCTAGCAGTATATTCTCTGGCTTCAAGTCACGATAAACAATACTATTGCTGTGGAGATAATCCAAAGCAGACACAATTTCTGCACCAAAGAACAACCCTGTTCCATTGTTAAATCGACCAGCTGTGCGAAGGTACGTAAAAAGTTCTCCCCCACAAACATATTCCAAAAGCATGTACAAGAATGTGTTATCGTGATGTGTCCATAACCTGCAAAGTAAAAAGGACAATATATACCTTCTTGTAATGGCTCCTCTAATAGGGAAGGCTGATATTCTGCACAGGAAAACCCATCCCTAGTAATCTCTAAAACTAACAAGCTTGAGGATTGTGTGACAAGAATTCTCTTTGGATGCTTTTTCTTCTATGACCCTATGGCAGTATACAAAAGATAACAAGTTGGCGATGAGTCAGAGCCTGAACTCACAAACCTTTTCAATAATTCTTGACATAACAGAAGTGGGCATAATTTTTAAAATCGCAATTTAATGTGCTCTGAGAATATCTAGATTTTGGCCAAATGGGCCTTGATCATCTTGGCATACATACAAACCCTACAAATATAGCATTCACTGATAAAAATCGTTAACATTTACATTTGCAAAGTTTTAGCACCTTGATTAAGGATACTTCCATTTGCCGAAATGAAGAAAGAACAAGCGACAACGGAATTTTCGTGATTGTTACAATTCATTAGTGGGGCTATTGCCAAATTAAATTCCAATTCCATTGTCTTTCGTTTAAAAACAATAGCCGCTATCCGATTTATACTCAGAGTGGAATCCATAAAAACGATAACAATCCCACCTCAAGATGCGATTTTTTCAGCAGAATGTTCTTATTCTAGAGACTAGGAATTTTAAAAGTTATCAATTCTTTACAGATCACTCGATATAATGGGATGTGACAAGCAAGCGCGAATTCACCACTACAGTTGAACGTAAAAAGACATTGTCGAATTTTCCCAAATGCTACCAGCTTGGTCACTAAATAAAGAAAAAATTTAAATGAGATCTTAAATAACTGGTCATCTTTAAATAACGAGGGCATAACACATAAACAAGTCGTGTATTTTTAGCATTTTGAACACCGAAATGTGGAACTTCACAATTATTTAAATGTAGCTTCCCCACGAACACATGACGTCTAAAGATAGAATAGTGGTAGTGTTACGATGGCGGTATTCTTCTCGGATAAAATATTTCAGCTTATTTTAGAACGAAATTGAGTTTTGTCAGGCCATTTACAAACAAAGGCAACATTTGAATATCTTAAGCATATATACACAGTTTCCAACAATCGACGAGCTGAGAACATAAACCCACAAGCTGTTAAAAGAAGCATTGTTGATCGACTGTTAAAGTCACACTTAGAGGTTTTGCATTAGATTAGAAGAATTTTTGTTGCAACGCTTTTCTTTTAGAGCTTTGATGAATTAACTCAAAGTCCATTAAAATCCAGCATTTGCTAATTATTGTTTGTCAAATTAAATGGTAGAGTGTTTACAAGGTCGATATACTCACAAATTGACGATGAAAGGGTGTTCTATCTTGGACAAAATGTTCTTTTCGTTTTGAACATGTTCAACTTGTTTAAGTCTGATGACTTCCCGGATATTCATTATCTTCAATGCATGATATTCTGAAGTCTTCCGATCACGGCTCAAGAGGACCCGGCCAAAAGTTCCCGTTCCTGCCATTAAAATTTTACAAAGATTTGACCTTAACATTGCCCATTAGCAACAACATCAATTAAGGCACTTTTAGTTTTCTAAACGACACGACAAAAATTTCATATTTTTCAAGCCGTTTGAGCTCACCTAACGTCGTGGACAACTCGAAGTCGAGCAGTGTTGTTCGCTTGTCTTTCTTCTTCGATCCAGAAGTGCCACTGCTAGCCATTATAAACAGATCTCAAACGCTGTTAAATATTGAAACACTCCGTAAGTTTCTCGCGTATTGAACCAAACATCGATAATACTCGGGAATTAGTCTACAGCTATAAACGTTTCCATAAATAGAAGCCAGAAACTGCAAAAAATGTTGACATTTTTAGTTGCGTGAGTGAGGCACGGACAAGGCCTGGTTCTTGCCGCGGGTGCAATGGAATGTTGCGTGCGATGGCGCGCGCTCAACCGTGTTGAATGGCGAGAATAAACAAATCAATCTCATATTATTTACATCGCAACTTCACATGTTTATTGTTCTCGTCTGATTGACAGGTAATAGAGCGATTCTTGTTTAGACATTTGCCATGTCGCTCATGTTGCCTCCCGCGTCTCGTTTATATGATGATAATTTATTATTGACATTGTTAATGCATGTACCTGAAAATATCAACGATCTTTTATCCAACCGACGAAATCCATCATTTGTATTTAAAAAAGCTTAATTTCAAGAAAATCATCATTTCTTACATTTGAAGGCCTCTGATACAGTTAATCATATCCGCACAGTGTAATTATCTGATGCGAGTGTTTTGGAAGGAAGAGAGGAATCTTTATTGCACACATTGATATTTTAACTAATTATAGAGATTATACAGGTATATAAGACAAAATTAGGAAAACCCTGAGGATACAAATAGATTTTATTACAATGTGGGTGCACAGTGGCCAAAGGAGCGGAAGCTTTCGAGTTGGCCACTGCATAAAATAGATTATTACAAGGTGTAAGTTTTGTTTGTTTGTTTGTTTTTTTTTTCTTTCTTAATTTTTTCCTTCTGATGAACAAAAAAAAAAGATCAACAAATTAAATTAAATAAAAATTACGAAAAAAAAATACAAAAAAAAAAAAAACATAGGATACATGTAACTTACATAGGTATGTTTCAAGAATATGTTTAAAGAAGTGGCAGCATTAGTAATCAAAGTTAGAAATAACTGTGCAGGACCTATCCCTGAGTAGAGAGCAAGTACTGGACAAATTGAGTTTTAAAAAGACGTGAAGATGTTGCAGACTTAATGTTGATAGGTATTGTTAGCCATAACCGTGTTGATATTGCCATTTAAAATCTTCGTGGGACTTTCTTCTAAGCAGGCTATGGGCTAATAATGTTTGTTTGAACATCCTGTCCTGAAACGCCGAAATTAAATCAGTGATGTTTTGTATCTTTTTCAAATTTAATGATAAAATAGTATATGAAATGAATCATATATGAACTGCGGATATGAATACTATAATGAAATTCCTTGGAAAAAAGTTATCCAACGGCGAGTCTTGCTCCACAGTACAGTGTAGCAATAGAAACTTAAAAAATGTAATTTCTTTCAATTATACGAAAAGGTCACGAAATGGTAACCATCAAGTAAATGTGTTTCCCCTTGAATGTTCGCAATAGAAACAGTAACACAACTTTAAGGTGGCTTCGCATGATGGCTACGCTGGGTTGCTGTGAAGTTTATGCTCACGAAATGACGTAAAATGAAAAATCAATTTGAAAAACAAAAGAACACGTTTGTAATTTATGTCAACGCGCGTACTAGCGACGTAAAAAACGCTTTCCTGTACTGTTAAAAAGTTTTCAAACCACGTGCAATCACCCAACAGAATGCGGAAAAAAGAGGATCAACGCAGTGTATTTTCCATAAAGGTTTAATTAATTTTGCTCACGTTCAAGTTCACTCCGTAAATTTACCACACAAACTGCACTTAATGAGGAACATCTGCAAAAAAGACTTCTACTTTTCTCTTGCATGGAAGCGGTTTGGAGCAATTTTTTCTCGGAGGCCGAAACATATTAAGAGTCGATAATCGCTTTGCCTCAAATTGATAATATCTTAAAATAATGATTTTGCATTTTGTCTAAGGGAAGTACGTGAAGGACTCTTAGTCCTTTTTGTTCCGTATAATTTTTTTACGGTCGTAACCCAGGATATGATCTCCCAATAGGTTAGTTTCGAATAAGAGGTTTTCACGTGACGTCATCGCCGCCATGCTGGCGGCTTCTTTTGTTCATCCACCAGAAGTCGTACATTTCTCTATTGTTATTGGTGTCCCTAGAGGTTGGTTGAAAACGTCCCATTGTGCAGAAACAAAAGAACAGAGTCAAGGTTCAGGGGAATAATTAGCATTTGTATTGTTCAAAACAAAGGAAAATGCAAATTATTCCCCTGAACCTCGACTCTGTTCTTTTCTTAAAGTACAAGGGGTTACGTTTATGCAAACGTTAGCACGGTGTAGCACTTGTATTTCAACAGAATTGACTATGAGAGGGTGATGTGAAGTGCTATTTTCTACCCATGTAAACCATGTGAGCATTAGCCCTGCTAATGGAAATGGGTCCACTCAAGGACAGTTTTTCTCTGTCCTTGAGTGAGTCCATTGCCATTAGTAGGGCTAACGCTCACATGGTTTACATGGGTAGAAAATAGCACTTCAAATCACCCTCTCATAGTTAATTCTGTTCTTTCGTTGCTGCACAATTCGAAACTAGGTATTAGTTTCGTTTCTGCGGCGATTGATTGATTTCTTTTACGATTGGAATCATTTTCGAAGTTTTGAAATGCACCATCTCTTTTTTCCGTGGGATGCCAGGCACGTATCTCTTCGAAAACCGTTGCTGGCATCATGTGGTTACCCTTCAAGCAATAGCAAGTGTTTCGTAAGCATCCCTTTTGCATTCCTTCTTTTTTTTTTCCGTTTAGTTTCCTCAGAAACGAAACGGCGTATCTATTTTGACTTAAGGAGGAACTATTAACAATGTGAGGTAGAGTGGCCAATCAAACAGAGTTTGTAATTGGAAATTTAAACATTGCAAACAACAAACTTGTGAACAAGTGAACTTGAAGAATCGCAAACCATAATACTGACAAATACGAAAGTGAGGGTAATGGATCATACATAGGAAAGGACCTTTATTTCAGTGTCTAGTCTTCTAGCGCTGGATCACTAATTGTGGACACTTTGAAACTGAAATCAACAAATTAACGAAAATCAACTTGACTATCTGAATGATTTTGGGTTAGATTAAAGCGAAATATTGTTAAAAAAAACTCAAATTATCTCTTTTCTCGTTAATTAGTAATGTAAACAATCTCCGCACTAGTAAGTCTTAGAAAGAATTTGGAACCAGTGATCATGTAATTGCTATGGTTCATTTGTCACGTGTAACAAAACACCCACGGAAAACGGAACTTCGTAATCGGTTAACTCAATGCGGTACCCAATTCACATCTCGCGGGATTAAAGGTCGGTACACACGAGGGAGCTTGCTCCCGCAGCACACTCCTGCAACACGCTCCCGGAGCAAAGCTCCCTCGTCTGCACCAACGATTTCTAGCAAAAAAATATGCTGCGCAACAAAACCTTTGCTCCCGAGTTTTGCTCCCTCATATCAAACTGCGCGCACTAGCGACGTAAAAAACGCTTCCCTGTACTGTTAAAAAGTTTTCAAACCACGTGCAATCACCCAACAGAATGCGGAAAAAAGAGGATCAACGCAGTGTATTTTCCATAAAGGTTTAATTAATTTTGCTCACGTTCAAGTTCACTCCGTAAATTTACCACACAAACTGCACTAAATGAGGAACATCTGCAAAAAAGACTTCTACTTGTCTCTTGCATGGAAGCGGTTTGGAGCAATTTTTTCTCGGAGGCCGAAACATATTAAGAGTCGATAATCGCTTTGGCTCAAATTGATAATATCTTAAAATAATGATTTTGCATTTTGTCTAAGGGAAGTACGTGAAGGACTCTTAGTCCTTTTTGTTCCGTATAATTTTTTTACGGTCGTAACCCAGGATATGATCTCCCAATAGGCTAGTTTCGAATAGGAGGTTTTCACGTGACGTCATCGCCACCATGCTGGCGGCTTCTTCTGTTCGTCCACCAGAAGTCGTACCTTTCTCTATTGTTATTGGTGTCCCTAGAGGTTGGTTGAAAACGTCCTATTGTGCAGAAACAAAACAACAGAGTCAGGGTTCAGGGGAATAATTAGCATTTGTATTGTTCAAAACAAAGGAAAATGCAAATTATTCCCCTGAACCTCGACTCTGTTCTTTTCTTAAAGTACAAGGGGTTACGTTTATGCAAACGTTGGCACGGTGTAGCACTTGTATCTCAACAGAATTGACTATGAGAGGGTGATGTGAAGTGCTATTCTCTACCCATGTAAACCATGTGAGCATTAGCCCTGCTAATGGAAATGGGCCCACTCAAGGACAGAGTTTTTCTCTGTCCTTGAGTGAGTCCATTGCCATTAGTAGGGCTAACGCTCACATGGTTTACATGGGTAGAAAATAGCACTTCAAATCACCCTCTCATAGTTAATTCTGTTCTTTCGTTGCTGCACAATTCGAAACTAGGTATTAGTTTCGTTTCTACGGCGATTGATTGATTTCTTTTACGATTGGAATCATTTTCGAAGTTTTAAAATGCATCATCTCTTTTTTCCGTGGGATGCCAGGCACGTATCTCTTCGAAAACCGTTGCTGGCATTGTTACCCTTCAAGCAATAGCAAGTGTTTCGTAAGCATCCCTTTTGCTTTCCTTCTTTTTTTTTTTTTTGTTTAGTTTCCTCAGAAACGAAACGGCGTATCTATTTTGACTTAAGGAGGAACTATTAACAATGTGAGGTAGAGTGGCCAATCAAACAGAGTTTGTAATTGGAAATTTAAACATTGCAAACAACAAACTTGTGAACAAGTGAACTTGAATAATCGCAAATCATAATACTGACAAATACGAAAGCGAGGGTAATGGATCATATATAGGAAAGGAACTTTATTTCAGTGTCTAGTCTTCTAGCGCTGGATCACTAATTGCGGACACTTTGAAACTGAAATCAACAAATTAACGAAAATCAACTTGAATATCTGAATGATTTTGGGTTAGATTAAAGCGAAATATTGTTAAAAAAAACCTGAAATTATCTCTTTTCTCGTTAATTAGTAATGTATACAATCTCCGCACTAGTAAGTCTTAGAAAGAATTTGGAACCAGTGATCATGTAATTGCTATGGTTCATTTGTAACGTGTAACAAAAGACCCACGGAAAACGGAACTACGTAATCGGTTAACTCAATGCTGTACCCAATTCACATCTCGCGGGATTAAAGGTCGGTACACACGAGGGAGCTTGCTCCCGCAGCACACTTCTGCAACATGCTCCCGGAGCAAAGCTCCCTCGTCTGCACCAACGATTTCTAGCAAAAAAATATGCTGCGCAACAAAACTTTGGCTCCCGAGTTTTGCTCCATCCCTCATATCAAACTGGTTTGATTTGAGGGAGCAAGCTCCAGGGGCAAATCTGTTGCACGAGTCCGTTTCAGGAGCAAGCTCCCTCGTGTGTACTGAAATTTGCTTGCCGTTTCTCCAGTTGGCCAATCAAATTGGCTTATTTTTTTCATCCACAACAGTTCCTATGCCCCAATCAGGTTGTTTCATCATTCAGCTTCCTCGTCGTGTCCTTCGTGTGTACTGGTTGGGGGCCTTACCCGGGAGCGTGTTTCGGGAGCGCGTTTCGGGAGCGTGTTTCAGGAGCAAGCTCCCTTGTGTGTACCGGCCTTAAGACTCTTTGTGTATTGTATTTTCATGATAATGTAGCATTCATATTCTGTAAATGATATGGAAATACCTGGAATCTGCCGTGCTTGCCCTCCAACCAATATGGCCTCAAAACGGTGTAAATGTCCATTGATAAAATTGCATTTGACACGAAAAAAATGTGTTGAAAAAATATAACTTTCCTACTGATCAACGATTGTACAAGGACGATTCCAAGAAGCAGCTAATGCCGCTAATCCTATTTTTTGTGTGGAGCTGCCTCTTACTGGGGTGTCAATAAACCAGCTGAAAATCATCTCCAATCAACCAACGAAAAAAATTGAATGAAGGGGGTAGTTTCTAAAGAAACTGTGGTGCTGCGTCGGTGTGGAAGTAGTATACAAAAATTTGGTTTTATCAACGGAGTTGATACTGTAAATTGACCACCGTACAGGGATTCTAAAAGCGGACGTTTCCAGCGTTAGCCCTTCGTCAGAGCAAATCGAGGAATTGTGGGTTACGTCTAGTTTTTATAGTAGTGTAGGAGCTACGCTATTGGTGGTAACATGGCAACGTGAAAAATAGGAATATATTAGTTAAATTAAAAGCGTTCGTTAATACCGTGAGGATTAAGGGTGCCGATTTGGAAGATGAATTTTTGTTCCACATTCTTGCGGCTTTCCGTCGCACCTAGATGTAGGGAAAGGCCGCAGATAGCCATATGTGTTTTTGGAGTGGTTAGGGAGATTAAAATGACGAACGACTGGCTTAAATGGAACACATATAGAAAGAGCCCACGCACCAAACAGTCAAGAACAGTGTTGCTAACGCTGTACTGAGTCAGCCTTTTATGGCTCGTCATGACGGAGGAAAGATTGCGTCACGAGCCACAAGCAGGTCTGCTTAGGAGTCTAGTACAGAGTTAATGTTATTTTCCAGGTATAACCAAAGCGACGACCAACGCATCCCACGTTAACGACTCGAAGCGTCTTGTTTTAAAGAAGGTCGGATCCGAACACGAGACATCTCGATTTAGAGGCGATTGCTGATGAAAGGAAAGGAAAGGAAAGGAAATTTCTTTAAGTGACAGAAGTCTTCTAGTGCTGGAGCACTGTAAACTGAAATCAACAAATTAATGCAAATCAAATCAAATGTTACTTTGAGGAGAGGGGAAAACCGGATTACCAGGAGAAAAACCTCTCAGTGCAGAGTAGAAAACCAACAAACTCAAGCCACATATGACGCCGGGTCTCGGAATCGAACCCGGGCCACATTGGCAGAAGGCGACTGCTCTTACCACCACGCCAGCCCTAATGAGGACTTACTTGCCGCCACGTATCAATTAAACCGCGCATACAACCCTAGCCAAAAGAGCGTTCGAAGCAAATTGTCACATGCAGTCCAAACTCAGGATAAGAGTGCTCACTTTAGAATGTCGTATTTATAAGGTTTATATGGGAAAGAAGTCGGCTGATCATAGCTTTAAGGACGGTGCCTATTATTGTTATTGCGCATACGTTCTGCGCATCTCGAGATACTCGGGTTTCCTATCGATGATGCTGACTAATACAGTGATATTTTTGCGCGGTTTAAAACTATCCGGAGAAAGCAGATCTTAGTAAGTACTCTTGGTATCCAAAAAGAAAATTGGGGGTAACCATGCATTTTTGAGAGATAATTAAGCTTTAATTTGAAAATAGAACGCCATACATTGCTTTGTATTTTAAAGATTTTTGCAAATATTATTCATTGATATCTTTAAAAAATGCGTGGTTACCCCCAATTTTCTTTTTGGATTTCAATAACACTTGTTAAGATCAACATTTCCTGTATAATCATAAACCGGGGCAAAAATATCTTTGAATAGCCCATTTCCGAGTTGCTGCATGCCTTAGTTTCAAAGGGAGTCTTGGTGCACAACCATTCAAATGGGGAAATGAGTTGCGTATTCTTATGCAAATCAAACTCATTTCCCTCACAATAGTTGAGCACGAAGACTCACTTCGAAACTCAAACAAAGAGCAATTCGGAAATGGCCCATTAGTAGGCACGAATCAACTTACTTGTAAATCTGTCTATTTGAGGTGGTCTGGCTTGATTTCGCAATCCCCTCTTAACCTCAGGGTTAATGTTAGCTCTCGTAAATTGGTCGGTTGGGGGTTATCATATTTCCATTATTTTTCAGATTTGCTTCTTTTCAAAGAAAGCCTGTGTTGGAGGTTAGGGCTTTTATGAAACAAGTGATGTTAGCGTTATGGAAAGCTTAGGTGTGGGGTCCACTGAATTCAGACACACCTAAAGGCAGATGTGTGCTTGTTAAGTCCACTGCTTAAAATGTTTCTGTAAAATAAGAACGTTCTACGGCTGATGACACGACTGTAGCATAGGGATGGGTAGTCCAGAGGAAAAGCGTTTTCCCTAAAGGGGGAGGGGGGGGGGGGTGGGTACGGCTTCACGAGGGCAAGACGAAGGAGAAAGAAATGTCGCAGTACAAAAGTATAATTATTTCGAAAGATAGCCGGATTTTAATTTTTTCAGCCACAACACTTAAAAGTTCCCTGAAAAAATGCGAAGAGAAGCTTCTAATAATGGTTAATAGAATAAGGAGAGTAAGGCATTTCTCATTCGCACAACATATTTTCCATGCAAAAACCTATATCATTTTCTTGAACATGCCAACGAACTCTCGCAAAGTTTATCCGTTTTAAAGTCAATTTGAGGCAAGTGGGCTCCGTTTGATCGAAATAATTTATGCTCCAAAACAAAAACACCACTCATTTAAAAATAGGACTTCATTGCACTTCTGGCGAAACTCGAAATGTCACACGCTTGGCTTGATTTCTATACTGTCAAGTCAATTTTCTCGTTCAAAAAGCAAACAAACCAACAAACAAAAAGAACAATGAGTTTTTAATTAAGCTTTCCCCACTGCCCCACTTGCATTTCGCACGAAGCAAGACAGAAAACCACCTCATACAGCCTAACACCTAACTACCTGTCTCAACCAAGAGTCCATTACCCAGGACCCTTGTTTCAAGCTATTTGCTAACAGAACACTCCAGTCAATCTTCCAGAGTACTGCATTTGGGGGAAAATTACGGGCAAAACAAAAAACATACGTGGGTCTTTGAAGATTGGACGGGAGATCCTGGGAACGAAGTTACAAGCTAACAAGGGGGGTGGGGAAGATAACGCTCGACATTTCAAAGCAACATCTTGCAACATTAGGGAGCTTACGAAACGACGACACCGACGGCAACGACGACGCTACAAAACAATAGGTTTAGTGAGCAAAAAAAACAATGGCTCTGCACGCTCTGCACGTGCGTTTTACATTTTGGTACATTTCTTTGGCATCATCTCCTAAATGACGTGAAATGACCAAATTCAAGGTTCTGTGGAGGACGTTAGCACATGACTTGGAATTTTCAGTTCTCTCTCAACGCTTCCAACCCACTCATACCAGTACAATTTCTCGACAGTTACTACACATTTTTAACGCGAAACGACATGAAATAGCTTCTTAGTGATATGAATAACGCGAACTCGGATTTTTAAATGAAGTCCTCGTAGCCGTCGTCGTCCTCGTTTGGTAAAGCTCCCTAATGTCACATGATGTTACGACATGTGTTGAAAGGACTGGCCAAACGAACGCAACATATCGCAACAGGGTGGCCAAACGTACGCAACATGTTGTGCCCAACCATGTTGCAAGATGTTGCGTTGAAATGTTGCGAGCGTTTGGCCAGGCCTTAACACTTGTATCAATAAAATAAACCCTATTTAACCCTTTTCCTCAAAGAAAAATATTTAAAAAAACAATACAAAAAGGCATACTGTGTTTTTGCTGGTAAAGTAGTTTATCAAAACTTCATTAATTTAGTAAATATGAATAACTGGTAGTTTCACGTCTATTGTGAAATGACACATTAAACAACAGTCACATTCAGGCAAGAATTCTAAAGTATTTGCCCGAGCTCAATTACATACTTGTCATTTACAATTGCCCTTTTTATACTGGAGACACACTGTCCGTCTAGTTCGTCTCGTATAAAGACGGCAACAAGAGGAATTGTACGTCTTCACGAAACTATATCATTTAGTACTTCTTCCAAGACGGATTACAGCGGATAATTCGTCTAGACATATAATGCGCCTAGTGCCCATCTTTATAGTATATTGCTACTATACTATATTTATGTCTTTATATTTATATAAGTACACGTATATTTGTATGTTTGTGAGTGCATTGTCTGACCCTACCAGTAGTTCTCAGAGATTTGAGAATGGTGGAAATAAACAAATATTGTATTGTATTGTATTGTATTGTATTGCATTGTATTGTATTGAACTAAACAGACAAAATCTTCGCCCAATTTCGCCCCGGACAGATAATGCGTTCGTCCCGTCTTCACATTAGACAACTAAAATGACAGACGTATAATCTGTGTGGACGAATTATGTGTCTCTAGTATAAAAAAGGCAAATCTGATCAGGTTGTAATGGTTCAAAGCAAATATCGGCAGCAGCGCCAACCGCGGGAAAATACGGGCAAGCCAGTCGCTGTTTGCTTTACCGGTTCCTTTGAATCTGATTGGTCAAAGAAAAAAGGCTGGGCAATGCTTAACCAATCATTAACCAAAGCGCTCCGTAAATTAGCATCAACCTTGAAAAAGCCACCCCATGTAAAAGGGAGGAAACAGGTTTCTTCCACCATCACATGAGTCACTGCACACAATTATCGTTTGCAGTTTGAGAATGAATGGAGAATTCCAAGATGAGTTTGGATCTTCAGAAGGAACCCATGATTGAGCGAATCATTTGAGTACATGTGGGTAGGCCAACGCAGATGCTCTGTAAGTCTCAGGCAACTGAAAGTACTGTAGGAAAAAGAACAAAAACAGTGAAATAAAGTAAAGTAACAGTTTCGTAACACCATACCGCTGGTCTGATGCAAAGTTCATCACAGGACACTCAAACATGACACAACTATAAAGGACTACTTTTAAGCCTCAAGGAAAACTCACTATTATCTTGATCGACTAAAGTGCCACCAACGTTGCTGCAAGAGCTTAGGTTACACTTATATAGTGGAACGGGAAACAGGCCCTATATAACAATTATTCCATGAGCCCGAGTTGGATATGAAGTGATAAAATAACCAACGAGCGCGTAGCGCGAGTTGGTTATAATCACTTCATATCCAACAAGGGCGAATGGAATAATTGTTTTAGTAAATTCTCAAACCGGGTTTTGCGCCGATTTTTATTTCCACAATTTTACAAAGCGTCCGGAAAGAGCATCTTGGCGCACTATTTTCCATATGACGTAAAACTTCGACTATTGCCTCATAGTCAGAGTTTTTTAGCCATTCAAAAAGCTAGAAATGCTATAGTCGGAGCTGAAAATTTACTAAAGGTGAATACACAGTGATCAGTCCCCAGAAGAAGACCGATTTCGATAGATTAAAATTCAGTCCGAAACAAAACTGAGATATCATCTCGAGGCACTGGGGAATAAATATAAGGATTTGTATGAGTTTATTCCCCAGAGCCTAGAGATGATGCCTTTTGTTTAGGACTGAATTATAATATATCGAAAGTGGGCTATTAGATATTGGACTCCAGAGCCAACACTATCCTCCAGTGGAACTGGCAACATACAGGTTGATCCCTGATGCAAACCAAGGAGTCCCATTTCCCTGGAAATAAGGTTAGGGATACCAATGGTCCATACAAACTTGCTAGCCCTTCCCCTCTCAGTCCTGTATTGCATAATTTGTATGAGGGTAACTCACCTGCTGTCCCACACGTGATAAAAAGCGCAGCCGCAGCTGAGCAGCTGATCGAGGAATTATTGGGCTGGCTCCATAGTCTCGTTTATGAAGTGTTTCCTCTTCAGAAGATACTCTGAAAAAGAAGGAAAGATCCAGCCTCAGTCAAATCCACCTCCTGTAGTTTAAGTGAGACCATGAGGCCGCAAACAGGTGAAGAAGAAGAAGAAGAAGAAGAAGAAGAAGAAGAAGAAGAAGAAGAAGAAGAAGAAGAAGAAGAAGAAGAAGAAGAAGAAGAAGAAGAAGAAGAAGAAGAAGAAGAAGAAGAAGAAGAAGAAGAAGAAGAAGAAGAAGAAGAAGAAGAAGAAGAAGAAGAAGAAGAAGAAGAAGAAGAAGAAGGAGGAGGAGGCAGGATGGGGTGGAGCTGATTGTGTGTAGGCTTAGCTGAGGCACGAAACCTTTCCATAACTTGTAGTGTTTTTCTTGGTGCCTCTGATTAATCACCCAAAGGAGTTGTTTACACCAAATCCTAAGGATACTTACAGAGTAACTCTTCCCTCAGCTGCTAACTGCTTCCTCTCGAAAGTGGACAGGTTAAGGCCTGATCCTGTGAATTACACCTTCTTTTAAAGCGATACCAAAGCAACCACAAATACAAACAATTTTCATTGCACTTGGCATTGGGGCCATTCACCGTGAATAGATAAAAAGTACCGGTAATTCAAAGAAATGCCCCTAATGATTAGTGCTCTTTACAACCACTTTCTCTGTGGCAATGCATATGGGAATGGGAACGAAATTATGGAACAGATCTTTTTGCAACAGTTGCCCATTCAGCAGTTTAAATGGTAAGAGGAAACAAGTTATTATTTGACATGTACCTAAAAATCGAGACTTTTCAGGAGGAGGCAGTGTGGTCCAGTGGTTAGAGCGTTGGGTTTGCATGCCGCTGCTCCGGGTTCAAATCCCGTTCTAACCTCTGGCTTGGATTTGTTTCTGGTTGTCCCGGATTCAACTCCACCACGATTTGTAAATAACCAACTGGTTGCCTCCTGCCAGTTGGGGTTCTTAATAATGTTTCCCTTAAGTTTGAATTGTTACTTTCACCTTGTTAACAGTGGAGTGCCTGTAAACTAGCTTGATAGCTAAGTGCACTTCCACTATAAACAAAGCATTAATCATTAATCATTCAGAGACAGATTCTAAATTTATCAAATTTATTTAGGTACCGAATTTAAGGGTCTTTTGTAGGTAGACATCGGCATTTCACACGCCATAGGACACCCTCATTGGACAAGTAAAATCGTCTGGCGTTACAGTAAAAATCTGTTAAGTCTCACTCCTAGGGGTCAATGGTTTAATGGTGGGACAGCTTTGTAGACACCCTTGCCACACACAAAAGTTTTTCCCAGACGTCATTGGCCGTTTTTATACTAGAGACGCATAATTCGTCTGGGACGAACTTGGGCAAACATTTTCTCTGCGTCTGTTAAATTCGTCTAGTATAAAGACGGCCACAAGACGCATTATGCGTCTGGACGAAGAATTTATTTTAGTTCGTCTTCGAAGACGCACTAAACTGGAAAGTTCGTCCAGACGCATTATGCGTGTAGTGCCCGTCTTTATACTAGACGAATTTAACAGACGCAGAAAAAATGTTTGCCCAAGTTCGTCCAAGACGAATTATGCGTCTCATATAGTTCGTCCCGTCTTTACACTAGACGGATAACACGAGAGACGCATAATTCGTCTGGACGGATTATGCGTCTCTAGTATAAAAACGGCCATTATGTCGCACTTCTGATAGGATTGACAGTGTTTCAATCTTTTACCATTGGTCACCCACTGCTAAATGTGGAAAACCCCTCGGAAAACCCTTTTGAGCCTTATTACCGTAAGTTTAAAGTATTAAAAGAAAAATCGTAACAAGTATGGAGGCAATACCTTTGGAAGCATCAACTAAATACAACAATATGCTTGCAATCAATGCAACTGTAACAAAGAAAGAAAAAAAAGCAGAAAACTTTTTGAAGGTAGTCTCACCTGACAGCCTAAATCATGGTGTTTGTTAATTTAGGGCTGGAGACCAGACATTATTGAACTTTTGAAGATTGGATCATTCAAATTCCTGCCCCCTCGGGCCAAAATGGTGTTCAAATGCCCTACCTTATCGTGGATTTGAAGCTTTTCTCTGTCATACCCTATTAAAGAACAATTGTCGTCCGCTCCTGCCGTCTTTAATAAAGACCTTTTGAAGGCCTTTTTTGTAAGCCAATCACTCACAAATGCTACATCTCTTCCTTTAAACTCTTCCATCTCTTCCAAACACATGTTTTATAGCTGTTAGCGACTTTGGCACCCGAAAAAAAACAATTATTTGAAACTTGACACTTCCGGTTCAATTTTCCCCACCCCACGTAGGCAATGGTCAAATTCCCCACTCCCCGGGCACAGACGATAGTCAAATGCCCGTGGTTTGTCCAGGAAGGGGGAGGGGAGTGGGGGGATGTTGAAGTTTCGATTTGATCGGCGCATTATCTATTATCTTATTATTGCTTATTGATAACTGCATTGCAATTCAAGTGCAAATAATTTTTCAATAGTGCCTTGGCCACAAAAGATGGACAACTGCTCTTCGATGTTATATACAAAAATTTGGTTTTATCAACGGAGTTGATAATGTAAATTGGCCACCGTACAGAGATTCTAAAAGCTGACGTTTCGAGCGTTAGCCCTTCGTCAGAGCGAATCCAAATTGCATTCGCTCTGACGAAGGGCTAACGCTCGAAACGTCAGCTTTTAGAATCTCTGTACGGTAGCCAATTTACATTATCAACTCCGTTGATAAAACCAAATTTTTGTATACTACTTCCCCACCGACGCAGCACCACAGTTTCTTTAGAAACTACCCCTTCATTCATCTGCTCTTCGATGTTAACCTTATCCAAGTGCATTACAACTGCTTTATGATTCAATTTATCAAAGAACACTCACTGCAAAGCCAAGCACAGAAAAACACTTCCAATACTAAGTATCCTTCTTTATCAACAATGATTCCTGCCACTTGAGATATGACGGCTAGACCAAGGTTTTGAATTGACTGCATGCTGAAACGAAAATGCAATGAAAAATACAATAGCATGTTACATGGTTAAAATCATCACTGGGTACAATTTGCCAAAGCTAAGAGTTTCAATTGAAAAGGCTTGTAACCCCAGAGGTCCATGGCCATTTATTTGTATTTTCTAACTCAATCTAACAAGACCCAAACTAAATACGTGAATAAACCATTACTTTGAGGTTTAAGCAAAATGCTATAAAATATTGATAAAACAACTTTATTAACAATTATTCGCCGAAGGCGAAGTGATTATCGGTGAATATTGTTTTAGTATAAATACATAGGTAATTATTTCAACAAAGACAAAAAAAAAAAAAACATTTCAACGCGAAATCATCTTCACTTACAGTGGCAAAACGACTACTGGCAGCCATTTTGTCCGTCGAGGTGATTAACGGCTGATAATCCGAGATAGCGAGCCAATGAGACCGCGCGATTTTGAATAATCACCTGTGTGTTTATACTAACATAAATTATTCTAGATTTGCACAGTAAACCCTTTCCTCCTGAGAACGAGCCTTATGGATCTAACTCTGTCTAATGACAACCGATTTTACCCGTCAAAGGGAGACACTTCAGGCATGAATGCATTAAAAGGGCTGGAGTGTACAAACTCATTTAGCGAGTTTGTCACATATTCTTGGGAAAAATTTCGTTTTCATTTGGTCAAAATCCATGCACATGTTCCATAACCCATTGACCCCTGGGACTGGAACTTGACAGATTTTACTCAGACTGTCTAATGCCAGATGATTTTACTCATCAATAGAGGGCAGTTCAATAGTCAATGGCTTAATCTATGGCCCTATTCCTTTGTTGACCAAGAAGAATAGAGTGGTGATGAAGTCCAACACGGGGGCAAAATAGCAGCAAAATAGAACAACTCCAATGACTAACTACAGTGTAGTTACTGCTCATTTGTCTAAATTCCATAATTTTGCCACATACACTTACATAATGATGCATAGATTCAACTGAGAAAACGAAAAAACAATAGGTCAAGGGTACAGTCTGTTTCTTTCAAAATCAAAGGAGAAATTGTGAAACCCTCTAAATACACTTTTTAAAGAGGAAGGCAATAAGCTACTTATTGTACAATGGCTTAAAAAACAAGGGGCAACAAGCTACTTAATAAGGGTGATTGTTTTTTAACCTGTCATAGCTTCAAATTATCAAAATGCTGTTCCTTGGTTACTGGTAAATGTTTATGCCAGCAGAGAAAAGCAAAGTAGTTACTTTGCCAGAGACTGCATGCATACTAAAATGGAGTGATGGCCACTCACTGCGTATCGCTGACTGATAGATTTTAACATGCCTGAACGTTACAAGTTAAATTGTGATGGCTTTCATATGAGCATTGTTATCTGCAAATCTTTAATTGGACTTACACAAAAATTCACTTACAATCCATAAGCAGTTCCCAATTGGTTTTCTGGAACAACCAAAGCAACTAAAGGCCAAAGAGCACATGCCAACATTGAATAGGCCACGCCCATTATACTCTAAGTAGAAATTAAGAACTGATTGTTACACAGTTATATGAGAAGCCATCCAAACATCCAAACTACCTGAGAAGATCTGTAAGAGGGTTTTAAATAGTGAAGTGCATATGAAACTTTAAACCCTCATTACGCCTCACAGGATCTTAGAACTTCACTGAAGATCTGATAAGGATCCCAAAAGATAAAGATGCTGAAGTAAAACAATAATACTTTATTCAAATTCAATAACTTCAAATTAAATTACTTCAAATTGACATTGAGATTATCCCCTTTTAAAGATTCCCTTAATAAAAATAACCCAGTTTACGTAATGGTAGAAATGCTACAGAGGGGAGGGCGATGTTCAATTATGCTCGCAAGTGGTAATTTTAAAGATGGTTCATACGTGGAATTGAAGAGAGATTTCAATAGGTCTCGAGCAGAGAGTACAAAACGTGGACTCCCAAATTTGGGGACCTCCCTTTGGACTCCACTCCAGAGAAGAAAGAAAACAATGGTTTTCACAATGACGTCATCGAATCGTAAGGCCTTCTGACATAAAATTAATCTTTTTTTAAGTTTCCAGTTCTGTGATGTCTTTCGTTTTGAAAATACAGCAATTGTCACCATGCATGACAACATGATACAAAGCTATTTGTTTGAAAAAAAAAACTATCCCTATGAATCCCAGCAGTTTGCTTTCAAATACATTAGGAGATGTGTTCATACACATGTATTTTATTGCATGAGCGAAAAGTAAGCGCTTTCATCACAAAGTGAACTCCAGATTGCCGGCCGCCATATTGGTGGACCACATGGTCAATCTATAAAGTTGTATGAAACGCTTCGACAAATAACTCAGAAACGATGTACCACACAGACCTGAGAATTAGAGAAGTGGTCAAAATATTTGTTTCCTACAACATTCCAAGTTCTTGGCCTTTTTCATTGAACTGTGGAAAATGCAGCGTGACAATGTCACGGCGGCCACGCTGTCCTTGAATTGTGAACTTTATTGGACTTTGTTTGTTTTGTTTGATGTCATTGATTAGCTGTTTTCTTCATTTTCTTGTGATTCCTCTATTTTGATAGCTTCAAATAGTTTTAAGAATGTTTGACTTTGCTTTCTTATTCGCATGCAGAGAATATTTTTGAGAACCATCTAGAAACTGAAAATAAGATCACCTTTCAAGTTATATATCTTTGCATTTCCAGCACATGTGTAAGGAGTTCTTAGAGAGAAAGCTTTTCTTATCGACATGTGCTTGTGATCAAGAGAAAGTCTGTTAAATATATTGTGTTTAAACTGTGAATTTTCAGTGTTACTGGGGAAACCAACAGGCCAAGAATTCCCTGCAGGACGATTTTCAATTACCAGTAACTTTTTTGTTGTGTGACAGTGTAAACTATCTAAAGTTTAAGGCAAGAGAAGCGAAATGAAAAACCGAGCAGGCTCTAATCTTCTGTATAACAAGATCATACCACGCATCTTAATTCCGCTATTTGTGCATAACCACAATTCCTTGTGCCTTTGACCACAATCCCTTGCATTTCAAAGAAAAATGGTTTCTTCTCCCGATTAGAGAACTG
>NC_090881.1:26498884-26513884 GCF_036669935.1 Montipora foliosa
AGGTCTCACCTGATTGGAGACCACCCTTGAGGTTTAACAAAAGAACAAATAACAGAAACAATGGCCGTTTTGTTTTAGGCCTAGGATCCATTGTTTCTGTTATTTGTTCTTTTGTTAAACCTCAAGGGTGGTCTCCAATCAGGTGAGACCTTGTAAGAGCTGCGAGGTGACCCCCTCCTTCAGCAACTTGCTAGTAACAATTTTCTTACATTGTAGCTGTCGCTTTTGCATTCCCAGCACAAAATGAGTGAAAGTAGTGAATGAGACTAAGGGCACTTTCCTTTTGTCAGAACTGACCGGACAGACCATTGGTCTGCAACAATTTGCAACAAATGCAACAATTTGAAGGAAAACTTGCTCGATAATCTCTCGTATTCTTCTGGAGGAGAATGTACATCCTCTAAGGGTTTGTTTCTTTGGGATGATCCGAAAAAGGATCAATGATCCAAGATTACTTGGATCACAGTACATCAAAGCAACCGATGAATCCACTCTGGGGAAGGATACTTTGGTGCCTTTGATGCCCATGATCCAAGTGATCTTGGATCAATGATCCCTTTTTTGCATCATCTAAAAGAAATCTGCCATTAGTGTTTGTCCTTCCAAATACCTGGTCTGGACAGTCAGTTCTGCCAAATGGAAAAGCATCCTAAGGTGAGTTTTATTTTCCTGATGTACCTGTAAGATCTAAGCATGTTTTCTTTATTATTGTCCCATTAGGGTTAAGTCCGTTTGTCCTTACTGCCTTAATTAATTAATTAATTAGAATTTTTTTGTAGCCTTTTTGTTAGCACCTCATTTCTTTTTATCAAAGTTTTTTGCACTATCGTTTCTCTTGTACTGTCATTTACACCCTTGGTTTTCTTGTTTTTGCATAATTTTAGTCTCTTAGTATATAAAACTTGAGTTTTTTCATCTAAGGTTCCCTTTGTCCACTTGAAGTCGTGATACACGCAGTTGGCTGTTAAAGCAGTCTGAGTTCAGTTAAGTCTTTTTGCTTCAAGCAGTTGTCCTTTGTCAAGTTTTGTAATAGTCGTAACAATGTAAGTGTCCTTTCAACACAGTCAATAAGTACAATAAAATATGAAAATAATGGCTAAAGCTCATCAAGATTTCCTTTTAATAATATTAATTAAGACCTCACAAATAATTACACCCAATTTACCAAGAGTCTTGCCAAAAGATTGACAAAAACCCATTTAACCCAATGATTGATTCCCAAACAGCCCCCATTCATGAGAAAAATCATCTAGAGTATTAGACAGAGTAAAATCTAGTAGGTCTAACTCCAAGGAGGAAATGGCTTAAACCACCTCTACAAAAATATTTTCTGCCTGGCAGTTTCCTACAATGTGAGCTCAAAATTTCATAGATACATACCAACAAACAAAGTCAGCCCCAAGGCTTTGTAGCTTTCGGCTGAATTATAATACGTGCTGAAAGCCTTATATATGGGGTTGTTTACATTCATGTTTATTGTGCTACCCTACAAAAGAAAACAAAGACATTACATACACCTTATTCCAAAATGGCCGCCATTTTAATATTCTTTTGTTTTTATTCAACTCGTTCTTAAGCTTAAAATTCAAAAGAATAAAATTATTTTATCTTGGACGAGGCAACAAGGGCCAATTTGTATCCGCATAAATCAGCGGCCATTTTGGAATAATTAGTAGAATTAGTAGCTTTCATTGTATTTTTACTTCAATATCAAAATCTCAGCTATGGATTTGGTGTACAAATACAAATTAATGAAGAACTACTCAGGTCATTCAACGGACTGCCACCCTGGCCTGACTCCTAAAGCATTTCATCAAACTTGAAAGATAAACATGCACAGTATGACATCCCAGTATAACAGACTGACCACTTTAAAATTTTTTCATCATCTGTTTTAGTCTGGCCTACACTGGCATAATTTTGTGACTAGGGTATCTAATGCCCCATTCAAACCAAACCTTAAACATGTTTATTTAAAACACGGTTTCAAAGTGTTTTCTTTTTACATCATGTTTACTGACTTTTGTCGACTACAAATTTAGCACAGGTCAAAGCATGTGCTGAAACAAACCTCAGTCTCATGGAAAAATCAGTCCTACATTTTTCTGACTAATTTTAATTTTGTTAAACCCAGTTTAATGTAATTAATGTAATTGGGTATAAGTAAGTCATTATATCTTGTACAATTTTCAAGAGCAGATGTAATTCAGTCAAAAAGACCATCACTGTTGATTTCTTTGAATTATTATTATTACTCAATTGCCAAAATACCATTCTTCCTATTGGGTTCAGTGAATATTGATTCATTTTTATAAGAGCAGTCCGAGTGAACAGTGGGTTTTGCTAAAAGCAGGCCCGTGGGCCCCAGCGGTCCAGAGGTCAGTTGACCCAGTCCTGATTTTCCATAGTTTTTGTCTAGTGGTAAATCCACGCGCGTGTACAGATCTGCATCGGGTTTGGGCGTGCAAAATGGACGATGGTGAGTTTGAATTTGTTTACCATTTAATCATTTGAATCCTTGTTTCTGTTTGTCGCATGTTGTTCTGATAAAAAACGTTTCATTCTCTGTTCATTTGTCTCTTTACAGAAACCGATAGCACAATAGCGGACTTTCATTATCGAACAATGTAAGTTATTTTCAAACCATACTTTGAAAGTGACAATATCATAAATAAATGAGATATGTGAACTGCGAATCTTTTTTCCAAGTTTCAGAGTTACACAAATAAAGCATACAAATGCAAATCTACTGCCATTCATGACTGTTGCCTGCCATTGCACAGAATTACCGCAAGATCATCTGATTACAAAGTGAGAATGTGATTGACTGAAAAACTGACAAACGCAACTCAGTGACAATTCGCAGTTCACATATCTCATTATTTAGGTTGTGAAATTTTCAATCTCAAACTGTGGTTTGAAAATAACTTACATCGTTTAAGAATGGACTTCCTCTCCATCGGGTTCTGTAAACAGACGAATAAACAGAGAGTGATAATGTTTTTCACTTACCAACATGCAATGAAAGGAAGAATTGAAAAGGATTGAAATGATTATTAAAATGGTAAACGAATTCAAACTCACCATCGTCCATTTTGCACGCCCAAACGCGATGCAGATCTGTGCATGTGCATGGATTTACCACTGGACAAAAAAACTGTGGGAAATCAGGACTGGGCCAACGGGCCTCCAGGCCTTTGCGGGCCGTGGGCCATGGGTCGCTGGGCTTTTGGGCTGCCGGGCAACTTGGCCTTCGCGGGTCGCTGGGCCTCGGGCCGGCTTTTTGCAAAACCTGTGAACGGTGGGTGAAGAGCACCCACCTTCTCTGCTCAGAGAGGTTTTTATCTCTGTACTCCATTCTTCTAGAAAATCTTTTTTGCTTTGATCTAATCTCAATTCAACAATATTGGTATGAAGTAACCCAAATTACCAGTCAAGTGCTTTGGGTAACCATATAACCATGAGAAAAATATACTAAAGTGATAACAAAATATTACTGTGAAATTTTATGATTATCTTCAGTCTGATCAAATGGTTATAATTTGACAGTGTTCCCTAACTGCAGCTTTAAGTAAATATGTTACACAATAAAGCTTACCACTCTAGAGAAACTAAGCTGAAGTCCAAACACCATATTTAGCTCCTTTCCTTTGAACCAGTTTACAGAGTAGGTATTTTGTGCAACAGCTAAATTTTCTCCTCCTAAACTGAAACACAAATGAATAAAATAAGTGGTAAAACAATGACAATAACAAAGTTGTTCAACAGAATGGTTACCGTAGCATTATGGTACATCATTCATCATTTCTTTTATAAATTTGTCATTGGTTCATAATTAAAGTAATGTAATTATTTATTCAACAATGTACTTGTACAATAAAGATAATATCCACTTCCTCTGGGTCACCTACATGTACTGTGTCACTGGTACATGTATTTGGGTGTCCCAATTGTCACATGGCGTGTTGTATTAATTTTTATCTACTTTTTTTTTTCTGTTGTAATTTGTCTCATTATTTTTCTGTTTATTGCCCCTGGTCAGTGGTGTAACCTGTTTAAAGAAGCTCAGTCACGATATTTTGGGTTCAAAAACAGACATAAAAATTGTATTTAAGTATTGGGGAAATAAAGAAATAATAATTTGTTACGGAAGATAAGAACTAAAGAGACAAGAATAAATGCAAGCATGGCCAGGATGGTGGAGGATGCACAAGATTGAAACGGATTACAAACGATCTTTTTGATAAATTGAGGCTAAACTTTTCAAAATCCAACACCCTGACGTAGCTCCTTTAACTAGGTTTCGGCAAAAAGAGAGGAAACCCCATGATACTGTAAAGGAAATTTGCACTGCATTCCCCACATGTATATGACTGTTTGCCACCACAAAGGACTAGAACTCCCAAGGAATCACTAGGATATTAGCATCAGGAAATTAGGCCATGGCTGACCACCATTTAATAATCACATACACGTAGGGTCCTCACAGTTGTTCAGAATTTCAGTAATGTGGTTATTGATAAGTACCCGTGACCAGATGTTACTTACCCAAATACAAATCTTCCTATCTCCATCCACATAAAACTATGATAATAGGCACCCAAAGCAAAAATGACCTAAAATTTAAAATTTAAAGAGCCATCATATTTTAACCTGGATAGTGAGTGGGTGTTGCTGGTGTTGAGTGAAGATCAACTCACAATGTCGTTCTTTCCTCTCTAACACCAGCAGAGAGTCAAGCTGATCAAAGTGAAGATTCTTACATAATTATAACTTGTTGACCAAGCTTGCTCAGGCTGTACTAGAAGAATATTGGCCCAAGGTCTTGGCATTACAGAACTCGCAATTGGGCGGATATTCTCCCACTAAAGCCAGAGGAAACTTGGTCAATAAGAGATTTATTACCCGAATGGAACTTATCCTGAAGATTAAGGGAAAACTATGTGGAACAAAGACTTTAACGAACGCATTAAATGAAACACAAATTCCTGTGCTAAGGCTCTGTTCTAAAAGCAAGAAAAGCCTCTATGTTGAGCTTTCATTTAATTGTTGTTACAGCTGTACCAGTGAGCCACTACAATCATGGTAGAAGGAATTTGAATTGCCTTTATTTGACCAATACGATTTATCGTAACAAATTTTGTTGTCAACAGTGACAGAAACTGTTAAATGACAAATGAGAAAGTGTTCCACTTCATTCAACTTACAATTTTTACAAACATTCAAACCTCCGCAACTTAACCCTTGCATGTAAAGAAAAGCACTTGACAAAGAAAGAAGTTTTTAAACATCAAAATCACTTTGAGAATTTGATGGAATTGATGGAAAACAAGTCAAACTGTATCACTGAGGAAAGTTTGTCAAAAACATGTCACTCAAAACACGTGGTGGTTGGCACTGCAAATATCAAACATGATCGTAATAATTCAATTTCGTTGTCCCTTTTGATGATGTTTCTTCTTGGTTGCTTTATGACTGGTTAGTTCACCATCTGAGCCAGCCCTCTCACGATTTGGAATGTGCAACCTGAGATGGAATATATTTGCACCAGCACAGAAAGCGTAAAGGGCAATCAAGCTGAATGAACAGCTAGCAGAGGTCGCACTTTTCAGTATGAAAGAAATTGAAGGAAACCTCGCTGAGTTGTAGATGTGGATGTGGAATTGACCTGCCTGCAGAAACAACAACATCTGACATGAATCTTCCACGCTGACTTGTGCCCAGTGACGTATGCTTGTACCACATGTTAACAGTCATTGTCAGATTCTCTTTTGTGCTTCACTGCCAAAAAAAACAGGTCTTTGGGTTTCTTCCTGTCCTCTGTCCTGTGGTTTGCGAATTCTTTGAAGTATTTTTATTGGACGTCTCGGCGGGGTTAGTATTTGGATGGGTGACCTCAAAATAATATTATACGACTTTCTGTCAGAAACAAAGGACTAAAAACTCTATTTTATTGCTCAAAAAATGCAAACTAACCAAGGCGTAGATTTTGCATTTGTTAGCCTGCTTTATGCAAAACAAATATTAATATTGATGCAAAAGAAAATAAATATTTATACACAGGTTTTAGGAAGAGCAAAAGGAAGTTTTCAGGAAGTGTTGATCGACCATAAAATATTTTGCCATGAGCAACAAAATTTGCGACATGAAAACAACATAACTTTTGAGCCGCGACTATAAAAAGTTACCATCAGTGAAAAACATTTCAGGAGATTTTTGCTACGTTCAATTTTTCTATTGTACTTTTGGCTGCACAAGTAAATCGCAAAGTTGAAAGTGACCTCGATTTCAGTGGCCGCCATGATCAAGTTGCGTGTTTACTAAAAACTTACAAAAAAAAAAGGATACATCTGTGTCATAATGATGGCAAGACACCGGGTTTTTGTTTTTGTTAGTTTGCTTTTTTTACTTTCAAGTGTCATAAAGTTTGACAAGAAATGTGCAAATTCAAGACAAAGATCAAAATTGCCCAACTCTTGAAGTTAACCATTGTGTCTGCAAAGTCAAAAATTCACTCTCCTAGATGAGGTTATTTATCACCAGTTAATTCCATCATTTTGGAAATAGTAGCTAATAATAATACGTGACATGCTTAACACCCTTACTCGCAGTCCGAGACTGAATTGCTAAGGGCGCGGCTCAACGAGATCGGACCGAAGGAGCTGTGCTGCCGGCTAGGCGCTCGGCCCCTGAGCACGACCCATGTATGACCTCGGAGCACAGCACTACAGCCTGATGGAATAGGCTGTGAGTCGATTTTGCTGAGGGAGGAAAACCGGAGCACCCGGAGAAAAACCCTCGGAGTCAGGTTGAGATCGACTGAAACTCAGCCCACATACGATCTCGGGGCCGAGAGTTGAACCCGGGTCGCAGAGGTGGAAGGCACTGTTGATAACCACTAAGCCATCCTGACTCCCCTTAAGTCAAGTCAAGCCACTAAGCCATCCTAACTCCCCTCCCTTAGCTGCTTTATTATTCATCAGCGTCACAAATTCTTGCTGATTTTGGGGCTCATTTGTTGAAACTCAAGGATGCTTCCAACAGACCTGCTTATTTTTGTGAGTTATGCACACACTGCAGGCCTATTGTCACCACAGACTTACACTCTTACAACCCAGAGACATATCCCCCTCCATCACATGTTTTTTCAAGTTTGTTAGAATTTGAACAGAAACCACAGAGGGTTCCTCTGAAGAACACTGGTTTGTTTTGCAAAATCAAGAATCCACACATGAAGTCAAGCTTTTTTTTACAAGATAATTTTGCCCTTCACCAAGAACTTACACTCTTACAGTCATTACCATCGCGCAGAATGCTATAATTGTTTTCTGCAACATGTACTTGTGGTGCAAATTTGTTTGAAAGGCAGCATATTAATTTGCATTTCCAGAAGAAGTCATCTGTGATTGGGGAATAACTTGGGGAATACCTTGGTCCCATTGCAGAATTTGGAGGCTGTCAATCAAACGATTGAAGTGAAGTGAAGTGAAATGTGAGACGCGATAAAGTGAAAAATAGTGGCCCACCAGAAAGCTCGACCTATTCAAAGCGTTTTATCAAGTGCACAAGTAAACAAAGTGCACACCAGAGGAAGGGAAAAGTTTAGCCAAGATTAAAACCCCTCAAATCAAGTCGAATTCAGCCTGAAGAAAACCCGCTAAGAAATTATCTCGTTAATGGCAACAGTTTTTCATCCACACAAATCACCAAACAAGTTTTTCTCTTTAAAGTTCTCTCCGAGTATTTTGTCTAATGTAGTAAATTCAGACAATTTTTCAAGTTCTAGCGATTCGTATGAACACAGATTTCTATTATTTATCATACACCTGCGCTGAGTCACTAATATCTTACTGTTTGCAACTATTAAGTGACGGGATAAGCACATGAATAAATGCAGGGTTGACCAGGGATCATTTGAGCTCTAAAGAGATCTCCCAATAAACGCCCTGCACTGTGAGAAATTGTTCTGCGATAACTGAGATGAACTGATTCCTGACCAGATGAATTTGCCATTGTGCAATGGCAAATGCAACTATCATTTTTTAAGGTGTGGAAAAAAATCTGTGATTCGAGAGAGAGGTCTGTGAGCAGTGCAATTCGAGCAAGAGCACAGTTGAAACGAAGGAAACCTAACTTGGAAAATAATAAATCGTGAATTGTCGGAACCTAGCGGACTCGTTGGTTAGGGTTGCGATACTGCATTTGGAGAGCTGAAGATATTTTTTGTAACTTTGGTTGAGCTGATCCTATGGTGGAAATCATGCTTGTGCTAAAGGTGTATCGATTGCCACACTGAATAACTTAAATCATCATTTTGAAACATGTTGCGGACTAATGAATTTAAATAAGTGCGGTAATTGTCAACCAATGTGAAAACAAAGGATCAGTAATTAGATGGAAATCCCATTGTTTTTTGCTCCAAAAAGTCTCTTCAAGTAGGGTCTTTAGGAGAATTGATTTCAGAGCACATTTTCGAGTTTACGGAATAACATCTAGAAATCATAGTTTTGATACAACTTCCACACCTCCTAAGAATTCCAAATTTTGTCCATGTTTAGTTTACATTTAAGGTTTTCTTTTCCCAACTAAACCTTAACGAATAAGTACCTAATCAAGAAGGAAAACCATTATGAATTCTTAATGTGTTCTCCTCCCATACTAAAAAGAACAAAAAATCCGAATTTCAGAAGCTGACTTTTATACTACTTTTCCAAGGCTGAGAGAGGTCTGAAAGGTCTTGAATGATTGTTCAACATCTCTACTGAAAATGCCTGGGTAAACCTAACTGCTAAAATGGTTTATTTTTATGAACTGGAATAAAATGTATAAAATTATCACGTTAAACCATTCCCCCCATTTTCTTTGTATTTGGAGGCTTTCGGCTGGGGAAGCATTTCAAATTTAGCACTTTGCATGTAAATAAGGTACTGGATGTGTCGCACCATTCTGCATGACAGGACAACCAATGGATATTACACTGTAACTGTAGCACTCGCAAAAAAAAATTCAATGTGTATGATAAAAGTCCATTGTAGTTATGAAACTTGTGATGATACTATTGTTCCTAAATGAGAATCAAATTTAGAGGATTACTTGCTTATTGACAAAATATTTACTGTATCCCACAGTACCTGCCCAACTAGAACAAATGAGCTGAAGATGATGGTACCAAGCCTAAAATAATAAAAAGTGTAAATATAAGGAGCTGAGAGACAGCAAATCACATCCAGGAAGAACATACATTGTAATCCACTTTACTAGAATCACTAAGATCGATCTTTCTGGCCTCAGTACTGTTTTTAAATTTGAATTCCCTGGTAGCCAATTTAACAACCAGTGGCTTCTCTACAAAACACAAACCTTTTGACAAAACAGTCACAGGTTGCTGTACACAATGTTTGGTACAAAAGTACCAAACAGAACAACATTACCAAAAGCACTACATGTATATTAATACAAAATCATCATCATCATATATGTACCAGAAACAAAAACATAGAAAACATGGAAGCTATTAACTACAGTCATGTATCATGAGCAATGTCATGACATACATAAGCTATAGTCATGGTATCTTGAGCAATCTGTGCACTCAATGTAAATAAAACTAATATTCTTTTCTTTTTTTTTTTTAGTTTTTTTGTCTTAGACTTGTTATGCATATGCATGTTTACATGTAGCTTCCATTACATGATATAATGTCTGTATATGTATGTGCATGTCTAATATTTGCACCTGTAATGTCACTTTAACATAAAATTGCACACTAAAAAGATAGCTGTACATGCACTGTGGCAACTAGGAATGTCACCATTCTTGGATGGAGTTTTTTAATACAGCTCATGATACCCAGCTTATTGTGACAAGGAGAAATCGAATTGTTCTCTCCAAAATAAATTAAATGCAACTAGTTTCACACAAACATTTAAAGTGTAAGGGTGGGACATGTGCAAGCCAGTGTGGAAATAGACCCTGAACACCTAAAATTACTGTATTGCAATCAGTCAAGGGTATCAAGTCTAAATTAAGCCAAAAGAAGAATTTTCGGATAATTAAGGTGAGCTTTTGGTACTTTTAAGCATTTCATTTCGCTTGTGAGCTAACATTATTATTGTTTATGCATAGCCCTTAAAAGGAGCTACATGTACATGTACAATTGTATATGTACCTGGGATAAATAAACCTTTTATCACACTATAATAATATTAAGCCTTTAGAAATTAAGTCTAAATTATCCCAAAAGAAAGGATCGGGAACATATGTCGGTACTGTGTCTTACTGGCTTGCATTATTCTCCACCCTTGTCAGGTGTTACTTCTTTCTTATGCTCACTTCTCTTGAGCAACAATGCGCTTACAGTTTTGAAAGGCTGGCCCAACTGAAAACCTTGGCAAACGATTAACATGGCATATTATTAATTTTATACTCCAAATAGTGCTTTATCCAGCCTTTGAGCAACTGTTGCCTGCCTGGTCTTTCATTAAAACAATGTTTTGAAGAAAGGAAAGAAAAGGCATGACAATGAATCACAAAATTCCAGCTCGTGATGGATGGCAAAAGATTACAAAAATGGATGTTTGGTATAACTAACGATATTTTTAGGAACCAGACTAAGCACTGATTGAAAAATGGAAGCCTCCAGGGAGGGAAAAACCAATTTACTACAAATGCAGTTTGGGCCATCTGATTTGACTTACCTCACACCAAACACTCGATCCAGTAAAAAACCCCCAAAGAAACACAAAATCACATTTGGATAAGAATACAGTGAGTACAGCAGCACGTACTGATCAGTCTTCACATTCATGTCCTGTACAAAGAACAAAAAACCAATGTGAATTTGCCTATTATATATACACTTTACATGTTTTTTTCCAGTCCCAAGAAAGTTGGTGTTTGTGTTCTCCTAACAATGGTTTGTAATACAGTGTGATGGCGTCATGGCAACTGTGAACAAAATATTAATACCACTAAAACAAAATTAATTTGTTTTATCATGGTAAAATTCTATGAGAAATTTGATGGTACTCTTGCCCCCCACTTTCTGTAAATCTGCAACATGAAAATGGTCAGCTGTCACATTCTTTGGAAACAAAGAACACACATCTTTCTGACACTACACCTATTGTTCTATGGTGTTCTGATAGAGGACATCATTGCTTAAGGTCCCTAATGAGAATGGTCACCACAACGATTTTATCAGATCTACATTAAAAAATATATGAAAGTTATCAAAACTTGTGCCATCATACCACCTTAAGGACACTTCAGTAAATGCCCAGTACCCACAATGCTACATGTACATCCACTTTTTTTTACTTTAGGTACACACATACACTGTACATTCTTACTTGACCACTCCCCCACAGGGCCTTCTCAGGGCCAATGAAACAATAGCACAACAGAACAGAAAAACAACTTACTGTTACAGTGTTACTATGACTGAAAAATCAATTCTCCTTTTGCTTTGGATTTCAAAACTATGTTAACTGAAAAATAAGTGACTGAAGTTTTAAGCCCTGATTTCAAAAAGACACTTGTTTATTATAACTGGAAGTTTCCTTTTTAATGGTCCCCCATTGCCAGCTTTAAAATCTTGAGTTGGATCAAGGAGAAAGTGATGTCAAAGACTCATTAGTTTAAGAATGCAATGCATGTGTACAAAGCTGAATTGATATTAAGCAAGGGAGTTTTGTGCTTTCAGACTTTTAAACTTGTGTTTTGCATGTACAATAAGCTTCATTTACATGCTGGGATTTTAATTAGCCCTTTCACTTCCAAGAGCGACACTTATAGATTTTACTCTTTCTAACGTCAGACGATTTTACTTGTCAATGGGGAACCCCGAAGGAGTGAAAGGGTTAAGCTAGGCAGTAAATGACATCACTTTTCCCAAGATCCAACCCTCTGAGGTCAGTTTTGAATTTGGGTAATTGGCAGACTGTGAAATCCAAGCACCCTAACCACTGACCCTCCACCTTATTTTGCTTTTATAATAATAAAACACTGGTAATTCTCCGAAAGGGGGGTAGGGGAGGGGCAAGGAAAAAAAAAGGACTAACCAGTTTTATATTATTCTCTAAGGCTGCTGGATTGTCAAAACAGTAGTAACTTCCTGCATTGGAACAACAACAAAGCAAAAACATAGTCAAGGTAACCAATGCACATGTTATCAAAAAAAGATAATACACAGGAAGTCTTAATTTTCTTCAGCATCGACCAATTTTTAACGGTAATCTTTTATTTTCAAAGGATGTTCCAAGGATATGTAATGATAATACATGTACTTTTGCTGACTAATGTCACAACAATTTGGTTGGATAATATTGATAATGATAATGATGAAGATGAATTTCTGAAGAAATTTGGATGGTACATCAAAAACTCAACAGAGCCCTGATATTAACTATAGGGTGAGGGAGAACCAGACTTAACTGATTAGAGTGTAATGTGAAGTGCTAGGTTTCTACCCCATATGAACCATGTGAGCATTTGCCCTACTAATGAAAATGGGCCCACACAAGGACAGAGATAAACTCTGACCAGGGTCGGAATTGAACCCACGACCTTCGGGTTAGATCTCCCCTGCTCTACCGACTGAGCTACAAGGTCAGACGGAGCAAGCCGTGGGAACTGAAGATGTTAAAGTCACGGCAATGAACATTTACAAGTACAAGGAAGGATTACGTTTTTTGTAAACATTGGCCGTGTAGCACTTATATTTGAACAGACTTAACTGATTAGAGTGTAATGTGAAGTGCTAACCAAATGATCGACACCATCATGTGTGAAGAGAAGAACATCTTCAAAAGTGAGAAAAACAGAGAAGCAGCAGAGAAATGGAAAGCCAAAAAACTACTTGGACAGAGATGTGATGAAAATATGACATGGTTATGGACAAAGAAAAGCAACCTACATGTACTGTACTGTACAAATGGAAACCAAGTCACTGATCTACTGTATGCAACTAAGGAAAAAGCTCTGAGAACCAAATGTAAACAGCAACAGAGGATTCATAAAGTGTAGATCAACAAAATGATAGAAGTAGAGGATGAGTGTGAAAAAAAGGTTAAACAGTACAGCACCTGGCAAGTGAGTGTAAGGTGATAGCTCAAAAAGAAGAAAAAACAAGATATGACTATGTCTGAATGAGAAGTTCAGACTAGATTAATGGAGTACAACAATTGGACCAAAATAAAATAATTATTGTTGTAAACAAGGTCAGTACATACAGTTCAATCCATCTATAGCATGGATGGCTTTAAGCAAAGCACGGCCGGGATTTTATGACAAGCGTGCACAAACTGCTCATTTAAGACTGGGATGACTGGCATTACGTGTCTTGTTTTTCAAACGCAATCCCACCCTTAAGAAGGTCAGGGCCATAGAAATTTTTGTTTTACACATTCGGGCAGTTCAAAAAGTTTCGAGACTTTTGAGAAATGGGTTACTCTATTATATACAAACATGTAAACTGTGGTTGCCGGGCTACATGGCTAAGTTCAAACAATGGCTAAGTGTCCATCTCCACAAAACACCATCCAAAAAATACAATTAAATTTTAAAACCTCAGGGCATACCTTGTTCTTAAAGCATCAAAACAGATGAGGAATCCCATAGTAATGATCGTAACTGATCCATGCAAGAGATAGAAGTACAATACTGGAAACTTTGATAGCTGTGAAGCCACGAAGCCGCTAAAATACGTAGCCGCATTGCCACAGTTTACGTGTTTGCATGTTAACAGCGTACTTGCTCTGTCATTAGCCACGTATCAATGTGGATGGGAAAAAGGAAGCATTCCTTTGAGTGGCCAGGTATTCTGCAATTACTCTGAGAAATGCAAAGCTGACTTTTTTAAAATGAAAGAAATGCGTATTAGAAATTCAGGTTATAGACGAAAGACTATAATTGATCCTTGTATTGGCCTGGACAATCTTCAAGCAATTGTCTCAAAAATTCAGGCAGATGCTTTATATATTCTCCAGAAAAGTGCAAAGATCACTTCAATCTTTCATTTGAATTTTTCCACATCAAAATAAGAGACACTGTAGATATCTTCAGTTCTAGCCAAAGACATGAGTTCAAATCCATGAAGCGAAGTGAATTAAGGGGTATGATTAATTAAGGAAAAGCACTACAGCAAGCTAAGACGTGGGGTTTTAGAGATTTCAGAAAATTTAGGCCCATTTGTTTCAACAATGGTCAAACCCCTTCAGCACTGCTAAAAGAGATTTGAAAGCAATCTTTGGTGCTGTCTTTCAGAGTAAATATTAAGGTGTTATCGTCGATTCCCCATTTTTTTTTATTTTTATAAATTTTGAATTTTTTAATTATTACTCATGAGGCTTTTTATAACTTAGGTTTAGAGGAAATAAATTCATTAGTTGTTAGGAGCTGTAAGAGCTATAATCTTAGGAAATCTTTAAATATTTTAGTTAATAGGCCAAAAACTGAGCTCGGTCGTAATTTCTTTGTACACAGGGCTGCAATCGCCTGGAATTCCCTGTCTGTCGACTCCCGGCCTATTCCATCAGGCTGTGGTGCTGTGCTCCGAGGTCATACATGGGTCGTGTTCAGGGGCCGAGCGCCTAGCCGGCAGCACAGCTCCTTCGGTCCGACCTCGTTGAGCTGCGCCCTTAGTAATTCAGTCTCCGACTGCGAGAAAGGGAGACTAGCAGATCAGATCTTTCTTTCTTTCTTTCTTTCTTTCTGATAGTGTAAGATCTTTTTCTAATCCAACAGGCTTTAAAAATCGACTGAAGCAGTTAAAACATACTGTTATGAATATCACTTTTGGAAAAGACAGCTCTGTAGTTCATAATAATTATAAGCATTCAGATTTCTATTATATTGATACATATTTATGTTTGATTTAATTTTAGCGATTATTTATTTTATTTATCTAAAGTATAACACACTACCATATGTATGTATTGTTAATTTTATTACATTAGGTCCACATCAGCTGTAAAGTTGCTTCTTTCCTCTTGACATGCT
>NC_090881.1:26528884-26531384 GCF_036669935.1 Montipora foliosa
AATGAAGAGTGTAGCTCGTACAGCGACTATTTATCGACGTTTTAATAAGCTGTTAGGCTCATGAATTATTAACACATTTTTGAAAAGTGGAATAACGCTGTGCACCGGATCACGACTGGCAAAGACGAAAACCAAACTGAACTTCTTCGGATAGAATTAACGAATAGTTCAATAGAAGTATTTTGCATAGAACGAATACTCCAATATTTCTTGGGAACCAGTTTGTTCAGTCGTTTTGACGTTGACAGAAAATAAAAAGATAGCCTTCAACGGCCAAACAAAATTAAAAATGAAATCAATTAAAAAAAAAAACGAATTAGCTATCGCCATCAAGGGGATTTCGCAGCGGTCCCCCATCCATGCCAAGTACTAACCCTGTTCGAAGGAGCTTAACTTGAGCTGACCAACGATTGTGATCTTTGCGTTGAATTCTCACATATCCTGTCGAACTTTATAACACTTCAAAGAAAAAAAAAAGCAAACTAACAAAAACCCGGTGTCTTGTCGTCATTTTGTCAAAGATGCATCCTTTGTTTCGTGAGTTGTTAGTATTAAACACGCAAGGTAACTTG
The DNA here is from genome assembly GCF_036669935.1 of Montipora foliosa. Classification (NCBI taxonomy): domain Eukaryota; kingdom Metazoa; phylum Cnidaria; class Anthozoa; order Scleractinia; family Acroporidae; genus Montipora; species Montipora foliosa. The sequence continues at coordinate 26,529,457 of NC_090881.1, forward strand.
ATCTTAGGAGGCCGCTAAAATCGATGTCACTTTCCATTTTGCGATTTTACTTGTACAACCAAAAGAACGATAGAAAAATTAAACGTAACAAAAGTTTCCCAAAATGTTGTTCGCGGGATGATAACTTCAAGTTATATTCGTGGCGCAAAATTTATGACGTTTTCATCCTGCAAATTTTGTTGCTGATGGCAAATTGTTTTATTCTCGATCGACACTTCCTTAAAAGTTCCCTCTGCTCTTCTTTTAAACTATATATCAATATTTACAGAACTTCTGTCTGACGAGCGCTTATGCGCGAAACTTAGAGTCACAGAGAAGCGATACGTCCTCTTTAATCTTTCAACTTATGTATACTTAGCTCTGCTACCACAGCATCGAGCACTTTATGCCAAGGTAGACTCTACCTCCACATTTATATCAACATTTATTTACTTTTGTGTCAATATTTGTTTTGCATACCTCGCTTGGTTCGCATTTTTGAGCGTTAAAATAAAATTTTCGGTCGTGTATATGCTCCTGACAACAAGTCCGTCGGTACTGTTAAGAAAAAGTATGTTGTTTCGACGAGTCATTTCAAAAATTTCTCGTCTTAAACCGTTCGATTAGCGTTCCTTTCTCAAACAGTGGGCAAAAATACCCATCGATCAGCGAAAAACAATGTGCTTAGCCATTTTGGAATAAATACACTATTTTCACCTCGTTTCCATGGTGCAGTGGGTTATAATGAAAATAACCCAGGTTCGGGTATTCACTACACACACATCAAACATCATGAAAGGCGCAATGTACGTCCGGTGTACGAAAGACAGACTTCTCTCTTTTCTTTTCTTTAGCGCTAAAATAACCATACACCGCTATATTTTTGCAGGCCTAATTTGTAGCCTCTTGTTGCATTTATTTTGTGGTCGTCACAAAAAAAAATTGTTTTGTCACTCTAGTGTAACACGAAGTTTGTTTGGGAAGCCAACAATATTTCTTTAACTGGTTCCTGGTTAACCCAATTTATTGCTCACGACTTACTAGTGCAAAGATTGTTTACATTACTCATTAACACGAAGATTTTTCAAAAAATACAAAATGTATGTATATCGCTTTAATCTAACCCAAATCATTCAGATAGTAACCACTTTCTTCGCTTTTGTATTTGTCACGGGTTATGATTTGCGATAATTGAGGTTCACGTGTTCGCAAGTTTGTTTTTGCATCTCATAAATGTTTAGATTTTTAATTACCAACTCTGTTTTGATTGGTCATTCAACCTCATTGTGTAAATAGTTCACCCTGAAGTCAAAATAGATACGTTTCGTTTCTGAGAAAACGAAACAAAAAATAAGTAGCGTTTCGTTTCCGGACTGATCAGCCCTGGGGATTATGAGAAATATGCTGCATTCGACCTCGATCCCCCAGCCTTTTTCTAATAATAATAATAATAATAATAATAATAATAATAATAATAATAATAATAATAATAATAATAATCATAATAATAATAATAATAATAATAAATTATTACTTCTGTTGCGCAGGTTAACAAACGGTTTGATCAAATGCGCATTACAATATGAATGAATATAATTAGAATAATTAGAAAGAAGTAATATGATAATAATTATAACTAGAAAGAAATAATATAATAAAATAAGACAGGGGTAAATAAGGCTAGTGAATACTAAATAAAATCCAAGTATGAGGATTAGTATGATACATGCATTAAAGTACAATTGTTATGAAATAAGAACAAAGCAAGCTACGATAAGTCCGACTAAGGTGTTAAGCCCTGTTCAAACGGTCATGATAGTTGATGATAGTTGATGATAGTTTCAACTATCATTCACTATCATTGACTATCATGTTTGCGATCAAACGGTCCATGATAGTTCATGATAGTTGACGAAATCGCGCAATGTGCTGGCGTAGCTAACTAGTAC
>NC_090881.1:26536384-26558884 GCF_036669935.1 Montipora foliosa
CTCTAATACGCCTTTCTAGCCTCTTTACAAAGGGAAAAATCTCTAAAGAACATGTAAACAATAAGCAGTAAGTCTTAGTAACATTAGTGCAAAAGAATAGTAAATTGACCGGTCTCCAGGGGCACCGTTTCTCGCGGAAGGTCCCGAAATTTTACGGGCCATTTTCGGGTGTCCGATTCCCTCTGCATCTCAAGATCGGATAGGATTTAAGTCGTGAAACTTCAAAGTCATTTTGCGTTTTGTTACCTTGAAACAACGTATGTCAATACATCGGCTCTCCAAAACAAGCGGTTGACAGTTTCACAAATGGCTTTTCGGGACTTACGGGCCCCTGGATCGTTTCCACATCACGTGATTGGGGCCATGTTTGGTGTCTTAAACAAAGAAACGGCAACCCTCTTTAATGCTGATATTAATTAAGACTGAGTCTCGCACATCGACACGCCTTGAGCAAAGGTCAGTGTGAGTTTGGAAATGATTGGTTGTTTCGGCTGCAAAACATTGTTGGTGATCACGTGCATGAGTGGGAACATCTTATTGACTCGATTGGTGATTGGTCAGAAACGTTGCGTCGACTCCTAATCAAATAGAAAGTAGAAGCAGAATAGAATCTTATTGACACAAACCATTTACTTTTGATTTGACTTCGAAATTAAAAACCCTTTTACTTTAATTTGCCGTACAAACCTACCTTTTGAGACAACTACTTTCAGTTCGCTTTGCTTTGCTTCTTTGGTGAGCACTGTTGGTAATTAAACGAGGAGGAAACAATGTATCATTTTGAAGTGCATACATAACTTACAGCGCAATATGTCTACTGCCTCACCTTGAATCTCAGTTTCAACAATGAGAATCACAGTTACTTTTTATTTGAAGAATTCTAACTGTAGGCACGTTTTCTTTTTTGGAGAAGGGGGTCCGAGAGGTAATTTTTCATCCCATCCCAGAATAGAGTGCGAGCCTATATTTTCGGGCTACGAACAAAAATGCAAAAACGTTACAAAGCAGTAACCTTGGTCATACGTACGGCGTAAGGAAGTGTGCGTTGTCTTGATCCTTTTTGCCAGACGAACGTTGAGGATTGTTGCAACTAATTGCTACCATTGCATGTGCGAACCAAGAGAGTCGTGGTGTGACCAATCAATTGAAAGTTATAGAATAGTATATTCGTGATCTTAAAAGGTACTTTCTAAATCCGAAATTTACCAAACTGCGAGACAGGTTAGTTCGAAGTTATGCCTACCATGATTAGTCATCAGCACTTCCTGGTTAAGGCGCTGCAGACGGTTTTGTGCGCTGGGCAGGGTGATTCTAGTCTTCGGGTGAAATTCTGACAAGAACTCTCCTTTGGTGCTGTTTACGTCAGGCTGTGCAAGACGTGTTTCTAGCCTTTCAGTTTGTGGACGCAATCATATTAAACCTACTAAGCAGCATTTCTTTTTTATTCTGCTCCGCGACATTTCTCCAAATTTTGAGTCTGGTTATAAACTTCTTTAGCGAGTCCATTTAAATGAAAGCCAATGAGAAAAGTACTTTCCTGTGTTGTTGTACAGTGTGTGGTACAAGATGGTTCTTAAACGAAAGCTACTGACTAGCACTCTCCTAAAATACTGTTTTATATTCATTTCAAATAAAGTCCTAGCCTAGGAGTTCGTGAATGACATAGTATTAATTCCACCTGAAAAATGTAACCGAAGCCGTAACGTTTGGATCATGAATCAAAGCGTAACCACCAACTACTTACTTGCCAACAAAGCAATGATTACAAAAATACGAAAGCTCCAAGAAGACTTCATAGCTGACCAAGAACTTAGTTTCATGTGTCGTGAGCTTCTTACTTGTGTGCACAAATGTTCAGTGCCCTTCCACGATTTATACTAAAGAGCAGCTGAAAGCGCACAGTTCAAATTGTTTGCTTTTTAGCTGTCAAAGGTGACAGTTCGAGAGAATAAAGAAAGTAAACTTCCTGCCTAAGCTTCGTTTACCAAGATTGGTTGCGTATGGTCACTTTTGTTCCTTGTTTGCGGTGCAAAAGAGTGTGCCTAAACTCGGACAATGCCGCTAAAACGAATCGGTTTACAAAACGAATACAAAGAGATATCGCGAGCAAATCCCAATATCTTTCTTAAAGAATTCTCTTAACGTTTTTACATTACTTTTTACAATACAAGGTAGCAATTAAGACACATTCTCGGTTTACCAAACGTAAATTACTTTTTAAACAATCACAATTTTAGATATTACTCAAGGTTTATTACTTCCGCCTCTGTGAAAAAAAATTATGTTGACTGAACCAAATTGCTTTGGCTGATTAATTTCTCCTACGAGGATCTCCTGATACGGTAATGTGGTCAACCTAGTAGCTTTGAATTTAGAAAAATAAAAACTCATGCGTCGGGGGTTGGGAAGCCAGTCATTTTTCTTTGCAACATGGGCAAACCAGAGAAGATGAAGATGAATTGCCTTTTCTGAGGACCTCCAAAAAGTTGCTGTTTTGTTCGTGGGTATTTCACTTCCGTTCAATATTTTGAAGAAGTTTAATCCCTTTGGTTGTTCGAAGACTCAAATGTAGTCATGATTTGAGTATTAGTTAGCATTTTCGGAGAGGAAAAGAGGGTTTCATAAGTTTTATTTCGTTACATGTAATATCCAGTTAAAAAAATCCAGCTACTGTCTTTTTCGGGGTGCCGGGATGGCGCATTGGTGAGAGCACTCGCCTCCCACCAATGTGGCCCGGGTTCGATTCCCACACTCGGCGTCATATTTGGGTTGAGTTTGTTGCTTCTCTACTCTGCACCGAGAGGTTTTTCTCCAAGTACTCCGGTTTTCCCCTCTCCTTAAAAACCAAAATTTGTTTGATTTGCGTTAACATGTTAATTTCAATTTACAGTGTCCCCGATTAGTGCTCTTCAGCGCTAGATTAGACACTTAAATAAAGTTTCTTTCTTTCCACCGCTTTTCAAAATGCACCAAGTCATTGCACACAATTGAAAACAGATTAGACACTTAAATAAAGTTTCTTTTTTTCCACCGCTTTTCAAAATGCACCAAGTCATTGCACACAATTGAAAACAGAGACGATGCAAAAAACCTGTCTTATGTGGTAAATAAGAAAAGTTTTCTTACTCCAGATTTTTTTATGAAACTACCAGTGCTTTCTGTTAGAGTTCGTTGAAACATCCTCGGTACCTATGCCGGTAAGATTCATTCCGTGGATTTGATCGGATAGCTGACATCTAAGCAACCTCTCTTTGCAAAGCAATGCAAAGGTGATTTTTCGACAGTAAGATCAAATTAGGCAGTACTGAATTTCGTTTCAATTAACTGTTTCAGAAGTAAGGTCAAACAGGAGAGGTCCAATAGCATAAGCAGTTAATGGTGAGTTAATTCACCAATAGGCTCATCCAAATCCAAATTTTAACACTGAACTTTGCGAAAAAAAAAAAACTGAAGATCTCGGCTTTGAAAAATGATTGAGGGGGCGGGTAATGACAGAATAAGACATGAGATTTGATGGCCTAACTTTATCGACCCTAATTCATACTTTCTTGTTTACTGTTTAAAGCGAGACATGCAATACACCAATTCAGCTTTTCTGTAACTTTGTGTCCCGCCTGTATGAAATTCTTTCTAATTAAGAAAAACTCGATATCAGTCGCGTGCCGAGCAAAATAATTTTTACAATATGTCGTTTTCACTTTGTGCGGAAAATTCGAAACAAATGAACATCACTAAAATGAAAATGGAATCATGTTTCCTGTCTAAACAAGTGTTCAACCATAACAAATATACGATTAAGTGCTGAAATAAAATCATTTTAGCAAGGTCTTAAATTACCACGGAGATACACGCAAGAATCACGAGCACAACTGGTTTAAAGGGCCGAAGCGGCAAGTGTGCCATGACAACGGCTCCATCGCTTTAGGCATCCAGTATAGAAAAGTAAGTGCGCAACAGGCACAATTAACCTCATCTCTGAAAAAAAGTCGAGTAGCGTCCGGTATTGGAAGTTGGAAAGAGATACACGGTATCTCAACATCGGATCAGGAAGCTTATTATCACTGAATGAGGGCCTGTTTACGTGGGAGCCCCAGGCGAAAGAGTCTACGTGACAAGTAAACTTCCCACCCCAGCGGGGTAAAGTTTCTGGAGGTTATTACGTGGTCGCTAGGCACTCAGACAGACAAATGACAGGCAAACCACGCATTTTGGCGGTCACTGCTCTTTTCTTTTCACTAGATGGTCTTGCTAAAACTTTTCAGCGCTGAGGCTTTTTACTGTCACTTTTAATTATGCAAAACCTCCTTTGATGCACTTGCAGATGAAACATGGTCCTGACCCGAGCCAGGCGGGTTGCCCCACCTTGAGAAGTTTACAAGGCAAAACTCGACCCCTGCTACCTAACCAACCTACAATAGACCGTCCATATTCGTATTCTCATTATTGGACTGAAACTAGCTTACTATGGAGGCTAATGCGGGGGACTCTATTAAAAAGTATTTGCATTTGAAAAGATTACCCCGCATTAGCCTCCATTGCAAGCTACAATCCTAGACAAAACTGTTGGGAAGGTTAGCACTTTTGACTCTTCATTGCTTCTCTCCCCTCCCCCCTCCTTCAATGTTGTGAAAAACTGAATGGTTTTAGTGGGAAATTGTTGAGTTACCTTCCAACATTGAATAGGGGGGAGGGGGGCTATGTAAAAGAAAGTGAAATTATTTCTTTTGAGCTTTAACAGAAGTGGGTTGCAATACAGTTCTGGTGTGGTTCATTTACATAACCTTCCCAACTACTTTTGTCTATGATTGTAGTTCCAGTCCAATACTGAGAATACGAATATGGTCTCTTGTAGGCGAGAGACCTCACACTTCAAATTAAAATGATATATTTATTATTCTTTGATTGCACTCACGTGATAAGACGGCGATGATGGTGCCAAAACAATAGAAAAATTTAGCTCAAACTTTGCATAATAATAATAATAACCAGGTGATCTGGTGACGTAATTCGGAGGACTGGAAAGAAAAAATTTGAGAAAAAACATGGCCGCCGTGACGTCAGGTACAATAGGGAGCTTAAGCACCCGAGTTTTTGAGACGCGGACGGCAACCGGAAGAGAACATTTCGCGTGCCAGGACAGTGGTGTCTCCTAGATATTTACACTAATCATCTCTAATGGAGAAATGATACTTAGCACTATAAATGTGGTTGAGTGAAGACAAGCTGAAAGGGAAAACAGGTCACTTCCGGTTCCCGTCCGCGTCTCAGAATCGCGCGTGCTTAAGGTCCCTAATCAATGAATAAGAGGAGGCGGGCATACTTAGGCGGGTCACCACATGTTCCTAGGGTTCCTCCATCTCCATGCACATGTTCCTAGGGTTCCTCCATCTCCATGCAAAAATACCCCGACAGTGGTCAGCACAAACATACCGGTATATTCTTCTGAATCACTAATGAAGAGGATAGTTCCGTTGGGCTTCATAGCCCACCTTCGATATATTAAAATTCAGTCCTAAGCCAAAGGCATCATCTCGTGTCTCTGGGAAATAAACTCATACAAATCCTTAAATTAATTCCCCAGAGCCTCGTGGTGATGCCTTTTGTGTAGCAGTTAATTTTAATATATCGAAATTGGTCTATTTCATAATATGACTGACGGTTGGATGTGACCAAAACCACCGCGCAAGTTGGTTTTCTGTGTTTCTGAGGGAAAATGCCCTAATTGTGAGCTTGGAGTCACGCCCCCTTCCAATGTATCTTTTATTTCATCGCCATCATCTATTCTTTAAGATGAAGGGGTTTTACACTGCTGATAGATTCCTACGCGATCTTTTTTCTGATCACTACTGGAAAGCAGGTCAGACGGCTTACCGGAGGTCTCCCGCCTCAAAAATCCAAATTGTCATTGACCACCAAGTACTTTGATGTTGATAGCAGACCAAGAAACCTGTACTGTTTATCCAATATTCCGCGCTTGAGTTGTTATGGCATTTTGTGTTACCTTTTCTAGGAACACTTCGGCCTTGCATTTGTTCAGTATAATTGCCGGAGTCGTTAAGACTTCACGTAGGAGGAATCCTCGATCTTCTCCCTTACAAAGAATGTCTAGAAATTCAAGTAATTGGTTGCACGTGGTTGCGTTATAAGTGCCCCTTTGCTCTTCTACAACCTGGTTCCCAGGGCCTTCGGCTTTGTCGATGAGGAGAGACAATGGAGACCCTGGGAACGAGGATGGCTCTTCTTCCCAACCTCAACATCAGTCATTTGAATGTTAACGTCACAAAGTGTCCCTGGTCCTCAAGTGAAAGAGAAACAGCTGCATCTACCCTCGCCAAAAGTAAAACTGAGCCTTGCACTTACCTCATTACTAGAGATATGTAGCAAATGCTTAGACTTAGGAACCGATTACATGAGCAGGGCTGCAGGGCTGGTCGCGTTTGCTGGGATGAGTTTCAGCCCGGTTTTACATGAGGTGGGCCAGCCCGGCTTGGGTTAAATTTAGAATATGTTTTGTGAAAAAGGACAACAAGAAGAAGTGGAGTGACGTTTATCTCGCTAAATTGTTATTAAAATTCACCATTTTACCATTTAAAGATGCCTTGAGGTTTGCTATCTTATACATCTCTTACTTTAAACATAAATTAAAAAAAACACGACTATTCCGTGGGCCATTTTGCTCCAAAGTGGAGTAATGTGGTTAGAAATCGCTGGCGCGGCTAACCTGGCTGTCCCGGTGAACGCAATTACATGGAAAAATCTCAGCCCGGTTAGCAGGGATCCCCGTGCATCCGGGCATCGTAACATCGTGATCTCGACTAACAGCGCTGACATTTGTCCATGTAATAGCAAACTTGAGCCCGGCTCATGTAATCGGAAGGGATACTTCGTGTTGGACACCAAAATGGGCGGCATCTAATTTCTTGCATCTTTGGACAGACCAGTGACACTGACCAGCAACTTGAAATATATAATGCGATGATTATATTATTTTCAAAAAGAGTTAAGCTGCAGCCAATTGTTTTCAGCCAATTCAACTATACAAAGACTGTTCACTGTCTACTTTATTGTCGAGAAGAGAAAAGCATTCATCTACTTGAAACAACACACTTCTAGAACGTTCTGCAGCTCAAATGATTTTAAAATAGAAATGATTGTTGAAAGCCGCGGTCTGAGCTAACCTTTGTTTGATTAAGAGGACCATGAAGTCCTGAACCTCAGGAATTAAAACTTACAGCTGAAAGATTATATCCTTTCCTTGCACTTTCCACACACTTGTTTTCGTAAAGAACGTTCAGAAGAGAAAGCCATTTTTGCGTTATTGGAGGAAAGCTTACTGCAACATCGTAAAGATGTCTTTATTTCCAAGCAACAGGATCCACTCATTTTTCTAGCGTCAACTTTTCTCAGAGCTTGCCGCCCTGAGTTAGAATAAACTGATGAGCTTGAGAAATCCCGACAGAAGCTTCTTCCTCTGAGTTTCTTTTCGACCACTTTCGGCTCCATGTTGTTCTCTCTCAGACGAAATTGCTCAAAGCATTCAAAAAGTCAGTTAAGCACACAATGAGCTGACCAAAGCTCGGTCGCTCATCCTCTGACAATGCCCAACAACAAGCAATGACAGTAAACAGTTCATCTGGACAATTCACTGGCTGTGAAATCCTGTGTCCTTGTTTGAGAAAGTTCAGCATTTCGAAGGCATCAATATTTCCGTATGGCTGCTGTCCCAGTGTCATAAGTTCCCAAAGGAGAACACCGTAAGCCCACTGTGATTGTAGACAAGGCCAAGACAAACAACACGAGAGAGAGAGAGAAAAAAGAAAGATTAATTATATGCCAAGCAATAGAGTGTTTTCACATGACGTCACGGTGGGCATACTTGGAAGAATGAAACAAAGAAGCAAGGGCCATGATGGAGGAGTGAAATATTCTTTTGGGAATTGAACTCTATTTTCATGAAAATTCTTCCTTTTGTTTTAGTATGCAAATATGTCTGCTCGTCACATGAGCGAAAACACTCTATTCTCAAGCTAAATAAAGCACTCTGATTGGTTGGGTTTCGGTCGAGATTTTACAGTACGGACCATTACCATGAAAACGGTCGGGGTAGAGAGCTTACGAAACGAGGACGACGTCGGCTACGAGGACTTCATTACGAGTTCGCGTTATTCATATCACTACGAAACTCTGCACGCGAAATTCTGAACAGCTTGAAGCTTCTTGATGTTTGGGGCAGTTGTGTTTTACCAAACTGTAGAGCAATAGAACAACTTGCTTAGGACTAGAGCAGAGATGATGGTGATGATCGTTCCTGCACACGACTCGTTATCCATCATTTACTTTTGCACCTGGGGCGGCAAGGGCCCCAAGGGCCACTCATTTGACGAGATTACACGGATGAACTAACCCTACACCTCTTGACTTACCGCATCACTGGCCACAGTGTATCGGCCATGTTCCAAGCTTTCAACGGCCATCCATTTGACGGGTCTATTCTCATTGTCTCCAAGACAACAATAATCTTGAGGAAACAAGTCTCTAGACAAGGCACAGTCAGTCACTTTGACATTGTGATCATCATCAATTCTGCAAGTAAAAAGAAAAGTTAAGTTTTTTTCGGCAATTTGAAGCCACATTTCAAGCAGTAAACAAGGCATAACTTTCACCTTTTTTTTTGGCCTAGGATTGCAAGATAAGAAGATGAACTCACTTATGGAGCCCTGTCTGCCAACCAATCTCCCTAACTTAATATGATGTTTATCCAATCCTGAAGCCGATGGCCTCATGTCCCCCTACCCGACCCTCCTTCCAAAGTACACACGTTACACCCTAAGCTTACAACAATAGGGAGTTTTAGCAAAGACGACGGCTACAGCAATGAAAACGTTAGTCCAAAATATAACTTAGCGCTATCGCAAGTATTTCGCGATTAATCCGTCACATTGTACAATACTGGCGAACTATCCTGTAACTGGATGGGTACGAACGGTTTTAAAGTCAAAACTGAAAATGACTTTTTCATTGTCATATGCTCACGTTGTCGTCAAAACCTAAAATTTGGTGATTTCACGTTGTTGTTTTGTGGAGTACGGCAAAGAAATGCACGGAAATTCGTGTTTCACGTGCAGCACGAGTATTTTTCCTTTTTCAACCAATAACATTCTTGCTTTGTGGCGTTGCCGTAGCCGTACCTGTCGTCTTTGCTAAAACTCCCTAATGTTCACTGAAACGCTACTGTAAACCAATCACTATCAAATGTTGCCGCGATCCTGGACATACTGTGAGTGCAAAAACTTTAGCAATGCATAGGTGCAGATCGTACCCAAAAATTAAATTTGATAAAAGAGTTACCAACTGGGTTAAAACAAAGCAGAAAATTGCAAGTTACTTTTGACTTCTTTTCATCTTACTGTTGCGTACGACATGTGACATATCTTTGCAGATGTTAGGTGTTGTCTACTGCTTCATTACATTAAATCGTGATTGGCTAAAATCGTTAGAGTGAAAAAGAGTCGAACACGAGCTTAATAGATTATTCAAACAGCCTCACAGAATGGTTTAGGATACATCTGTAGCAGGATTCTTGGCAGACAGGACTTCAAGGGATACCACTGGACTGCAAGTATTCCCTTGAATTATACATCTCTCCAGTAAAACTCTACTTGATACATCAGTTTTCTCCAACCCTTTAACACTACCGGATCGCGATAACTGAGAAAGAAATGATATTTTTATCTGCTTACACACAGTTTCTTGCAGCCACATCTTTGTGAACAACTCTTCGTCTTGCTAGGTACTGCAGCCCTTTAGCGATTTGAATGGCAACATGAACAAGATCTGCTGTTGTCAGTGACTAGAAGAAGAGGAATTAAAAAATAGTGTCTGAGCCCTTTTGATGTTCAGTATAAAATCAATCTTTTTAGCAACCTTAAGTCCGAAGTTTATTTACGCCTTGCAAACCAACCTGTGATGTTCATTCCAACAATATAGACATTTTTTTATACTTGGGTTGACATATAACTAGCCTATGAATGCACCACAAATCTTTCCAAATGGTTTACGCACTGTAGGAAAGCGGGTCAAAAGGTGTTTAGAGCAATCAAATGATCGTTGCTTCTATCAGCATTCAAGCCTATTGTAGGTCTAACTCACGGCCCCATATCAAATAAATTATTTACTTGCCTTAGATCCTCCTTCAGGTGATCTAGATTTCTTAATGAACAATTTCAAATTTCCTCTGTTCATGAAAGGAAACATCACTAAGGGTTGTTTCTCGTCCTCCAAACAAACTGCCATGACAGGTAACAGATTTTTATGAGTGAAGTCCTTTAACATTGAACTTTCTATCAGCAACAAATTTACTTGCTCTGAGGACGCCAAACCAGAAACAGTTTTAACTAAAACACTCCGCTGTTGTTTTTCTCCAGGTCCTGTTAGGACTCCACTGTAGATACGAGCAAATGTTCCTTGAGAAAAGAGAACAAAATGGAGCCTTGTAAGCGAAGAAGAAAGTATGAAGACGTTGTTGAACTTACTGTAACTACAACCACAATATCTGACAATCAGGGCCTAATGAGTCTGAAGTGCATAGGAATAAAGAATAAGGTTGCAGGGACCTTCACTTAGGGAATTTAAACACAAGTGTTTCCGTGACAGACAGCAACTGGAAGTGGACTTTCTGCATTCTAGTGGTCTTCCCTTTAAAGGGGCAACGTCATGGAAAATTCGTAAAAATCTGGAAAGCAAAGGAGACCTGTTTACTGATGGCAAACGAAAATTGATGGCCAAAGTTTCTTCAAAACGGCTATTTTAGCTCACAGAAACCATTCTTAAGTGTTTTTGGTTACGCGTAGCCAAGATTAAAATGAATGCCAACTTGAAAACGTCGGGCCAACGTTTTCAAAATGTCCCCTTGCATTTTCGATGAACCCCGTAAAATTAATAACTGAGTGTGGCTCATTTTTCTTTTAAAATTTAATACATTTTTATCCCACTGCGGTGATCCAGATTTAAAAATGAAATGGTCAATGAAAATTAATTTAGTAATTTTAAGGTCGAAATGAAAGGGATATTTCCCATGATACGTGATAGCATCATGGCCATCAGAGATATTAGTTTTACTGCAATTTTGGATTCACCTTTAAAAAATGTACGTGTGTATTTGTATTAAATACAAAATACACACATTTTATGAGGAGGCAGTGCTGCCCAGTGGTTTGAGCACTGACCTTGAAAAGCCCCTATGGGGAGTTGTTCAGTAAGTATGAATGTGTCACATGATTTGAGTTTGTTGGTTCTTGACTCTACCAAAAGAGGTTTTTATCAGTCCTCTGGTTTTCCCATCTCTTAAAAGAAACCAATTATTTGATTTGATTTGCTTTAATTTAATTTTATTATATTACATGTATATTGTTAGGGGGTACTTACTGTATATGAGACCAGGACGAACTCAGACCAGCATGGGTTCATATTCTGCCTCCATACATTTCTTTTTATGCATTTACATGAGACCGGCCCCAACAATGAACTCGTCTCGGTTGCGGGACCGAGACAAGAAATTCTCATACAGGTCTGAGGCCGGTTCCAGAAATTTCAATCCTGTATGCTTTTGGATCAGCCATATATTTATTAGAGAAAACATAAAATTTAGTCCTGAAGCCAGGCACCGGTTTTGTCCCAGTTTCATGTAAACAGCTGCAAAAATTTCATGCTGATACAAGTTCATACTGTCTGAGTTCATCCCGGTCTCATGTAAATACCCCCTTATTCCAAATAGGGTCAATCAAACGCACCCTTGCTGTTTGCCATACACATAATGCTTAATCTCTCCAAAGGTGACCCAAATCCCTACCCTCGAAGGCAGATAAAATGTCCGGAAATACCCCTAATTAGATGCACGCCAATTTTACTAATTGTATCCTTGCTCTTTTCCCAACTTCAACATCACTCGTGTCTCAGATTACAGACAATCAACGTCACAAAAAGTCCCCCAAATGCTGCTCTTTACATGTACACGTACATGTAAGGATGAACTGATGCATTTACCCTGACCTAAAAGTAATGCTAACCTTTACTCTAACCTTCCTATCAGAAATAGGTAGAAAATGCTTACATGTGATGGGACACTTCATGTTGGACGCCAAAACTGGGTCTGCATCTAATCAAATGCATTTCTGGAGATTTGTGTTAAATGTTACTTTCAGTTTAAATACAGTGTCCCCAGTTCGTGCTCCAGCGCTAGAACGACTAGACACTTTCCTTTTTCCTTTACTGAAAGTACTCGAAGGGAAGCAAGAATGGTGCGTACTGTAACTGTTTCAGAGAAAGTACATTGCAATTCTATCACTGCAACTGACTTTTCGTACCTTCTTGTAAAAGTTCCCCTAAAGTTATTCTGTCCATTTCTACTGTCAAATCCTGCAGCTCTGTTTTCATGTCCCTGTTGCGATATTTTCCCTTCTGCGTTGACTGCAGTCCTCCTCCACTGTAATAACCATCACTGGGTGTAATGCTTAATGTGCTTTCTATTACAGGTAGACCTCCTGGTAACCTTGGTCTTGCAAGAGGTACATCTCCATTTGTAACATTTGATGTAGTGGTAGTTTTGTTTAGATTATTTAATGTTGGGCCAGGCTGGAAATCAGCTTTTACAGGTACATTAAGATTGCCAGTGTCATTCGTTGGAATGAGGCTGATTTGGGCTGTTGGATTTTCCTCTAGTACTTAAGAAAATAAAAAATATTGGTTCAGTACAAACAACACCCAAGAAAGTCGATGCTTCTATAAAAAGGGTAGAAAAATCAGATAACAGGTTAAACTGGAGTTTTTGCCATGGTTAAAACAAGATTAACTGCGATCAAAATGGGTTTGACTTAGGACCAAATTTTCCTGCAACATTCACATGATTAGGGACTCGCTTTCAATTTAAGTTATATTCCAGTGTAGCATGAAGGTGCTATCACTGTCCTCTTGTAGCATATGGATGACGGCTCGAAATGTCTCGATTATGGAAGGAGGTGATTTTTCTCTACAAGTCAAAGAGGCACTTAATTGACTACGAACAGGCTATAGTTATTGTTGGCATCCAGTGAAAGCAATTTCCTCTCATCAAGATAAATCTCCTTCTTTCTGAAGCAACTTTGTTCAATCAAAGATCCCAAGGAGGATGTTCAGTAGATTTGATTACCATGAACCCTGGTCAGAAAGTACTCCCTTTTCTTGTTTGGGGTATAATGTGATCCCTGCTTTGGATCAGTAAGGGGATTGCATTCATCACATTCTAAATACAGTGGTGTCACTTGATCATATAATTATATCAACCATAATAAATATTATAATACTATTATCATATCTTTCAGTGAGATAGTACAAGCACTATGACTGGATAATTTACTGAGCCACATTCTACAGTACAGCCCACTAAATTTGAAATTTTGATGTATACAACATTTTTCTAGCAAGTTTTTCATGTTGTTTATGTGAAATAAACTTGTGAAACTGTTTGAATCTTGAAAGCAACTACCGGGTATTGAAAAAGCCATTAAGATGTTTTCGTTTTTCACAATTTTATGCAAGCTCATCATTTGTGGCAGTGACCTCAACTACATGTAGTTACTTTCCTGCAGACCTCAGAGATACAATACAACTCTGTTTTATCGGTCCATACTGTAAATTAAGGACCCTTGTTTCTGTGCAGTTTGCACTTGGCCATAAATCAACGTAAAAAACTTGGCTCGTAACTTACAGTACGGACCTTGAGCTCGGTTAGTAAGAAGTCTTTAAGTATGTATTTGTTTACTTGATTCGTGTCTGAAGTATAAGTTAGGCACTCATTTTTTTACTCATTTCCTCTGCAATGTCACTGATTTTCTGCTGAAATTACCTTGATTGGCAGCTGCTTGATTTGGCTGTTGAACAGCAATCAGTGGGGTTTTGGACAGATTAGAGTGCCCTGTACCATCAGCATCAATATCACTGCTCAGAAAACAAACAACAAAAACTTAACTCACTACAAGTGCATGCATACATGTAGTATGAGGTTTAAATCAAACTGATTTCTCCTTTGATTTCTAAACAAATTCACACCTTAATCATAACCATTACAATTGGTACATTAACCGCTCAGACCCATTACCATTATAAAGAGCCCCCAATCGGTGAGTGAATTCAATCGGAATTAGCCAGAGTAAAATCTATAAGTATCACTATCAGTGGAGGAAGGGTTTAATCATAAAAAAGTGGCCTGGGTTTGAGTCCCTGAATTGAAATAAAAATAAAAATAAAAATATCACAGAATCTCAATGTCTGCATGAGCAACCAATTATTTTTGTCCGTTGTTTTTGAATAACATGCTTTTCTGGCCTGTAATAACACAGCTTTTAAGGCTGACTTTCAACTTAACAGCTTACAGTGTTTTTATTTTGAGAAAGAATCCAACCTTTTTAAAAAACATACTTCAACAGAATATTCTGTCATCATCTTCTGTTGAAACATGTTTTTAAAAAAAAAATTGTGTTGTTTCTTTAAATTGTAACATGTCTGCTATCATCCAGACCTTAAGAGTGTTTTCTTTACATTATGTAGGCCTTTGGCAATGTAATACGTATCTCCTTAAGAGGGGCAAGTGTACATTTAAGGAAATGTTGTGGGTTTGTGAGAATACTCTGATCCTTGCAAACCAACCTAGACTCCTTGTTAGGACTTGGCATGGAGTGTACATGAATAGCAGCAACTGCAAGAGCAATGATGAGAATGATACTACAGGCCACGCCCACTGCGATGTAGAAAACTGTGGTTTTGTCCATAGGAATAGAAAGGGTACTTTGTTCGGAATCTGCAAAAAGGAAAAAAAACCATACTGCACTATCATAATATTTGACTTCCAAAAATGTAACTGAAACAAAGTCGATTGTGTGGATTGTTCCCTGGTGACAACAAGAATTTTCTGGCATGCTCCCCCTTCCATAACTGAGGTGCCAGACCAAACTTTTTAGCGCATCTCATCCATAGCACCCTCTATCCATTCCTGTGGCCAACATTGACTCTCTTGACAGAAGCTTCATCAATAATTATGGCTGTCAGGATATGGAATAACCTAGCTGACAACTTGTCAATCCCCCCTCCCCCCTCCCCACCAACTGACAAGTAAAACTGAGTGGCATTAGACAGATTAATTTAAGTCTCACTCCTAAGAGTCTATGGGTTAAATCTGCTATTTTGCTTGCCTGTTGGAGATTTTACTTTTGTTGGGTCATACTACATGTATATTGCACATAAATGCAAAAAAAAAAAAAAGAAATAATCTATATTGATTGTTTTATAATATTACAGTTGCACCATCAGTTACCTACCTTCATGCCTGGAAAGTATTGGGGCCTTGGTGTTGGCAATGACATCAACTGATTAAAAGAATGATAATTATTATAATGCATTAAGAAACAAGTATACAAAATTCATGTAAATGCATGTTACATACATAATTATAGTAGTACGTGAAAATGAAGTTAAATGCAATTTAACTGAGTCAACAACTAGGAGCCACTGTTGTCAGTGGTTTTGTTATATTTGCACATGGGTCAGATTCCTTGTGCTTTTGGTTGTAGTGCTTATTCATTGGTGTGGCAGGAAAAAGAAGCATTTAGCATTATTTTTCCTCCCTTCCCCCCTCTACTTTCCACTGTTAATCAGTGTGATGAGTGCCTGTCTTCACGGGCGCGTTCAGGCTTACATGTATGGCTGCGTTGTCAGGTTTTGCCAGCCATCAGTGCAGTCTCCATCTTTTTTTTTTTTTTTTGTAGGTTTATTATTTAACATAACAGAAGTTTACATTGCACAAGATACATATAAGCTGGAGCTGGCTGCCAATAGTGGAAGCTCCAGGATGTCTCAGGCACCAAACCTCCACTTGAAGACGCAGTTGTTTTATTAAAGTAAAGTAAGTAAAGTCACTTTTATTTAACATTGGTAGCTCCTTCAGCTGCAAGGTTGGTATCAATGGAAGCAGACTGTGCGCCCTTTACCACCCCTCGCCCCCCCCCCCCTCCCTCTATCAGTGCTCCATTTTACGTAATGTTTAAAAAACGAGCAGTAGTGTTTTATCGGGGTTTAAAAACATGAGACGTAGCCAAGTGTTTTTAGACCCGATAAAACATGTGCTGCAAGTTTTTTGAACGGCTTAAAAAACATTCAAAACAATGGTTCAAATTGTGAGAGGTGAATATTAGCGTACAAGAAAAACAAGCTATGCCTTATTAGTATTCTTTACATAAAGAATACTAACTTATTAGTATTCTTTACATAAAGAATACTAACGAGGAGTGTTTTATCAGGATATAAAGCTCATACACGTGACATTTTATCGGTGTTTCGATAGGATGTTAGGCTCATGAATTATTAATGAGTTTTGGGTATTAAAAGCCATAGCTACACAGATCAGAGGAGAGTTGAAACAGAGGTTGAAGTCACTGAGGATCAAACTGGGGACCTCTTGCTCCAAAAACAGCATGCTACATGTAACCAACCGAGCTACACCTACACCAAAGGTTAATTTATTCAGAGGATCCATAGAACTATTGGCACACATGTATTGCTAATGAACATGGGTATTGAGGATCACAATGAGTGGTTTTTCTATGATAAAAAACCTGAAGCCGTAGAGCACCTCTTTTGGTATTGTAACCAGATCTTTCCACTATGGAGCACCCTCACTAATTGGATTTGGGAGGTACCGTATTTACCCGTGTATAAGTCGATCCCATGTATAAGTCGATCCCCCATTTTTGATGGCAAAAAACGCAAATTTCTTAATTTCTTTGTCAAATGTTCATGGGACACTAATCTTGTATTCTTCGATTTCTGGAAATGTGGATACACAAAAACATCAGGGCCTCAAGCGCTGAATAGTCTTGTTGTTCAGCAACTGTTGTATTTGCGGACATTTTGTCCTTGAGTTTCGAAAAAGTTCTCAGAAAATCGAACGTATTAACCTGAAACTCACCTGTTTCGTTGTTCAAGGATAAAGGGCTTAAGAGGATAAGCACAATGCAACATCACAGAAGCAGGAGTCAATCTTTGAAAATAACTTGCGAACGATGCGAAAATATGCAAGGTTTAATTGGTCCTTGACTTACAATTTCTCAAATGACAAACAAAACAAAACTCATAAACCAAACAATACGAAGTTTGCAAAAGCATTTAAGTCTGCCAGGTTTGTATAAAGAATAAAAAACAATCATTACCAAGCAGCATTTTCACGCAGACACGAGTGACGATGCTTGAACGCAAACACGAGGTATTGCACCAGGTTACTAAGCCGTTGAACGATCGTGTTTTATTCAAAGAAACAGAAATAACTTTTAAAGCTTTCCGCCTTTGGAAAACGAAAATTTCCAGTGTCTATTTTATATTTGTGCTTGTGAGTATCTTTAGAGTTGGACAAACCCTTTTTCATTTCAACTGGAATTGCTTACATTCATTTTGAAGTCTTTTGTCATTCATTTTGAAGTCTTTTACAATGTATCGGCTTTTGTCCACTGCGTTTGTTATGCCCAAGACAACATTATTATGTTAAATTTGAATAGATTACTTAGCTGGAACTTGGCTCAAAATCTTTGACCCGTGGATAAGTTGAGGGCGACTTTTGGAGCTTCTTTTGAGGCCATAAAAAGTCGACTTATACACGGGTAAATACGGTAACCAAAATTGACGTCAAGTTCTCCCTCGAATCTGTTCTCTTAGGATACACAAACTGTTTGCCTTGCAAAAATGCAATTACATGTAACTGTATTATTTTAGTAGTCAAGTTTTTCAAATATAAATGTAAAATGGAAGGACACCGCATAACCCCAATTATACTGGCGTACAAAGCTACCTATAGTTTCATAATTTATAAAATTAAAAAATTATTGGCATGTGACGTTTCCTATCAGTAAAAATTCTTAAGTAAGTGGAAACTGATGGAAAAGCTATTTTGTTGATAAATGATGTGATATATGTAATGTAGAAATGTAAGTACTCTGGTTGTATTATGTCTAAGTGTACACTGTTTGTAATAATTTTGTTATTTTATTTTCTATGTAATTGATGTACACGTCCTAGGTGTAAAGCTGTAATAAAGGCAAAATAAAAAAAAAGCACCCTAACCACTGAGACGCACTGCCTCACAAGCAACAACATGGACTACTTTCTACATGTAGCCAACTTATTGATTACTCACCTTTTTGACATGTTTTTATCCTCCTCATGTTTAACACCTTGTAATCTTGAGAAAACGGCAAGTCTGAAGTAGTGATGTTAATCTGAATGAGTAAGTGGGCTGTGCCATGCTTTGTTCCTCTGCAAGTCATATTCACGCAAAATTCTGAAGGGAGACACCAAAATATTCATAGTATTAATTTCTGCCAGTTACTGTGGATTTAAAACTTTTAATTTTTTGGGGGAATGTTTGTACCACTATCCAGGGCTTGAAATTGCGACCAATACGGTCGCATTTGCGACTAAATTTTTCCCTTTGCGACTTGTTGTCACCTTCGTTCTTTCGAAACAAAAGGGTTAGTAGTTGCCACTTTGCTGCTACTTTTGCTACAATAAACAAATAAATAAATAAATGACAAAATTATTTTGTTTCGCGCTGTGAATTTTCTCTGAAGGTAGCGTAATTGTATAGTAATTTAGTTGCGATGTTACGTGCACAGCTCCATTCCTTCGATTAGTTGCCATTTTCAGCAGTTTCTTAACACACAAGTACTGCGGGCTCATATTTTTCTGCTAAACCACTGACAACACAATGCAGCGCGGCGATTTTGCGACTAAAATTTGCGAAATTGTGACTAAATTTTCGTATCTTATCGCAAAATGCGACTGGATTTTTTTGTTAATTTTGAGCCCTGCTATCAGGTTGGTTCAAACGTAAAACAATTAATGTGCTGAACTTACTTCTTTGTGTCACCTCAAATAATTTAAGTACAAAGTTGAGTCAGATACTTACTGTATTTAGCAGAAGTTAACTCTTGACAACAAAACCACAAATGTATGAAACCATTTCTATTATCACAGTGACAAAGTAACTAAGTCTTTACAAAAAAAACAAATGGACTTCCTGTGACCCAATTTGTTCAATTTGGCTAAAGTACATCTAAAGTACACGCCAGCAGGAAATTCATGAAGCCACCATGATGTTTAGATGTCTGCACGGGCTAGCTCCAGAGTATCTGTATTCAAAGTTTATGTGGCGTGACTCTGCTTATGACCTCAGGGACTCTGAAAATAAGCTCAATGTGCCATTACCGCGCACTAATTATTACCAAAAAAGCTTTAGCTACTGTACATGTACAATGGTGCCACATTATGGAACAGTCTACCATGCGATATAAGGAACACAGAGTCTGAAAGTGGCGAATGATCGAAGGAATGAAGCTGTGCACCTAACATCGCAGCTAAATTACTCTACAATTACGCTATATTCCTAGAGAAAATTCACAGCGAGAAACAAAGTAATTTTGGCATTTATTTATTTTAGCAAAAGTAGCAGCAAAGTGGCAACTGCTAACCCTTTTGTTTCGAAAGAGCGAAGTTGACAACAAGTCGCAAATTTGCGACTTCTCCAGATATTCTAGTCGCAAAGGGAAAAATTTAGTCGCAAATGCGACTGTATTGGTCGCAATTTCGAGGCCTGAATAATGCCTTTTTCTTGGTGCTTTGGCTCTCTTTATCTGAGACATGCCACCTTACGATGCCCCCAGTTGACAAGTAAAATCGTCTGGCGTTAGACAGAGTAAAATCTGTTGAATTTCAATCCTAGGAGTCAATGTGTTAAATTACATTAATTTTGAACTTTTGATGTTCCAATCAACTGGACCAGTCAAAAGAACAGCAGGTCTGTCCAACAAAAATCATGTTCAGCTTGACCCGTTCCAATAGAGCCTTTTTGCAGATACAGAACCCAGTTTGATTTCAAATAACTATTATGGGATGTCCAGGGGGCAAATACATGTACTTATTAATTTGCCCCCTGAGCATCCCATAATGTCTTTTGAAACAATACAAATCAAAATGGCCGCTGTACACGACTATCAGCAAAAATGTCTATTGCACAATAATATTTATTATTGTAGATTTTACATTTACACCAGGCAATTTTACACGCACTCAATTATCAATGGGGAACCTGTTCCAGTTAACAACATCGACATCCACTTTAGCTCATTCTCTCCTAATATTGACACCTGAAGGTTTCATTCTAACGCTAGGTGATGAAAAGGGTGCCTAAATTGGCTTTGTAAAGCCTGTCTTAGACATTCAACTTTCCATGTGTCAAACATATGTTTGGTTTAGGACAAGGAAAACTTGAATGTCTGAGACAGGACTTATAAAGCCATTTTAGGAAATACCTTACAATGTTAACAACAATCTACAACACAGTTGGCACTCAGTGTTCAGAACATTAGAAGGATATCACTATGCATTGTATCTCAAGTTACAAAAATCAAAGAATTGAGACTCACTAATATTTTCATATCTGACAGGTAAATGACTAGCAGAAGTTGAACATAAAAAAGACCTACGTTGCATGATAACTTTGTCATCAATGATTCTAGACAAAGAGAAGTGTGAACAAAAAAAGTTCCAAAAAGGAGTAATTAAAATTTAATTTCTTCAGCCATGTCTTTTCAGTGAGCAATCTTTAATTACCAGTTTATCCTTTCACTATAGATATTACCATAATTGGTCACCCTTACAACAGGAAAACCTTTCAATATTGTACTACCCATGATTCAGTTTCTGTAAGGATAAAACCTTACTGACAACATTCCACTTGCACACACAGAAGTTAGCATTTGAAATGTAACTGTCTGATAACAGTAATAAATCTTAGGTGCCTAGACTGTAATTTACAGTGTAATTATTGTATACTGTCATCAATCATCAACTCACCTTTCTTCGTTTTTGGAATAACACCCACTTGTGCAATGTTCACACCTGGTTTGAGCAAAAGATCAGGAGTGTCTGATTTGACTTGTAAGCTGTAATAATAACCCTGCAAGGAAGAATAGGCAGTTACTAAATCAAAACAACAGCACTTTTTCCTTAGATATTTGTAAACATAGTGAACAGGATGGGCAATAACACAAGTGTAGCCTGTACTCTTGTTGATGAACCAGCATGGTTTTCAAATATATTGACCATGTTATGATTTTGTATATACTCAACTCCTGGTTATTGCATTTCTAGCTTTCTGATTGGCTTGCCAAATCCTGCTTATCTGATAATAACCAAGGTTTTGGAAAGCAGTGCCCCAAGTGTCCGTGTGTCAAAAAAAAGTTTTGTTCCGGGAAAATGGCTGAAAAGAACAGGTTTGGAGAAGTGTCTCCCTCTGAAATACAGCAACTTTTCGACAATGCCATCCAGGAAGCCACAAAGAAAGCAACAGCATAAACATATTCAGTGGTACAAAACTGTGAAGTTCAAAAGCTAGTAATTCTCGCTGTCGATAATTTTGCGTTTTAAGATCGTGTGAGCAGAACACAAATGTTTACCTTGATGTTCTAATCGAGAAGTATGTACTAAAACAATTATGCCATTAGTGTTTACTCGAAATGAGGTGATTATATATAGCCAACTCATATCCAATGCGCACTCATGGAATAATTGTTAAACATCACCCAATTAGAATCACAGAACAAAGTTTCAACTGTTCAAGTCTTAATCAAATATAAACAAAGTTTATTTGCGCAGCAGGTCATGAAAACTCAATCCTATCGACAGACGAGTGACTCTAAATTAAAGCCAGATATCACTCATATCAGTAGACAGCTGTTTCTTGAAGCGAACGACGCTACGTTCGTTCACAACTGCAAGTTCTACGACGTCCTTTACACGTAAGACATACCACAGGTTCCGTTAACTCGGCGATCAAAAGGTAAATCAATACATAGCCTCCCTATTAGTTCCATTTCAACTTACCATACGATTTGAAGGTATTTGTTTGGAGTACCAAGTAAACTTCAAGCAGTTCACCCGAGGGGGAATAGTCATGTTAAAATTGACGGCATTGACTTGAATTTGTCCGTCTCTGACATAGTAGATATCGCCTTCGAACCCTACAAAAACGCAAAAACCTTGTTAAAACAAAATACTCCTTCAGCAACAAATTGATGACTCCTTATATGCTGAAGGTGCGCAAGCAACACACCGATAATTTTCTTGGCTTCTGTGCTGTTGATGTAAAAGTTCAGGGAACCCGCGGTGGGTAATATGAAATACAAGACAAAGCTTAAGGAAATCAGAAGAAAGAGACGATTCATCCTCTTTCAAGTTTTGAACTTCCAGTTAGGCTCCCTCGTCTACCCCAAAGTGGCCATTTTTCATCCTTGAAATCGACTAACTATGTTGAAATGCATGAAAACCTGCAGACAATGGCCTTTATTTTCTCTGATGTTTATCCCAAGTAAGCGGGGGGTAAGTAAGCGCCCTTTCATAGGCTTGTTCAACGACCAATCAACGAGC
>NC_090881.1:26561384-26601384 GCF_036669935.1 Montipora foliosa
TCATCTCTCTCTGTGACTCATCTCTCAATCGATAAAGTTCGCGCAATAAACTATCGTGTTCCCGCACTTTTTTCACCTTTTGTACATACTTTAAACCCTTTTGTACAAAACGGTGTGGAAAGACCTATTTTCGACGGACCTCTTCTGAAAACGTCAAGCTCCCGTTTTCAGTCAAACGCTCCTTTTTTACAAAACACCGGGATCTACACGAGAATTTTCGAAAACGCCGCCATTTTCATAAGAATTGTTGTGGTACTTAGGCCGCACGCAATCGATCGCGCCATGACAGCTTGCACATGCGCAGACGTTATTCAGCCCTGTTGTATTCAGTACATGTGGGCTCATGTTAGAGCATCACGTGACAAATGTCAAATGTTTGTGTGCCAACAGAGAGCGAACGAGTTGGCTCAAATCTGGTAGGTAATCATTTTATAAGTGCCTTTTCAGGCCATTTTCGTCTACAGAAGCCACCAGGCTGGCATCATTAAGCTAGAATGCGGGTAAAGGCAAACCTTTGAAAGAAAACAGAGGCGAGAGATGGTTTCATGCAGACTAAGACGCCTAAAATGCTCGGTTGTAAACATGGCGGTTCACGAGTGAGGTTGTCTCTCTGGCCTTTCTGTGGACGAATTCCAGTACCTACTGACACAATGTGGGCAAGTTTTGAAAGCTAAAACCTTCAATCGATGCGTTATTTTGCTGGTAGGACTGGGTGGCCCGACACTTATAAAAAAACTATGAAATGAGAATCGGGAGTGTTCCCTTGTCATGGAATGGCAGAATTACCCAGAATTCTTTTTGGGCATGAGCGAGGCAACTTAAGAAGCACGAGACTGGCCCTCATCGAACGGCTGAAGCGCGGCGCGGCCAGATACTCAGGAGTAGGCCTGGTGTGTGCTGTTAACTTATATTTTGGATTTCTGAACAAGTTTTTATCATAGAAAATTCGCCACAAAGTTGTGCTTTCATTTCGCTGTAATTCTCGTGTCAAAGAGACGGTATAATAATGTAAATAAGAGAATAACGATATTTATATTTGCAGATTACCTGTCCTCTTACTACGAAAGTCAAGATCTACATCTCTATGCAATGAGCGCATTCAAAATTTCCTCGTATTACTTGATAAAAGTATGCTTTTTTTGTACGTTTTTTCTCCCGTCTCTTTCTTATGCATGATCTTCGCGGAAATTACATTTTGTCCCTCAATAAACCTGGAACAACCAGTTATGGTCTCAGTTCTCTTTTTTCTTACGTATCAGCTAAGTTGCGGAATGCGCTACCTGATTTTATCCGTACCTACGAGTTTACTGGTTTTAAAAGAGAATCCAGGGCCGCATTTATTACAGCGGCCTTTCTTTTTAATGAATATGTCTTTAAATAGTATGTATTTAGTAGGTATCTGTACATGCTATGTATTTTAGCTGTAAATGTAATGTCTCGAAGATATTAGCTCCTGTAAATATTCGGAAATTCGAGATGAAATTAAAGCTTATGACTGTATGTATGTTACCTTTAGCAGGGCGCATGCGCGCACTTTGTAATCTGCGACTCCAGTGCTTACCATATGACAGAGAAAATGACTTTTCCATTAAATATATAAACCATGTAATTCTTACGCTATATTGACAAGGGCGGTTTGGAGCTGTGAGTAGGCGTGGGATTTGTCACATATGGTTTAGGGGCCGACATATCTCTCCCTCAATGCCGTACCGGGAGGCAAGGTCGGTAGCAGAAAGCAGTGAAGGGCCAACTGCGTCCAAAAGCGATCGCACGGGCCGAAATCCCGGGATGACTCGTTTGGTACGACGCTCCAGCGCCGGTGTCTGGAGGTACTGCGTTTTTCTCTCTTGTTGAAACATTCCGTCAGCGCATGCGCAAATGTCCTGGCTCTTCGATAGCTAGCCTACCCAAAAAAATTAACATGCTGGTTTTTTTTATTTTTATTTTTTAAACCAGCAATTGACATTTGAGTTGATTTTATAGGCACAAACGTAACGTAAGAACCGTGTGTGTCTGGTCTTGTCTCAGACAGAGGCGAGAGATGGTTCTGGGACGCCTAAAATGCTCGGTTGTAAACATGGCGGTTCACGAGTGAGGTTGTCTCTCTGGCCTTTCTGTGGACGAATTCCAGTACCTACTGACACAATGTGGGCAAGTTTTGAAAGCTAAAACCTTCAATCGATGCGTTATTTTGCTGGTAGGACTGGGTGGCCCGACACTTATAAAAAAACTATGAAATGAGAATCGGGAGTGTTCCCTTGTCATGGAATGGCAGAATTACCCAGAATTCTTTTTGGGCATGAGCGAGGCAACTTAAGAAGCACGAGACTGGCCCTCATCGAACGGCTGAAGCGCGGCGCGGCCAGATACTCAGGAGTAGGCCTGGTGTGTGCTGTTAACTTATATTTTGGATTTCTGAACAAGTTTTTATCATAGAAAATTCGCCACAAAGTTGTGCTTTCATTTCGCTGTAATTCTCGTGTCAAAGAGACGGTATAATAATGTAAATAAGAGAATAACGATATTTATATTTGCAGATTACCTGTCCTCTTACTACGAAAGTCAAGATCTACATCTCTATGCAATGAGCGCATTCAAAATTTCCTCGTATTACTTGATAAAAGTATGCTTTTTTTGTACGTTTTTTCTCCCGTCTCTTTCTTATGCATGATCTTCGCGGAAATTACATTTTGTCCCTCAATAAACCTGGAACAACCAGTTATGGTCTCAGTTCTCTTTTTTCTTACGTATCAGCTAAGTTGCGGAATGCGCTACCTGATTTTATCCGTACCTACGAGTTTACTGGTTTTAAAAGAGAATCCAGGGCCGCATTTATTACAGCGGCCTTTCTTTTTAATGAATATGTCTTTAAATAGTATGTATTTAGTAGGTATCTGTACATGCTATGTATTTTAGCTGTAAATGTAATGTCTCGAAGATATTAGCTCCTGTAAATATTCGGAAATTCGAGATGAAATTAAAGCTTATGACTGTATGTATGTTACCTTTAGCAGGGCGCATGCGCGCACTTTGTAATCTGCGACTCCAGTGCTTACCATATGACAGAGAAAATGACTTTTCCATTAAATATATAAACCATGTAATTCTTACGCTATATTGACAAGGGCGGTTTGGAGCTGTGAGTAGGCGTGGGATTTGTCACATATGGTTTAGGGGCCGACATATCTCTCCCTCAATGCCGTACCGGGAGGCAAGGTCGGTAGCAGAAAGCAGTGAAGGGCCAACTGCGTCCAAAAGCGATCGCACGGGCCGAAATCCCGGGATGACTCGTTTGGTACGACGCTCCAGCGCCGGTGTCTGGAGGTACTGCGTTTTTCTCTCTTGTTGAAACATTCCGTCAGCGCATGCGCAAATGTCCTGGCTCTTCGATAGCTAGCCTACCCAAAAAAATTAACATGCTGGTTTTTTTTATTTTTATTTTTTAAACCAGCAATTGACATTTGAGTTGATTTTATAGGCACAAACGTAACGTAAGAACCGTGTGTGTCTGGTCTTGTCTCAGACAGAGG
The DNA here is from genome assembly GCF_036669935.1 of Montipora foliosa. Classification (NCBI taxonomy): domain Eukaryota; kingdom Metazoa; phylum Cnidaria; class Anthozoa; order Scleractinia; family Acroporidae; genus Montipora; species Montipora foliosa. The sequence goes on from NC_090881.1 coordinate 26,564,915, forward strand.
CGAGAGATGGTTCTGGGACGCCTAAAATGCTCGGTTGTAAACATGGCGGTTCACGAGTGAGGTTGTCTCTCTGGCCTTTCTGTGGACGAATTCCAGTACCTACTGACACAATGTGGGCAAGTTTTGAAAGCTAAAACCTTCAATCGATGCGTTATTTTGCTGGTAGGACTGGGTGGCCCGACACTTATAAAAAAACTATGAAATGAGAATCGGGAGTGTTCCCTTGTCATGGAATGGCAGAATTACCCAGAATTCTTTTTGGGCATGAGCGAGGCAACTTAAGAAGCACGAGACTGGCCCTCATCGAACGGCTGAAGCGCGGCGCGGCCAGATACTCAGGAGTAGGCCTGGTGTGTGCTGTTAACTTATATTTTGGATTTCTGAACAAGTTTTTATCATAGAAAATTCGCCACAAAGTTGTGCTTTCATTTCGCTGTAATTCTCGTGTCAAAGAAACGGTATAATAATGTAAATAAGAGAATAACGATATTTATATTTGCAGATTACCTGTCCTCTTACTACGAAAGTCAAGATCTACATCTCTATGCAATGAGCGCATTCAAAATTTCCTCGTATTACTTGATAAAAGTATGCTTTTTTTGTACGTTTTTTCTCCCGTCTCTTTCTTATGCATGATCTTCGCGGAAATTACATTTTGTCCCTCAATAAACCTGGAACAACCAGTTATGGTCTCAGTTCTCTTTTTTCTTACGTATCAGCTAAGTTGCGGAATGCGCTACCTGATTTTATCCGTACCTACGAGTTTACTGGTTTTAAAAGAGAATCCAGGGCCGCATTTATTACAGCGGCCTTTCTTTTTAATGAATATGTCTTTAAATAGTATGTATTTAGTAGGTATCTGTACATGCTATGTATTTTAGCTGTAAATGTAATGTCTCGAAGATATTAGCTCCTGTAAATATTCGGAAATTCGAGATGAAATTAAAGCTTATGACTGTATGTATGTTACCTTTAGCAGGGCGCATGCGCGCACTTTGTAATCTGCGACTCCAGTGCTTACCATATGACAGAGAAAATGACTTTTCCATTAAATATATAAACCATGTAATTCTTACGCTATATTGACAAGGGCGGTTTGGAGCTGTGAGTAGGCGTGGGATTTGTCACATATGGTTTAGGGGCCGACATATCTCTCCCTCAATGCCGTACCGGGAGGCAAGGTCGGTAGCAGAAAGCAGTGAAGGGCCAACTGCGTCCAAAAGCGATCGCACGGGCCGAAATCCCGGGATGACTCGTTTGGTACGACGCTCCAGCGCCGGTGTCTGGAGGTACTGCGTTTTTCTCTCTTGTTGAAACATTCCGTCAGCGCATGCGCAAATGTCCTGGCTCTTCGATAGCTAGCCTACCCAAAAAATTAACATGCTGGTTTTTTTTATTTTTATTTTTTAAACCAGCAATTGACATTTGAGTTGATTTTATAGGCACAAACGTAACGTAAGAACCGTGTGTGTCTGGTCTTGTCTCAGACAGAGGCGAGAGATGGTTCTGGGACGCCTAAAATGCTCGGTTGTAAACATGGCGGTTCACGAGTGAGGTTGTCTCTCTGGCCTTTCTGTGGACGAATTCCAGTACCTACTGACACAATGTGGGCAAGTTTTGAAAGCTAAAACCTTCAATCGATGCGTTATTTTGCTGGTAGGACTGGGTGGCCCGACACTTATAAAAAAACTATGAAATGAGAATCGGGAGTGTTCCCTTGTCATGGAATGGCAGAATTACCCAGAATTCTTTTTGGGCATGAGCGAGGCAACTTAAGAAGCACGAGACTGGCCCTCATCGAACGGCTGAAGCGCGGCGCGGCCAGATACTCAGGAGTAGGCCTGGTGTGTGCTGTTAACTTATATTTTGGATTTCTGAACAAGTTTTTATCATAGAAAATTCGCCACAAAGTTGTGCTTTCATTTCGCTGTAATTCTCGTGTCAAAGAAACGGTATAATAATGTAAATAAGAGAATAACGATATTTATATTTGCAGATTACCTGTCCTCTTACTACGAAAGTCAAGATCTACATCTCTATGCAATGAGCGCATTCAAAATTTCCTCGTATTACTTGATAAAAGTATGCTTTTTTTGTACGTTTTTTCTCCCGTCTCTTTCTTATGCATGATCTTCGCGGAAATTACATTTTGTCCCTCAATAAACCTGGAACAACCAGTTATGGTCTCAGTTCTCTTTTTTCTTACGTATCAGCTAAGTTGCGGAATGCGCTACCTGATTTTATCCGTACCTACGAGTTTACTGGTTTTAAAAGAGAATCCAGGGCCGCATTTATTACAGCGGCCTTTCTTTTTAATGAATATGTCTTTAAATAGTATGTATTTAGTAGGTATCTGTACATGCTATGTATTTTAGCTGTAAATGTAATGTCTCGAAGATATTAGCTCCTGTAAATATTCGGAAATTCGAGATGAAATTAAAGCTTATGACTGTATGTATGTTACCTTTAGCAGGGCGCATGCGCGCACTTTGTAATCTGCGACTCCAGTGCTTACCATATGACAGAGAAAATGACTTTTCCATTAAATATATAAACCATGTAATTCTTACGCTATATTGACAAGGGCGGTTTGGAGCTGTGAGTAGGCGTGGGATTTGTCACATATGGTTTAGGGGCCGACATATCTCTCCCTCAATGCCGTACCGGGAGGCAAGGTCGGTAGCAGAAAGCAGTGAAGGGCCAACTGCGTCCAAAAGCGATCGCACGGGCCGAAATCCCGGGATGACTCGTTTGGTACGACGCTCCAGCGCCGGTGTCTGGAGGTACTGCGTTTTTCTCTCTTGTTGAAACATTCCGTCAGCGCATGCGCAAATGTCCTGGCTCTTCGATAGCTAGCCTACCCAAAAAAATTAACATGCTGGTTTTTTTTATTTTTATTTTTTAAACCAGCAATTGACATTTGAGTTGATTTTATAGGCACAAACGTAACGTAAGAACCGTGTGTGTCTGGTCTTGTCTCAGACAGAGGCGAGAGATGGTTCTGGGACGCCTAAAATGCTCGGTTGTAAACATGGCGGTTCACGAGTGAGGTTGTCTCTCTGGCCTTTCTGTGGACGAATTCCAGTACCTACTGACACAATGTGGGCAAGTTTTGAAAGCTAAAACCTTCAATCGATGCGTTATTTTGCTGGTAGGACTGGGTGGCCCGACACTTATAAAAAAACTATGAAATGAGAATCGGGAGTGTTCCCTTGTCATGGAATGGCAGAATTACCCAGAATTCTTTTTGGGCATGAGCGAGGCAACTTAAGAAGCACGAGACTGGCCCTCATCGAACGGCTGAAGCGCGGCGCGGCCAGATACTCAGGAGTAGGCCTGGTGTGTGCTGTTAACTTATATTTTGGATTTCTGAACAAGTTTTTATCATAGAAAATTCGCCACAAAGTTGTGCTTTCATTTCGCTGTAATTCTCGTGTCAAAGAAACGGTATAATAATGTAAATAAGAGAATAACGATATTTATATTTGCAGATTACCTGTCCTCTTACTACGAAAGTCAAGATCTACATCTCTATGCAATGAGCGCATTCAAAATTTCCTCGTATTACTTGATAAAAGTATGCTTTTTTTGTACGTTTTTTCTCCCGTCTCTTTCTTATGCATGATCTTCGCGGAAATTACATTTTGTCCCTCAATAAACCTGGAACAACCAGTTATGGTCTCAGTTCTCTTTTTTCTTACGTATCAGCTAAGTTGCGGAATGCGCTACCTGATTTTATCCGTACCTACGAGTTTACTGGTTTTAAAAGAGAATCCAGGGCCGCATTTATTACAGCGGCCTTTCTTTTTAATGAATATGTCTTTAAATAGTATGTATTTAGTAGGTATCTGTACATGCTATGTATTTTAGCTGTAAATGTAATGTCTCGAAGATATTAGCTCCTGTAAATATTCGGAAATTCGAGATGAAATTAAAGCTTATGACTGTATGTATGTTACCTTTAGCAGGGCGCATGCGCGCACTTTGTAATCTGCGACTCCAGTGCTTACCATATGACAGAGAAAATGACTTTTCCATTAAATATATAAACCATGTAATTCTTACGCTATATTGACAAGGGCGGTTTGGAGCTGTGAGTAGGCGTGGGATTTGTCACATATGGTTTAGGGGCCGACATATCTCTCCCTCAATGCCGTACCGGGAGGCAAGGTCGGTAGCAGAAAGCAGTGAAGGGCCAACTGCGTCCAAAAGCGATCGCACGGGCCGAAATCCCGGGATGACTCGTTTGGTACGACGCTCCAGCGCCGGTGTCTGGAGGTACTGCGTTTTTCTCTCTTGTTGAAACATTCCGTCAGCGCATGCGCAAATGTCCTGGCTCTTCGATAGCTAGCCTACCCAAAAAAATTAACATGCTGGTTTTTTTTATTTTTATTTTTTAAACCAGCAATTGACATTTGAGTTGATTTTATAGGCACAAACGTAACGTAAGAACCGTGTGTGTCTGGTCTTGTCTCAGACAGAGGCGAGAGATGGTTCTGGGACGCCTAAAATGCTCGGTTGTAAACATGGCGGTTCACGAGTGAGGTTGTCTCTCTGGCCTTTCTGTGGACGAATTCCAGTACCTACTGACACAATGTGGGCAAGTTTTGAAAGCTAAAACCTTCAATCGATGCGTTATTTTGCTGGTAGGACTGGGTGGCCCGACACTTATAAAAAAACTATGAAATGAGAATCGGGAGTGTTCCCTTGTCATGGAATGGCAGAATTACCCAGAATTCTTTTTGGGCATGAGCGAGGCAACTTAAGAAGCACGAGACTGGCCCTCATCGAACGGCTGAAGCGCGGCGCGGCCAGATACTCAGGAGTAGGCCTGGTGTGTGCTGTTAACTTATATTTTGGATTTCTGAACAAGTTTTTATCATAGAAAATTCGCCACAAAGTTGTGCTTTCATTTCGCTGTAATTCTCGTGTCAAAGAAACGGTATAATAATGTAAATAAGAGAATAACGATATTTATATTTGCAGATTACCTGTCCTCTTACTACGAAAGTCAAGATCTACATCTCTATGCAATGAGCGCATTCAAAATTTCCTCGTATTACTTGATAAAAGTATGCTTTTTTTGTACGTTTTTTCTCCCGTCTCTTTCTTATGCATGATCTTCGCGGAAATTACATTTTGTCCCTCAATAAACCTGGAACAACCAGTTATGGTCTCAGTTCTCTTTTTTCTTACGTATCAGCTAAGTTGCGGAATGCGCTACCTGATTTTATCCGTACCTACGAGTTTACTGGTTTTAAAAGAGAATCCAGGGCCGCATTTATTACAGCGGCCTTTCTTTTTAATGAATATGTCTTTAAATAGTATGTATTTAGTAGGTATCTGTACATGCTATGTATTTTAGCTGTAAATGTAATGTCTCGAAGATATTAGCTCCTGTAAATATTCGGAAATTCGAGATGAAATTAAAGCTTATGACTGTATGTATGTTACCTTTAGCAGGGCGCATGCGCGCACTTTGTAATCTGCGACTCCAGTGCTTACCATATGACAGAGAAAATGACTTTTCCATTAAATATATAAACCATGTAATTCTTACGCTATATTGACAAGGGCGGTTTGGAGCTGTGAGTAGGCGTGGGATTTGTCACATATGGTTTAGGGGCCGACATATCTCTCCCTCAATGCCGTACCGGGAGGCAAGGTCGGTAGCAGAAAGCAGTGAAGGGCCAACTGCGTCCAAAAGCGATCGCACGGGCCGAAATCCCGGGATGACTCGTTTGGTACGACGCTCCAGCGCCGGTGTCTGGAGGTACTGCGTTTTTCTCTCTTGTTGAAACATTCCGTCAGCGCATGCGCAAATGTCCTGGCTCTTCGATAGCTAGCCTACCCAAAAAAATTAACATGCTGGTTTTTTTTATTTTTATTTTTTAAACCAGCAATTGACATTTGAGTTGATTTTATAGGCACAAACGTAACGTAAGAACCGTGTGTGTCTGGTCTTGTCTCAGACAGAGGCGAGAGATGGTTCTGGGACGCCTAAAATGCTCGGTTGTAAACATGGCGGTTCACGAGTGAGGTTGTCTCTCTGGCCTTTCTGTGGACGAATTCCAGTACCTACTGACACAATGTGGGCAAGTTTTGAAAGCTAAAACCTTCAATCGATGCGTTATTTTGCTGGTAGGACTGGGTGGCCCGACACTTATAAAAAAACTATGAAATGAGAATCGGGAGTGTTCCCTTGTCATGGAATGGCAGAATTACCCAGAATTCTTTTTGGGCATGAGCGAGGCAACTTAAGAAGCACGAGACTGGCCCTCATCGAACGGCTGAAGCGCGGCGCGGCCAGATACTCAGGAGTAGGCCTGGTGTGTGCTGTTAACTTATATTTTGGATTTCTGAACAAGTTTTTATCATAGAAAATTCGCCACAAAGTTGTGCTTTCATTTCGCTGTAATTCTCGTGTCAAAGAAACGGTATAATAATGTAAATAAGAGAATAACGATATTTATATTTGCAGATTACCTGTCCTCTTACTACGAAAGTCAAGATCTACATCTCTATGCAATGAGCGCATTCAAAATTTCCTCGTATTACTTGATAAAAGTATGCTTTTTTTGTACGTTTTTTCTCCCGTCTCTTTCTTATGCATGATCTTCGCGGAAATTACATTTTGTCCCTCAATAAACCTGGAACAACCAGTTATGGTCTCAGTTCTCTTTTTTCTTACGTATCAGCTAAGTTGCGGAATGCGCTACCTGATTTTATCCGTACCTACGAGTTTACTGGTTTTAAAAGAGAATCCAGGGCCGCATTTATTACAGCGGCCTTTCTTTTTAATGAATATGTCTTTAAATAGTATGTATTTAGTAGGTATCTGTACATGCTATGTATTTTAGCTGTAAATGTAATGTCTCGAAGATATTAGCTCCTGTAAATATTCGGAAATTCGAGATGAAATTAAAGCTTATGACTGTATGTATGTTACCTTTAGCAGGGCGCATGCGCGCACTTTGTAATCTGCGACTCCAGTGCTTACCATATGACAGAGAAAATGACTTTTCCATTAAATATATAAACCATGTAATTCTTACGCTATATTGACAAGGGCGGTTTGGAGCTGTGAGTAGGCGTGGGATTTGTCACATATGGTTTAGGGGCCGACATATCTCTCCCTCAATGCCGTACCGGGAGGCAAGGTCGGTAGCAGAAAGCAGTGAAGGGCCAACTGCGTCCAAAAGCGATCGCACGGGCCGAAATCCCGGGATGACTCGTTTGGTACGACGCTCCAGCGCCGGTGTCTGGAGGTACTGCGTTTTTCTCTCTTGTTGAAACATTCCGTCAGCGCATGCGCAAATGTCCTGGCTCTTCGATAGCTAGCCTACCCAAAAAAATTAACATGCTGGTTTTTTTTATTTTTTAAACCAGCAATTGACATTTGAGTTGATTTTATAGGCACAAACGTAACGTAAGAACCGTGTGTGTCTGGTCTTGTCTCAGACAGAGGCGAGAGATGGTTCTGGGACGCCTAAAATGCTCGGTTGTAAACATGGCGGTTCACGAGTGAGGTTGTCTCTCTGGCCTTTCTGTGGACGAATTCCAGTACCTACTGACACAATGTGGGCAAGTTTTGAAAGCTAAAACCTTCAATCGATGCGTTATTTTGCTGGTAGGACTGGGTGGCCCGACACTTATAAAAAAACTATGAAATGAGAATCGGGAGTGTTCCCTTGTCATGGAATGGCAGAATTACCCAGAATTCTTTTTGGGCATGAGCGAGGCAACTTAAGAAGCACGAGACTGGCCCTCATCGAACGGCTGAAGCGCGGCGCGGCCAGATACTCAGGAGTAGGCCTGGTGTGTGCTGTTAACTTATATTTTGGATTTCTGAACAAGTTTTTATCATAGAAAATTCGCCACAAAGTTGTGCTTTCATTTCGCTGTAATTCTCGTGTCAAAGAAACGGTATAATAATGTAAATAAGAGAATAACGATATTTATATTTGCAGATTACCTGTCCTCTTACTACGAAAGTCAAGATCTACATCTCTATGCAATGAGCGCATTCAAAATTTCCTCGTATTACTTGATAAAAGTATGCTTTTTTTGTACGTTTTTTCTCCCGTCTCTTTCTTATGCATGATCTTCGCGGAAATTACATTTTGTCCCTCAATAAACCTGGAACAACCAGTTATGGTCTCAGTTCTCTTTTTTCTTACGTATCAGCTAAGTTGCGGAATGCGCTACCTGATTTTATCCGTACCTACGAGTTTACTGGTTTTAAAAGAGAATCCAGGGCCGCATTTATTACAGCGGCCTTTCTTTTTAATGAATATGTCTTTAAATAGTATGTATTTAGTAGGTATCTGTACATGCTATGTATTTTAGCTGTAAATGTAATGTCTCGAAGATATTAGCTCCTGTAAATATTCGGAAATTCGAGATGAAATTAAAGCTTATGACTGTATGTATGTTACCTTTAGCAGGGCGCATGCGCGCACTTTGTAATCTGCGACTCCAGTGCTTACCATATGACAGAGAAAATGACTTTTCCATTAAATATATAAACCATGTAATTCTTACGCTATATTGACAAGGGCGGTTTGGAGCTGTGAGTAGGCGTGGGATTTGTCACATATGGTTTAGGGGCCGACATATCTCTCCCTCAATGCCGTACCGGGAGGCAAGGTCGGTAGCAGAAAGCAGTGAAGGGCCAACTGCGTCCAAAAGCGATCGCACGGGCCGAAATCCCGGGATGACTCGTTTGGTACGACGCTCCAGCGCCGGTGTCTGGAGGTACTGCGTTTTTCTCTCTTGTTGAAACATTCCGTCAGCGCATGCGCAAATGTCCTGGCTCTTCGATAGCTAGCCTACCCAAAAAAATTAACATGCTGGTTTTTTTTTTTTTTTTTTAAACCAGCAATTGACATTTGAGTTGATTTTATAGGCACAAACGTAACGTAAGAACCGTGTGTGTCTGGTCTTGTCTCAGACAGAGGCGAGAGATGGTTCTGGGACGCCTAAAATGCTCGGTTGTAAACATGGCGGTTCACGAGTGAGGTTGTCTCTCTGGCCTTTCTGTGGACGAATTCCAGTACCTACTGACACAATGTGGGCAAGTTTTGAAAGCTAAAACCTTCAATCGATGCGTTATTTTGCTGGTAGGACTGGGTGGCCCGACACTTATAAAAAAACTATGAAATGAGAATCGGGAGTGTTCCCTTGTCATGGAATGGCAGAATTACCCAGAATTCTTTTTGGGCATGAGCGAGGCAACTTAAGAAGCACGAGACTGGCCCTCATCGAACGGCTGAAGCGCGGCGCGGCCAGATACTCAGGAGTAGGCCTGGTGTGTGCTGTTAACTTATATTTTGGATTTCTGAACAAGTTTTTATCATAGAAAATTCGCCACAAAGTTGTGCTTTCATTTCGCTGTAATTCTCGTGTCAAAGAAACGGTATAATAATGTAAATAAGAGAATAACGATATTTATATTTGCAGATTACCTGTCCTCTTACTACGAAAGTCAAGATCTACATCTCTATGCAATGAGCGCATTCAAAATTTCCTCGTATTACTTGATAAAAGTATGCTTTTTTTGTACGTTTTTTCTCCCGTCTCTTTCTTATGCATGATCTTCGCGGAAATTACATTTTGTCCCTCAATAAACCTGGAACAACCAGTTATGGTCTCAGTTCTCTTTTTTCTTACGTATCAGCTAAGTTGCGGAATGCGCTACCTGATTTTATCCGTACCTACGAGTTTACTGGTTTTAAAAGAGAATCCAGGGCCGCATTTATTACAGCGGCCTTTCTTTTTAATGAATATGTCTTTAAATAGTATGTATTTAGTAGGTATCTGTACATGCTATGTATTTTAGCTGTAAATGTAATGTCTCGAAGATATTAGCTCCTGTAAATATTCGGAAATTCGAGATGAAATTAAAGCTTATGACTGTATGTATGTTACCTTTAGCAGGGCGCATGCGCGCACTTTGTAATCTGCGACTCCAGTGCTTACCATATGACAGAGAAAATGACTTTTCCATTAAATATATAAACCATGTAATTCTTACGCTATATTGACAAGGGCGGTTTGGAGCTGTGAGTAGGCGTGGGATTTGTCACATATGGTTTAGGGGCCGACATATCTCTCCCTCAATGCCGTACCGGGAGGCAAGGTCGGTAGCAGAAAGCAGTGAAGGGCCAACTGCGTCCAAAAGCGATCGCACGGGCCGAAATCCCGGGATGACTCGTTTGGTACGACGCTCCAGCGCCGGTGTCTGGAGGTACTGCGTTTTTCTCTCTTGTTGAAACATTCCGTCAGCGCATGCGCAAATGTCCTGGCTCTTCGATAGCTAGCCTACCCAAAAAAATTAACATGCTGGTTTTTTTTATTTTTATTTTTTAAACCAGCAATTGACATTTGAGTTGATTTTATAGGCACAAACGTAACGTAAGAACCGTGTGTGTCTGGTCTTGTCTCAGACAGAGGCGAGAGATGGTTCTGGGACGCCTAAAATGCTCGGTTGTAAACATGGCGGTTCACGAGTGAGGTTGTCTCTCTGGCCTTTCTGTGGACGAATTCCAGTACCTACTGACACAATGTGGGCAAGTTTTGAAAGCTAAAACCTTCAATCGATGCGTTATTTTGCTGGTAGGACTGGGTGGCCCGACACTTATAAAAAAACTATGAAATGAGAATCGGGAGTGTTCCCTTGTCATGGAATGGCAGAATTACCCAGAATTCTTTTTGGGCATGAGCGAGGCAACTTAAGAAGCACGAGACTGGCCCTCATCGAACGGCTGAAGCGCGGCGCGGCCAGATACTCAGGAGTAGGCCTGGTGTGTGCTGTTAACTTATATTTTGGATTTCTGAACAAGTTTTTATCATAGAAAATTCGCCACAAAGTTGTGCTTTCATTTCGCTGTAATTCTCGTGTCAAAGAAACGGTATAATAATGTAAATAAGAGAATAACGATATTTATATTTGCAGATTACCTGTCCTCTTACTACGAAAGTCAAGATCTACATCTCTATGCAATGAGCGCATTCAAAATTTCCTCGTATTACTTGATAAAAGTATGCTTTTTTTGTACGTTTTTTCTCCCGTCTCTTTCTTATGCATGATCTTCGCGGAAATTACATTTTGTCCCTCAATAAACCTGGAACAACCAGTTATGGTCTCAGTTCTCTTTTTTCTTACGTATCAGCTAAGTTGCGGAATGCGCTACCTGATTTTATCCGTACCTACGAGTTTACTGGTTTTAAAAGAGAATCCAGGGCCGCATTTATTACAGCGGCCTTTCTTTTTAATGAATATGTCTTTAAATAGTATGTATTTAGTAGGTATCTGTACATGCTATGTATTTTAGCTGTAAATGTAATGTCTCGAAGATATTAGCTCCTGTAAATATTCGGAAATTCGAGATGAAATTAAAGCTTATGACTGTATGTATGTTACCTTTAGCAGGGCGCATGCGCGCACTTTGTAATCTGCGACTCCAGTGCTTACCATATGACAGAGAAAATGACTTTTCCATTAAATATATAAACCATGTAATTCTTACGCTATATTGACAAGGGCGGTTTGGAGCTGTGAGTAGGCGTGGGATTTGTCACATATGGTTTAGGGGCCGACATATCTCTCCCTCAATGCCGTACCGGGAGGCAAGGTCGGTAGCAGAAAGCAGTGAAGGGCCAACTGCGTCCAAAAGCGATCGCACGGGCCGAAATCCCGGGATGACTCGTTTGGTACGACGCTCCAGCGCCGGTGTCTGGAGGTACTGCGTTTTTCTCTCTTGTTGAAACATTCCGTCAGCGCATGCGCAAATGTCCTGGCTCTTCGATAGCTAGCCTACCCAAAAAAATTAACATGCTGGTTTTTTTTATTTTTATTTTTTAAACCAGCAATTGACATTTGAGTTGATTTTATAGGCACAAACGTAACGTAAGAACCGTGTGTGTCTGGTCTTGTCTCAGACAGAGGCGAGAGATGGTTCTGGGACGCCTAAAATGCTCGGTTGTAAACATGGCGGTTCACGAGTGAGGTTGTCTCTCTGGCCTTTCTGTGGACGAATTCCAGTACCTACTGACACAATGTGGGCAAGTTTTGAAAGCTAAAACCTTCAATCGATGCGTTATTTTGCTGGTAGGACTGGGTGGCCCGACACTTATAAAAAAACTATGAAATGAGAATCGGGAGTGTTCCCTTGTCATGGAATGGCAGAATTACCCAGAATTCTTTTTGGGCATGAGCGAGGCAACTTAAGAAGCACGAGACTGGCCCTCATCGAACGGCTGAAGCGCGGCGCGGCCAGATACTCAGGAGTAGGCCTGGTGTGTGCTGTTAACTTATATTTTGGATTTCTGAACAAGTTTTTATCATAGAAAATTCGCCACAAAGTTGTGCTTTCATTTCGCTGTAATTCTCGTGTCAAAGAAACGGTATAATAATGTAAATAAGAGAATAACGATATTTATATTTGCAGATTACCTGTCCTCTTACTACGAAAGTCAAGATCTACATCTCTATGCAATGAGCGCATTCAAAATTTCCTCGTATTACTTGATAAAAGTATGCTTTTTTTGTACGTTTTTTCTCCCGTCTCTTTCTTATGCATGATCTTCGCGGAAATTACATTTTGTCCCTCAATAAACCTGGAACAACCAGTTATGGTCTCAGTTCTCTTTTTTCTTACGTATCAGCTAAGTTGCGGAATGCGCTACCTGATTTTATCCGTACCTACGAGTTTACTGGTTTTAAAAGAGAATCCAGGGCCGCATTTATTACAGCGGCCTTTCTTTTTAATGAATATGTCTTTAAATAGTATGTATTTAGTAGGTATCTGTACATGCTATGTATTTTAGCTGTAAATGTAATGTCTCGAAGATATTAGCTCCTGTAAATATTCGGAAATTCGAGATGAAATTAAAGCTTATGACTGTATGTATGTTACCTTTAGCAGGGCGCATGCGCGCACTTTGTAATCTGCGACTCCAGTGCTTACCATATGACAGAGAAAATGACTTTTCCATTAAATATATAAACCATGTAATTCTTACGCTATATTGACAAGGGCGGTTTGGAGCTGTGAGTAGGCGTGGGATTTGTCACATATGGTTTAGGGGCCGACATATCTCTCCCTCAATGCCGTACCGGGAGGCAAGGTCGGTAGCAGAAAGCAGTGAAGGGCCAACTGCGTCCAAAAGCGATCGCACGGGCCGAAATCCCGGGATGACTCGTTTGGTACGACGCTCCAGCGCCGGTGTCTGGAGGTACTGCGTTTTTCTCTCTTGTTGAAACATTCCGTCAGCGCATGCGCAAATGTCCTGGCTCTTCGATAGCTAGCCTACCCAAAAAAATTAACATGCTGGTTTTTTTTATTTTTATTTTTTAAACCAGCAATTGACATTTGAGTTGATTTTATAGGCACAAACGTAACGTAAGAACCGTGTGTGTCTGGTCTTGTCTCAGACAGAGGCGAGAGATGGTTCTGGGACGCCTAAAATGCTCGGTTGTAAACATGGCGGTTCACGAGTGAGGTTGTCTCTCTGGCCTTTCTGTGGACGAATTCCAGTACCTACTGACACAATGTGGGCAAGTTTTGAAAGCTAAAACCTTCAATCGATGCGTTATTTTGCTGGTAGGACTGGGTGGCCCGACACTTATAAAAAAACTATGAAATGAGAATCGGGAGTGTTCCCTTGTCATGGAATGGCAGAATTACCCAGAATTCTTTTTGGGCATGAGCGAGGCAACTTAAGAAGCACGAGACTGGCCCTCATCGAACGGCTGAAGCGCGGCGCGGCCAGATACTCAGGAGTAGGCCTGGTGTGTGCTGTTAACTTATATTTTGGATTTCTGAACAAGTTTTTATCATAGAAAATTCGCCACAAAGTTGTGCTTTCATTTCGCTGTAATTCTCGTGTCAAAGAAACGGTATAATAATGTAAATAAGAGAATAACGATATTTATATTTGCAGATTACCTGTCCTCTTACTACGAAAGTCAAGATCTACATCTCTATGCAATGAGCGCATTCAAAATTTCCTCGTATTACTTGATAAAAGTATGCTTTTTTTGTACGTTTTTTCTCCCGTCTCTTTCTTATGCATGATCTTCGCGGAAATTACATTTTGTCCCTCAATAAACCTGGAACAACCAGTTATGGTCTCAGTTCTCTTTTTTCTTACGTATCAGCTAAGTTGCGGAATGCGCTACCTGATTTTATCCGTACCTACGAGTTTACTGGTTTTAAAAGAGAATCCAGGGCCGCATTTATTACAGCGGCCTTTCTTTTTAATGAATATGTCTTTAAATAGTATGTATTTAGTAGGTATCTGTACATGCTATGTATTTTAGCTGTAAATGTAATGTCTCGAAGATATTAGCTCCTGTAAATATTCGGAAATTCGAGATGAAATTAAAGCTTATGACTGTATGTATGTTACCTTTAGCAGGGCGCATGCGCGCACTTTGTAATCTGCGACTCCAGTGCTTACCATATGACAGAGAAAATGACTTTTCCATTAAATATATAAACCATGTAATTCTTACGCTATATTGACAAGGGCGGTTTGGAGCTGTGAGTAGGCGTGGGATTTGTCACATATGGTTTAGGGGCCGACATATCTCTCCCTCAATGCCGTACCGGGAGGCAAGGTCGGTAGCAGAAAGCAGTGAAGGGCCAACTGCGTCCAAAAGCGATCGCACGGGCCGAAATCCCGGGATGACTCGTTTGGTACGACGCTCCAGCGCCGGTGTCTGGAGGTACTGCGTTTTTCTCTCTTGTTGAAACATTCCGTCAGCGCATGCGCAAATGTCCTGGCTCTTCGATAGCTAGCCTACCCAAAAAAATTAACATGCTGGTTTTTTTTATTTTTATTTTTTAAACCAGCAATTGACATTTGAGTTGATTTTATAGGCACAAACGTAACGTAAGAACCGTGTGTGTCTGGTCTTGTCTCAGACAGAGGCGAGAGATGGTTCTGGGACGCCTAAAATGCTCGGTTGTAAACATGGCGGTTCACGAGTGAGGTTGTCTCTCTGGCCTTTCTGTGGACGAATTCCAGTACCTACTGACACAATGTGGGCAAGTTTTGAAAGCTAAAACCTTCAATCGATGCGTTATTTTGCTGGTAGGACTGGGTGGCCCGACACTTATAAAAAAACTATGAAATGAGAATCGGGAGTGTTCCCTTGTCATGGAATGGCAGAATTACCCAGAATTCTTTTTGGGCATGAGCGAGGCAACTTAAGAAGCACGAGACTGGCCCTCATCGAACGGCTGAAGCGCGGCGCGGCCAGATACTCAGGAGTAGGCCTGGTGTGTGCTGTTAACTTATATTTTGGATTTCTGAACAAGTTTTTATCATAGAAAATTCGCCACAAAGTTGTGCTTTCATTTCGCTGTAATTCTCGTGTCAAAGAAACGGTATAATAATGTAAATAAGAGAATAACGATATTTATATTTGCAGATTACCTGTCCTCTTACTACGAAAGTCAAGATCTACATCTCTATGCAATGAGCGCATTCAAAATTTCCTCGTATTACTTGATAAAAGTATGCTTTTTTTGTACGTTTTTTCTCCCGTCTCTTTCTTATGCATGATCTTCGCGGAAATTACATTTTGTCCCTCAATAAACCTGGAACAACCAGTTATGGTCTCAGTTCTCTTTTTTCTTACGTATCAGCTAAGTTGCGGAATGCGCTACCTGATTTTATCCGTACCTACGAGTTTACTGGTTTTAAAAGAGAATCCAGGGCCGCATTTATTACAGCGGCCTTTCTTTTTAATGAATATGTCTTTAAATAGTATGTATTTAGTAGGTATCTGTACATGCTATGTATTTTAGCTGTAAATGTAATGTCTCGAAGATATTAGCTCCTGTAAATATTCGGAAATTCGAGATGAAATTAAAGCTTATGACTGTATGTATGTTACCTTTAGCAGGGCGCATGCGCGCACTTTGTAATCTGCGACTCCAGTGCTTACCATATGACAGAGAAAATGACTTTTCCATTAAATATATAAACCATGTAATTCTTACGCTATATTGACAAGGGCGGTTTGGAGCTGTGAGTAGGCGTGGGATTTGTCACATATGGTTTAGGGGCCGACATATCTCTCCCTCAATGCCGTACCGGGAGGCAAGGTCGGTAGCAGAAAGCAGTGAAGGGCCAACTGCGTCCAAAAGCGATCGCACGGGCCGAAATCCCGGGATGACTCGTTTGGTACGACGCTCCAGCGCCGGTGTCTGGAGGTACTGCGTTTTTCTCTCTTGTTGAAACATTCCGTCAGCGCATGCGCAAATGTCCTGGCTCTTCGATAGCTAGCCTACCCAAAAAAATTAACATGCTGGTTTTTTTTATTTTTATTTTTTAAACCAGCAATTGACATTTGAGTTGATTTTATAGGCACAAACGTAACGTAAGAACCGTGTGTGTCTGGTCTTGTCTCAGACAGAGGCGAGAGATGGTTCTGGGACGCCTAAAATGCTCGGTTGTAAACATGGCGGTTCACGAGTGAGGTTGTCTCTCTGGCCTTTCTGTGGACGAATTCCAGTACCTACTGACACAATGTGGGCAAGTTTTGAAAGCTAAAACCTTCAATCGATGCGTTATTTTGCTGGTAGGACTGGGTGGCCCGACACTTATAAAAAAACTATGAAATGAGAATCGGGAGTGTTCCCTTGTCATGGAATGGCAGAATTACCCAGAATTCTTTTTGGGCATGAGCGAGGCAACTTAAGAAGCACGAGACTGGCCCTCATCGAACGGCTGAAGCGCGGCGCGGCCAGATACTCAGGAGTAGGCCTGGTGTGTGCTGTTAACTTATATTTTGGATTTCTGAACAAGTTTTTATCATAGAAAATTCGCCACAAAGTTGTGCTTTCATTTCGCTGTAATTCTCGTGTCAAAGAAACGGTATAATAATGTAAATAAGAGAATAACGATATTTATATTTGCAGATTACCTGTCCTCTTACTACGAAAGTCAAGATCTACATCTCTATGCAATGAGCGCATTCAAAATTTCCTCGTATTACTTGATAAAAGTATGCTTTTTTTGTACGTTTTTTCTCCCGTCTCTTTCTTATGCATGATCTTCGCGGAAATTACATTTTGTCCCTCAATAAACCTGGAACAACCAGTTATGGTCTCAGTTCTCTTTTTTCTTACGTATCAGCTAAGTTGCGGAATGCGCTACCTGATTTTATCCGTACCTACGAGTTTACTGGTTTTAAAAGAGAATCCAGGGCCGCATTTATTACAGCGGCCTTTCTTTTTAATGAATATGTCTTTAAATAGTATGTATTTAGTAGGTATCTGTACATGCTATGTATTTTAGCTGTAAATGTAATGTCTCGAAGATATTAGCTCCTGTAAATATTCGGAAATTCGAGATGAAATTAAAGCTTATGACTGTATGTATGTTACCTTTAGCAGGGCGCATGCGCGCACTTTGTAATCTGCGACTCCAGTGCTTACCATATGACAGAGAAAATGACTTTTCCATTAAATATATAAACCATGTAATTCTTACGCTATATTGACAAGGGCGGTTTGGAGCTGTGAGTAGGCGTGGGATTTGTCACATATGGTTTAGGGGCCGACATATCTCTCCCTCAATGCCGTACCGGGAGGCAAGGTCGGTAGCAGAAAGCAGTGAAGGGCCAACTGCGTCCAAAAGCGATCGCACGGGCCGAAATCCCGGGATGACTCGTTTGGTACGACGCTCCAGCGCCGGTGTCTGGAGGTACTGCGTTTTTCTCTCTTGTTGAAACATTCCGTCAGCGCATGCGCAAATGTCCTGGCTCTTCGATAGCTAGCCTACCCAAAAAAATTAACATGCTGGTTTTTTTATTTTTATTTTTTAAACCAGCAATTGACATTTGAGTTGATTTTATAGGCACAAACGTAACGTAAGAACCGTGTGTGTCTGGTCTTGTCTCAGACAGAGGCGAGAGATGGTTCTGGGACGCCTAAAATGCTCGGTTGTAAACATGGCGGTTCACGAGTGAGGTTGTCTCTCTGGCCTTTCTGTGGACGAATTCCAGTACCTACTGACACAATCTGGGCAAGTTTTGAAAGCTAAAACCTTCAATCGATGCGTTATTTTGCTGGTAGGACTGGGTGGCCCGACACTTATAAAAAAACTATGAAATGAGAATCGGGAGTGTTCCCTTGTCATGGAATGGCAGAATTACCCAGAATTCTTTTTGGGCATGAGCGAGGCAACTTAAGAAGCACGAGACTGGCCCTCATCGAACGGCTGAAGCGCGGCGCGGCCAGATACTCAGGAGTAGGCCTGGTGTGTGCTGTTAACTTATATTTTGGATTTCTGAACAAGTTTTTATCATAGAAAATTCGCCACAAAGTTGTGCTTTCATTTCGCTGTAATTCTCGTGTCAAAGAAACGGTATAATAATGTAAATAAGAGAATAACGATATTTATATTTGCAGATTACCTGTCCTCTTACTACGAAAGTCAAGATCTACATCTCTATGCAATGAGCGCATTCAAAATTTCCTCGTATTACTTGATAAAAGTATGCTTTTTTTGTACGTTTTTTCTCCCGTCTCTTTCTTATGCATGATCTTCGCGGAAATTACATTTTGTCCCTCAATAAACCTGGAACAACCAGTTATGGTCTCAGTTCTCTTTTTTCTTACGTATCAGCTAAGTTGCGGAATGCGCTACCTGATTTTATCCGTACCTACGAGTTTACTGGTTTTAAAAGAGAATCCAGGGCCGCATTTATTACAGCGGCCTTTCTTTTTAATGAATATGTCTTTAAATAGTATGTATTTAGTAGGTATCTGTACATGCTATGTATTTTAGCTGTAAATGTAATGTCTCGAAGATATTAGCTCCTGTAAATATTCGGAAATTCGAGATGAAATTAAAGCTTATGACTGTATGTATGTTACCTTTAGCAGGGCGCATGCGCGCACTTTGTAATCTGCGACTCCAGTGCTTACCATATGACAGAGAAAATGACTTTTCCATTAAATATATAAACCATGTAATTCTTACGCTATATTGACAAGGGCGGTTTGGAGCTGTGAGTAGGCGTGGGATTTGTCACATATGGTTTAGGGGCCGACATATCTCTCCCTCAATGCCGTACCGGGAGGCAAGGTCGGTAGCAGAAAGCAGTGAAGGGCCAACTGCGTCCAAAAGCGATCGCACGGGCCGAAATCCCGGGATGACTCGTTTGGTACGACGCTCCAGCGCCGGTGTCTGGAGGTACTGCGTTTTTCTCTCTTGTTGAAACATTCCGTCAGCGCATGCGCAAATGTCCTGGCTCTTCGATAGCTAGCCTACCCAAAAAAATTAACATGCTGGTTTTTTTTATTTTTTAAACCAGCAATTGACATTTGAGTTGATTTTATAGGCACAAACGTAACGTAAGAACCGTGTGTGTCTGGTCTTGTCTCAGACAGAGGCGAGAGATGGTTCTGGGACGCCTAAAATGCTCGGTTGTAAACATGGCGGTTCACGAGTGAGGTTGTCTCTCTGGCCTTTCTGTGGACGAATTCCAGTACCTACTGACACAATCTGGGCAAGTTTTGAAAGCTAAAACCTTCAATCGATGCGTTATTTTGCTGGTAGGACTGGGTGGCCCGACACTTATAAAAAAACTATGAAATGAGAATCGGGAGTGTTCCCTTGTCATGGAATGGCAGAATTACCCAGAATTCTTTTTGGGCATGAGCGAGGCAACTTAAGAAGCACGAGACTGGCCCTCATCGAACGGCTGAAGCGCGGCGCGGCCAGATACTCAGGAGTAGGCCTGGTGTGTGCTGTTAACTTATATTTTGGATTTCTGAACAAGTTTTTATCATAGAAAATTCGCCACAAAGTTGTGCTTTCATTTCGCTGTAATTCTCGTGTCAAAGAAACGGTATAATAATGTAAATAAGAGAATAACGATATTTATATTTGCAGATTACCTGTCCTCTTACTACGAAAGTCAAGATCTACATCTCTATGCAATGAGCGCATTCAAAATTTCCTCGTATTACTTGATAAAAGTATGCTTTTTTTGTACGTTTTTTCTCCCGTCTCTTTCTTATGCATGATCTTCGCGGAAATTACATTTTGTCCCTCAATAAACCTGGAACAACCAGTTATGGTCTCAGTTCTCTTTTTTCTTACGTATCAGCTAAGTTGCGGAATGCGCTACCTGATTTTATCCGTACCTACGAGTTTACTGGTTTTAAAAGAGAATCCAGGGCCGCATTTTGTACAGCGGCCTTTCTTTTTAATGAATATGTCTTTAAATATTATGTATTTAGTAGGTATCTGTACATGCTATGTATTTTAGCTGTAAATGTAATGTCTCGAAGATATTAGCTCCTGTAAATATTCGGAAATTCGAGATGAAATTAAAGCTTATGACTGTATGTATGTTACCTTTAGCAGGGCGCATGCGCGCACTTTGTAATCTGCGACTCCAGTGCTTACCATATGACAGAGAAAATGACTTTTCCATTAAATATATAAACCATGTAATTCTTACGCTATATTGACAAGGGCGGTTTGGAGCTGTGAGTAGGCGTGGGATTTGTCACATATGGTTTAGGGGCCGACATATCTCTCCCTCAATGCCGTACCGGGAGGCAAGGTCGGTAGCAGAAAGCAGTGAAGGGCCAACTGCGTCCAAAAGCGATCGCACGGGCCGAAATCCCGGGATGACTCGTTTGGTACGACGCTCCAGCGCCGGTGTCTGGAGGTACTGCGTTTTTCTCTCTTGTTGAAACATTCCGTCAGCGCATGCGCAAATGTCCTGGCTCTTCGATAGCTAGCCTACCCAAAAAAATTAACATGCTGGTTTTTTTTATTTTTTAAACCAGCAATTGACATTTGAGTTGATTTTATAGGCACAAACGTAACGTAAGAACCGTGTGTGTCTGGTCTTGTCTCAGACAGAGGCGAGAGATGGTTCTGGGACGCCTAAAATGCTCGGTTGTAAACATGGCGGTTCACGAGTGAGGTTGTCTCTCTGGCCTTTCTGTGGACGAATTCCAGTACCTACTGACACAATCTGGGCAAGTTTTGAAAGCTAAAACCTTCAATCGATGCGTTATTTTGCTGGTAGGACTGGGTGGCCCGACACTTATAAAAAAACTATGAAATGAGAATCGGGAGTGTTCCCTTGTCATGGAATGGCAGAATTACCCAGAATTCTTTTTGGGCATGAGCGAGGCAACTTAAGAAGCACGAGACTGGCCCTCATCGAACGGCTGAAGCGCGGCGCGGCCAGATACTCAGGAGTAGGCCTGGTGTGTGCTGTTAACTTATATTTTGGATTTCTGAACAAGTTTTTATCATAGAAAATTCGCCACAAAGTTGTGCTTTCATTTCGCTGTAATTCTCGTGTCAAAGAAACGGTATAATAATGTAAATAAGAGAATAACGATATTTATATTTGCAGATTACCTGTCCTCTTACTACGAAAGTCAAGATCTACATCTCTATGCAATGAGCGCATTCAAAATTTCCTCGTATTACTTGATAAAAGTATGCTTTTTTTGTACGTTTTTTCTCCCGTCTCTTTCTTATGCATGATCTTCGCGGAAATTACATTTTGTCCCTCAATAAACCTGGAACAACCAGTTATGGTCTCAGTTCTCTTTTTTCTTACGTATCAGCTAAGTTGCGGAATGCGCTACCTGATTTTATCCGTACCTACGAGTTTACTGGTTTTAAAAGAGAATCCAGGGCCGCATTTTGTACAGCGGCCTTTCTTTTTAATGAATATGTCTTTAAATATTATGTATTTAGTAGGTATCTGTACATGCTATGTATTTTAGCTGTAAATGTAATGTCTCGAAGATATTAGCTCCTGTAAATATTCGGAAATTCGAGATGAAATTAAAGCTTATGACTGTATGTATGTTACCTTTAGCAGGGCGCATGCGCGCACTTTGTAATCTGCGACTCCAGTGCTTACCATATGACAGAGAAAATGACTTTTCCATTAAATATATAAACCATGTAATTCTTACGCTATATTGACAAGGGCGGTTTGGAGCTGTGAGTAGGCGTGGGATTTGTCACATATGGTTTAGGGGCCGACATATCTCTCCCTCAATGCCGTACCGGGAGGCAAGGTCGGTAGCAGAAAGCAGTGAAGGGCCAACTGCGTCCAAAAGCGATCGCACGGGCCGAAATCCCGGGATGACTCGTTTGGTACGACGCTCCAGCGCCGGTGTCTGGAGGTACTGCGTTTTTCTCTCTTGTTGAAACATTCCGTCAGCGCATGCGCAAATGTCCTGGCTCTTCGATAGCTAGCCTACCCAAAAAAATTAACATGCTGGTTTTTTTTATTTTTATTTTTTAAACCAGCAATTGACATTTGAGTTGATTTTATAGGCACAAACGTAACGTAAGAACCGTGTGTGTCTGGTCTTGTCTCAGACAGAGGCGAGAGATGGTTCTGGGACGCCTAAAATGCTCGGTTGTAAACATGGCGGTTCACGAGTGAGGTTGTCTCTCTGGCCTTTCTGTGGACGAATTCCAGTACCTACTGACACAATCTGGGCAAGTTTTGAAAGCTAAAACCTTCAATCGATGCGTTATTTTGCTGGTAGGACTGGGTGGCCCGACACTTATAAAAAAACTATGAAATGAGAATCGGGAGTGTTCCCTTGTCATGGAATGGCAGAATTACCCAGAATTCTTTTTGGGCATGAGCGAGGCAACTTAAGAAGCACGAGACTGGCCCTCATCGAACGGCTGAAGCGCGGCGCGGCCAGATACTCAGGAGTAGGCCTGGTGTGTGCTGTTAACTTATATTTTGGATTTCTGAACAAGTTTTTATCATAGAAAATTCGCCACAAAGTTGTGCTTTCATTTCGCTGTAATTCTCGTGTCAAAGAAACGGTATAATAATGTAAATAAGAGAATAACGATATTTATATTTGCAGATTACCTGTCCTCTTACTACGAAAGTCAAGATCTACATCTCTATGCAATGAGCGCATTCAAAATTTCCTCGTATTACTTGATAAAAGTATGCTTTTTTTGTACGTTTTTTCTCCCGTCTCTTTCTTATGCATGATCTTCGCGGAAATTACATTTTGTCCCTCAATAAACCTGGAACAACCAGTTATGGTCTCAGTTCTCTTTTTTCTTACGTATCAGCTAAGTTGCGGAATGCGCTACCTGATTTTATCCGTACCTACGAGTTTACTGGTTTTAAAAGAGAATCCAGGGCCGCATTTTGTACAGCGGCCTTTCTTTTTAATGAATATGTCTTTAAATATTATGTATTTAGTAGGTATCTGTACATGCTATGTATTTTAGCTGTAAATGTAATGTCTCGAAGATATTAGCTCCTGTAAATATTCGGAAATTCGAGATGAAATTAAAGCTTATGACTGTATGTATGTTACCTTTAGCAGGGCGCATGCGCGCACTTTGTAATCTGCGACTCCAGTGCTTACCATATGACAGAGAAAATGACTTTTCCATTAAATATATAAACCATGTAATTCTTACGCTATATTGACAAGGGCGGTTTGGAGCTGTGAGTAGGCGTGGGATTTGTCACATATGGTTTAGGGGCCGACATATCTCTCCCTCAATGCCGTACCGGGAGGCAAGGTCGGTAGCAGAAAGCAGTGAAGGGCCAACTGCGTCCAAAAGCGATCGCACGGGCCGAAATCCCGGGATGACTCGTTTGGTACGACGCTCCAGCGCCGGTGTCTGGAGGTACTGCGTTTTTCTCTCTTGTTGAAACATTCCGTCAGCGCATGCGCAAATGTCCTGGCTCTTCGATAGCTAGCCTACCCAAAAAAATTAACATGCTGGTTTTTTTTATTTTTATTTTTAAACCAGCAATTGACATTTGAGTTGATTTTATAGGCACAAACGTAACGTAAGAACCGTGTGTGTCTGGTCTTGTCTCAGACAGAGGCGAGAGATGGTTCTGGGACGCCTAAAATGCTCGGTTGTAAACATGGCGGTTCACGAGTGAGGTTGTCTCTCTGGCCTTTCTGTGGACGAATTCCAGTACCTACTGACACAATCTGGGCAAGTTTTGAAAGCTAAAACCTTCAATCGATGCGTTATTTTGCTGGTAGGACTGGGTGGCCCGACACTTATAAAAAAACTATGAAATGAGAATCGGGAGTGTTCCCTTGTCATGGAATGGCAGAATTACCCAGAATTCTTTTTGGGCATGAGCGAGGCAACTTAAGAAGCACGAGACTGGCCCTCATCGAACGGCTGAAGCGCGGCGCGGCCAGATACTCAGGAGTAGGCCTGGTGTGTGCTGTTAACTTATATTTTGGATTTCTGAACAAGTTTTTATCATAGAAAATTCGCCACAAAGTTGTGCTTTCATTTCGCTGTAATTCTCGTGTCAAAGAAACGGTATAATAATGTAAATAAGAGAATAACGATATTTATATTTGCAGATTACCTGTCCTCTTACTACGAAAGTCAAGATCTACATCTCTATGCAATGAGCGCATTCAAAATTTCCTCGTATTACTTGATAAAAGTATGCTTTTTTTGTACGTTTTTTCTCCCGTCTCTTTCTTATGCATGATCTTCGCGGAAATTACATTTTGTCCCTCAATAAACCTGGAACAACCAGTTATGGTCTCAGTTCTCTTTTTTCTTACGTATCAGCTAAGTTGCGGAATGCGCTACCTGATTTTATCCGTACCTACGAGTTTACTGGTTTTAAAAGAGAATCCAGGGCCGCATTTTGTACAGCGGCCTTTCTTTTTAATGAATATGTCTTTAAATATTATGTATTTAGTAGGTATCTGTACATGCTATGTATTTTAGCTGTAAATGTAATGTCTCGAAGATATTAGCTCCTGTAAATATTCGGAAATTCGAGATGAAATTAAAGCTTATGACTGTATGTATGTTACCTTTAGCAGGGCGCATGCGCGCACTTTGTAATCTGCGACTCCAGTGCTTACCATATGACAGAGAAAATGACTTTTCCATTAAATATATAAACCATGTAATTCTTACGCTATATTGACAAGGGCGGTTTGGAGCTGTGAGTAGGCGTGGGATTTGTCACATATGGTTTAGGGGCCGACATATCTCTCCCTCAATGCCGTACCGGGAGGCAAGGTCGGTAGCAGAAAGCAGTGAAGGGCCAACTGCGTCCAAAAGCGATCGCACGGGCCGAAATCCCGGGATGACTCGTTTGGTACGACGCTCCAGCGCCGGTGTCTGGAGGTACTGCGTTTTTCTCTCTTGTTGAAACATTCCGTCAGCGCATGCGCAAATGTCCTGGCTCTTCGATAGCTAGCCTACCCAAAAAATTAACATGCTGGTTTTTTTTTTTTTTTTTTAAACCAGCAATTGACATTTGAGTTGATTTTATAGGCACAAACGTAACGTAAGAACCGTGTGTGTCTGGTCTTGTCTCAGACAGAGGCGAGAGATGGTTCTGGGACGCCTAAAATGCTCGGTTGTAAACATGGCGGTTCACGAGTGAGGTTGTCTCTCTGGCCTTTCTGTGGACGAATTCCAGTACCTACTGACACAATCTGGGCAAGTTTTGAAAGCTAAAACCTTCAATCGATGCGTTATTTTGCTGGTAGGACTGGGTGGCCCGACACTTATAAAAAAACTATGAAATGAGAATCGGGAGTGTTCCCTTGTCATGGAATGGCAGAATTACCCAGAATTCTTTTTGGGCATGAGCGAGGCAACTTAAGAAGCACGAGACTGGCCCTCATCGAACGGCTGAAGCGCGGCGCGGCCAGATACTCAGGAGTAGGCCTGGTGTGTGCTGTTAACTTATATTTTGGATTTCTGAACAAGTTTTTATCATAGAAAATTCGCCACAAAGTTGTGCTTTCATTTCGCTGTAATTCTCGTGTCAAAGAAACGGTATAATAATGTAAATAAGAGAATAACGATATTTATATTTGCAGATTACCTGTCCTCTTACTACGAAAGTCAAGATCTACATCTCTATGCAATGAGCGCATTCAAAATTTCCTCGTATTACTTGATAAAAGTATGCTTTTTTTGTACGTTTTTTCTCCCGTCTCTTTCTTATGCACGATCTTCGCGGAAATTACATTTTGTCCCTCAATAAACCTGGAACAACCAGTTATGGTCTCAGTTCTCTTTTTTCTTACGTATCAGCTAAGTTGCGGAATGCGCTACCTGATTTTATCCGTACCTACGAGTTTACTGGTTTTAAAAGAGAATCCAGGGCCGCATTTTGTACAGCGGCCTTTCTTTTTAATGAATATGTCTTTAAATATTATGTATTTAGTAGGTATCTGTACATGCTATGTATTTTAGCTGTAAATGTAATGTCTCGAAGATATTAGCTCCTGTAAATATTCGGAAATTCGAGATGAAATTAAAGCTTATGACTGTATGTATGTTACCTTTAGCAGGGCGCATGCGCGCACTTTGTAATCTGCGACTCCAGTGCTTACCATATGACAGAGAAAATGACTTTTCCATTAAATATATAAACCATGTAATTCTTACGCTATATTGACAAGGGCGGTTTGGAGCTGTGAGTAGGCGTGGGATTTGTCACATATGGTTTAGGGGCCGACATATCTCTCCCTCAATGCCGTACCGGGAGGCAAGGTCGGTAGCAGAAAGCAGTGAAGGGCCAACTGCGTCCAAAAGCGATCGCACGGGCCGAAATCCCGGGATGACTCGTTTGGTACGACGCTCCAGCGCCGGTGTCTGGAGGTACTGCGTTTTTCTCTCTTGTTGAAACATTCCGTCAGCGCATGCGCAAATGTCCTGGCTCTTCGATAGCTAGCCTACCCAAAAAAATTAACATGCTGGTTTTTTTTTTTTTTTTTTTAAACCAGCAATTGACATTTCAGTTGATTTTATAGGCACAAACGTAACGTAAGAACCGTGTGTGTCTGGTCTTGTCTCAGACAGAGGCGAGAGATGGTTCTGGGACGCCTAAAATGCTCGGTTGTAAACATGGCGGTTCACGAGTGAGGTTGTCTCTCTGGCCTTTCTGTGGACGAATTCCAGTACCTACTGACACAATCTGGGCAAGTTTTGAAAGCTAAAACCTTCAATCGATGCGTTATTTTGCTGGTAGGACTGGGTGGCCCGACACTTATAAAAAAACTATGAAATGAGAATCGGGAGTGTTCCCTTGTCATGGAATGGCAGAATTACCCAGAATTCTTTTTGGGCATGAGCGAGGCAACTTAAGAAGCACGAGACTGGCCCTCATCGAACGGCTGAAGCGCGGCGCGGCCAGATACTCAGGAGTAGGCCTGGTGTGTGCTGTTAACT
Organism: Montipora foliosa; assembly: GCF_036669935.1. Lineage (NCBI taxonomy): Eukaryota > Metazoa > Cnidaria > Anthozoa > Scleractinia > Acroporidae > Montipora > Montipora foliosa. The sequence goes on from NC_090881.1 coordinate 26,592,161, forward strand.
TATATTTTGGATTTCTGAACAAGTTTTTATCATAGAAAATTCGCCACAAAGTTGTGCTTTCATTTCGCTGTAATTCTCGTGTCAAAGAAACGGTATAATAATGTAAATAAGAGAATAACGATATTTATATTTGCAGATTACCTGTCCTCTTACTACGAAAGTCAAGATCTACATCTCTATGCAATGAGCGCATTCAAAATTTCCTCGTATTACTTGATAAAAGTATGCTTTTTTTGTACGTTTTTTCTCCCGTCTCTTTCTTATGCACGATCTTCGCGGAAATTACATTTTGTCCCTCAATAAACCTGGAACAACCAGTTATGGTCTCAGTTCTCTTTTTTCTTACGTATCAGCTAAGTTGCGGAATGCGCTACCTGATTTTATCCGTACCTACGAGTTTACTGGTTTTAAAAGAGAATCCAGGGCCGCATTTTGTACAGCGGCCTTTCTTTTTAATGAATATGTCTTTAAATATTATGTATTTAGTAGGTATCTGTACATGCTATGTATTTTAGCTGTAAATGTAATGTCTCGAAGATATTAGCTCCTGTAAATATTCGGAAATTCGAGATGAAATTAAAGCTTATGACTGTATGTATGTTACCTTTAGCAGGGCGCATGCGCGCACTTTGTAATCTGCGACTCCAGTGCTTACCATATGACAGAGAAAATGACTTTTCCATTAAATATATAAACCATGTAATTCTTACGCTATATTGACAACGGCGGTTTGGAGCTGTGAGTAGGCGTGGGATTTGTCACATATGGTTTAGGGGCCGACATATCTCTCCCTCAATGCCGTACCGGGAGGCAAGGTCGGTAGCAGAAAGCAGTGAAGGGCCAACTGCGTCCAAAAGCGATCGCACGGGCCGAAATCCCGGGATGACTCGTTTGGTACGACGCTCCAGCGCCGGTGTCTGGAGGTACTGCGTTTTTCTCTCTTGTTGAAACATTCCGTCAGCGCATGCGCAAATGTCCTGGCTCTTCGATAGCTAGCCTACCCAAAAAAATTAACATGCTGGTTTTTTTTATTTTTATTTTTTAAACCAGCAATTGACATTTCAGTTGATTTTATAGGCACAAACGTAACGTAAGAACCGTGTGTGTCTGGTCTTGTCTCGGACAGAGGCGAGAGATGGTTCTGGGACGCCTAAAATGCTCGGTTGTAAACATGGCGGTTCACGAGTGAGGTTGTCTCTCTGGCCTTTCTGTGGACGAATTCCAGTACCTACTGACACAATCTGGGCAAGTTTTGAAAGCTAAAACCTTCAATCGATGCGTTATTTTGCTGGTAGGACTGGGTGGCCCGACACTTATAAAAAAACTATGAAATGAGAATCGGGAGTGTTCCCTTGTCATGGAATGGCAGAATTACCCAGAATTCTTTTTGGGCATGAGCGAGGCAACTTAAGAAGCACGAGACTGGCCCTCATCGAACGGCTGAAGCGCGGCGCGGCCAGATACTCAGGAGTAGGCCTGGTGTGTGCTGTTAACTTATATTTTGGATTTCTGAACAAGTTTTTATCATAGAAAATTCGCCACAAAGTTGTGCTTTCATTTCGCTGTAATTCTCGTGTCAAAGAAACGGTATAATAATGTAAATAAGAGAATAACGATATTTATATTTGCAGATTACCTGTCCTCTTACTACGAAAGTCAAGATCTACATCTCTATGCAATGAGCGCATTCAAAATTTCCTCGTATTACTTGATAAAAGTATGCTTTTTTTGTACGTTTTTTCTCCCGTCTCTTTCTTATGCATGATCTTCGCGGAAATTACATTTTGTCCCTCAATAAACCTGGAACAACCAGTTATGGTCTCAGTTCTCTTTTTTCTTACGTATCAGCTAAGTTGCGGAATGCGCTACCTGATTTTATCCGTACCTACGAGTTTACTGGTTTTAAAAGAGAATCCAGGACCGCATTTCTTACAGCGGCCTTTCTTTTTAATGAATATGTCTTTAAATATTATGTATTTAGTAGGTATATGTACATGCTATGTATTTTAGCTGTAAATGTAATGTCTCGAAGATATTAGCTCCTGTAAATATTCGGAAATTCGAGATGAAATTAAAGCTTATGACTGTATGTATGTTACCTTTAGCAGGGCGCATGCGCGCACTTTGTAATCTGCGACTCCAGTGCTTACCATATGACAGAGAAAATGACTTTGCCATTAAATATATAACCATGTAATTCTTACGCTATATTGACAAGGGCGGTTGGGAGCTGTGAGTAGGCGTGGGATTTGTCACATATGGTTTAGGGGCCGACATATGTCTCCCTCAATGCCGTACCGGGAGGCAAGGTCGGTAGCAGAAAGCAGTGAAGGGCCAACTGCGTCCAAAAGCGATCGCACGGGCCGAAATCCCGGGATGACTCGTTTGGTACGACGCTCCAGCGCCGGTGTCTGGAGGTACTGCGTTTTTCTCTCTTGTTGAAACATTCCGTCAGCGCATGCGCAAATGTCCTGGCTCTTCGATAGCTAGCCTACCCAAAAAAATTAACATGCTGGTTTTTTTTTTTTTTTTTTTAAACCAGCAATTGACATTTCAGTTGATTTTATAGGCACAAACGTAACGTAAGAACCGTGTGTGTCTGGTCTTGTCTCAGACAGAGGCGAGAGATGGTTCTGGGACGCCTAAAATGCTCGGTTGTAAACATGGCGGTTCACGAGTGAGGTTGTCTCTCTGGCCTTTCTGTGGACGAATTCCAGTACCTACTGACACAATGTGGGCAAGTTTTGAAAGCTAAAACCTTCAATCGATGCGTTATTTTGCTGGTAGGACTGGGTGGCCCGACACTTATAAAAAAACTATGAAATGAGAATCGGGAGTGTTCCCTTGTCATGGAATGGCAGAATTACCCAGAATTCTTTTTGGGCATGAGCGAGGCAACTTAAGAAGCACGAGACTGGCCCTCATCGAACGGCTGAAGCGCGGCGCGGCCAGATACTCAGGAGTAGGCCTGGTGTGTGCTGTTAACTTATATTTTGGATTTCTGAACAAGTTTTTATCATAGAAAATTCGCCACAAAGTTGTGCTTTCATTTCGCTGTAATTCTCGTGTCAAAGAAACGGTATAATAATGTAAATAAGAGAATAACGATATTTATATTTGCAGATTACCTGTCCTCTTACTACGAAAGTCAAGATCTACATCTCTATGCAATGAGCGCATTCAAAATTTCCTCGTATTACTTGATAAAAGTATGCTTTTTTTGTACGTTTTTTCTCCCGTCTCTTTCTTATGCACGATCTTCGCGGAAATTACATTTTGTCCCTCAATAAACCTGGAACAACCAGTTATGGTCTCAGTTTTCTTTTTTCTTACGTATCAGTTAAGTTGCAGAATGCGCTACCTGATTTTATCCGTACCTACGAGTTTACTGGTTTTAGAAGAGAATCCAGGACCGCATTTTGTACAGCGGCCTTTCTTTTTAATGAATATGTCTTTAAATATTATGTATTTAGTAGGTATATGTACATGCTATGTATTTTAGCTGTAAATGTAATGTCTCGAAGATATTAGCTCCTCTAAATATTCGGAAATTCGAGATGAAATTAAAGCTTATGACTGTATGTATGTTACCTTTAGCAGGGCGCATGCGCCCACTTTGTAATCTGCGACTCCAGTGCTTACCATATGACAGAGAAAATGATTTTTCCATTAAATATATAAGCCATGTAATTCTTACGCTATATTGACAACGGCGGTTTGGAGCTGTAAGTAGGCGTGGGATTTGTCACATATGGTTTAGGGGCCGACATATCTCTCCCTCAATGCCGTACCGGGAGGCAAGGTCGGTAGCAGAAAGCAGTGAAGGGCCAACTGCGTCCAAAAGCGATCGCACGGGCCGAAATCCCGGGATGACTCGTTTGGTACGACGCTCCAGCGCCGGTGTATGGAGGTACTAAGTTTTTCTCTCTTGTTAAAACATTCCGTCAGCGCATGCGCAAATGTCCTGGCTCTTCGATAGCTAGCCTACGCAAAAAAATCAACATACTGGTTTTTTTTTATTTTTATTTTAAACCAGCAATTGACATTTCAGTTGATTTTATAGGCACAAACGTAACGTAAGAACCGTGTGTGTCTGGTCTTGTCTCGGACAGAGGCGAGAGATGGTTCTGGGACGCCTAAAATGCTCGGTTGTAAACATGGCGGTTCACGAGTGAGGTTGTCTCTCTGGCCTTTCTTTGGACGAATTCCAGTACCTACTGACACAATCTGGGCAAGTTTTGAAAGCTAAAACCTTCAATCGATGCGTTATTTTGCTGGTAGGACTGGGTGGCCCGACACTTATAAAAAAAACTATGAAATGAGAATCTGGAGTGTTCCCTTGTCATGGAATGGCAGAATTACCCAGAATTCTTTTTGGGCATGAGCGAGGCAACTTAAGAAGCACGAGACTGCCCCTCATCGAACGGCTGAAGCGCGGCGCGGCCAGATAACCAGGAGTAGGCCTGGTGTGTGCTGTTAACTTATATTTTGGATTTCTGAACAAGTTTTTATCATAGAAAATTCGCCACAAAGTTGTGCTTTCATTTCGCTGTAATTCTCGTGTCAAAGAAACGGTATAATAATGTAAATAAGAGAATAACGATATTTATATTTGCAGATTACCTGTCCTCTTACTACGAAAGTCAAGATCTACATCTCTATGCAATGAGCGCATTCAAAATTTCCTCGTATTACTTGATAAAAGTATGCTTTTTTTGTTTTGTTTGTTTGTTTTTTTGTTTTGAAAAAAGGATTTTTCTGCTTATGTGAAAAGTGCGTTTTTTCTCCCGTCTCTTTCTTATGCACGATCTTCGCGGAAATTACATTTTGTCCCTCAATAAACCTGGAACAACCAGTTATGGTCTCAGTTCTCTTTTTTCTTACGTATCAGCTAAGTTGCAGAATGCGCTACCTGATTTTATCCGTACCTACGAGTTTACTGGTTTTAGAAGAGAATCCAGGACCGCATTTTGTACAGCGGCCTTTCTTTTTAATGAATATGTCTTTAAATATTATGTATTTAGTAGGTATATGTACATGCTATGTATTTTAGCTGTAAATGTAATGTCTCGAAGATATTAGCTCCTGTAAATATTCGGAAATTCGAGATGAAATTAAAGCTTATGACTGTATGTATGTTACCTTTAGCAGGGCGCATGCGCCCACTTTGTAATCTGCGACTCCAGTGCTTACCATATGACAGAGAAAATGATTTTTCCATTAAATATATAAGCCATGTAATTCTTACGCTATATTGACAACGGCGGTTTGGAGCTGTGAGTAGGCGTGGGATTTGTCACATATGGTTTAGGGGCCGACATATCTCTTCCTCAATGCCGTACCGGGAGGCAAGGTCGGTAGCAGAAAGCAGTGAAGGGCCAACTGCGTCCAAAAGCGATCGCACTGGCCGAAATCCCGGGATGACTCGTTTGGTACGACGCTCCAGCGCCGGTGTGTGGAGGTACTAAGTTTTTCTCTCTTGTTAAAACATTCCGTCAGCGCATGCGCAAATGTCCTGGCTCTTTGATAGCTAGCCTACCCAGAAAAATTAACATGCTGGTTTTTTTTATTTTTATTTTAAACCAGCAATTGACATTTCAGTTGATTTTATAGGCACAAACGTAACGTAAGAACCGTGTGTGTCTGGTCTTGTCTCGGACAGAGGCGAGAGATGGTTCTGGGACGCCTAAAATGCTCGGTTGTAAACATGGCGGTTCTCGAGTGAGGTTGTCTCTCTGGCCTTTCTGTGGACGAATTCCAGTACCTACTGACACAATCTGGGCAAGTTTTGAAAGCTAAAACCTTCAATCGATGCGTTATTTTGCTGGTAGGACTGGGTGGCCCGACACTTATAAAAAAAGCTATGAAATGAGAATCGGGAGTGTTCCCTTGTCATGGAATGGCAGAATTACCCAGAATTCTTTTTGGGCATGAGCGAGGCAACTTAAGAAGCACGAGACTGCCCCTCATCGAACGGCTGAAGCGCGGCGCGGCCAGATACTCAGGAGTAAGCCTGGTGTGCTGTGAACTTATATTTTGGATTTCTGAACAAGTTTTTATCATAGAAAATTCGCCACAAAGTTGTGCTTTCATTTCGCTGTAATTCTCGTGTCAAAGAAACGGTATAATAATGTAAATAAGAGAATAACGATATTTATATTTGCAGATTACCTGTCCTCTTACTACGAAAGTCAAGATCTACATCTCTATGCAATGAGCGCATTCAAAGTTTCCTCGTATTACTTGATAAAAGTATGCTTTTTTTGTTTTGTTTGTTTGTTTGTTTTTTTGTACGTTTTTTCTCCCGTCTCTTTCTTATGCATGATCTTCGCGGAAATTACATTTTGTCCCTTAATAAACCTGGAACAACCAGTTATGGTCTCAGTTCTCTTTTTTCTTACGTATCAGCTAAGTTGCAGAATGCGCTACCTGATTTTATCCGTACTTACGAGTTTACTGGTTTTAAAAGAGAATCCCGGGCCGCATTTTGTAGAGCGGCCTTTCTTTTTAATGAATATGTCTTTAAATATTATGTATTTAGTAGGTATCTGTACATGCTATGTATTTTAGCTGTAAATGTAATGTCTCGAAGATATTAGCTCCTGTAAATATTCGGAAATTCGAGATGAAATTAAAGCTTATGACTGTATGTATGTTACCTTTAGCAGGGCGCATGCGCGCACTTTGTAATCTGCGACTCCAGTGCTTACCATATGACAGAGAAAATGACTTTTCCATTAAATATATAAACCATGTAATTCTTACGCTATATTGACAAGGGCGGTTTGGAGCTGTGAGTAGGCGTGGGATTTGTCACATATGGTTTTGGGGCCGACATATCTCTTCCTCAATGGCGTACCGGGAGGCAAGGTCGGTAGCAGAAAGCAGTGAAGGGCCAACTGCGTCCAAAAGCGATCGCACGGGCCGAAATCCCGGGATGACTCGTTTGGTACGACGCTCCAGCGCCGGTGTCTGGAGGTACTGCGTTTTTCTCTCTTGTTGAAACATTCCGTCAGCGCATGCGCAAATGTCCTGGCTCTTCGATAGCTAGCCTACCCAAAAAAATTAACATGCTGGTTTTTTTTATTTTTATTTTTTAAACCAGCAATTGACATTTCAGTTGATTTTATAGGCACAAACGTAACGTAAGAACCGTGTGTGTCTGGTCTTGTCTCAGACAGAGGCGAGAGATGGTTCTGGGACGCCTAAAATGCTCGGTTGTAAACATGGCGGTTCACGAGTGAGGTTGTCTCTCTGGCCTTTCTGTGGACGAATTCCAGTACCTACTGACACAATCTGGGCAAGTTTTGAAAGCAAAAACTTTCAATCGATGCGTTATTTTGCTGGTAGGACTGGGTGGCCCGACACTTATAAAAAAAACTGTGAAATGAGAATCGGGAGTGTTCCCTTGTCATGGAATGGCAGAATTACCCAGAATTCTTTTTGGGCATGAGCGAGGCAACTTAAGAAGCACGAGACTGCCCCTCATCGAACGGCTGAAGCGCGGCGCGGCCAGATACTCAGGAGTAGGCCTGGTGTGTGCTGTTAACTTATATTTTGGATTTCTGAACAAGTTTTTATCATAGAAAATTCGCCACAAAGTTGTGCTTTCATTTCGCTGTAATTCTCGTGTCAAAGAAACGGTATAATAATGTAAATAAGAGAATAACGATATTTATATTTGCAGATTACCTGTCCTCTTACTACGAAAGTCAAGATCTACATCTCTATGCAATGAGCGCATTCAAAATTTCCTCGTATTACTTGATAAAAGTATGCTTTTTTTGTTTGTTTGTTTTTTTGTTTTGAAAAAAGGATTTTTCTGCTTATGTGAAAAGTACGTTTTTTCTCCCGTCTCTTTCTTATGCATGATCTTCGCGGAAATTACATTTTGTCCCTCAATAAACCTGGAACAACCAGTTATGGTCTCAGTTCTCTTTTTTCTTACGTATCAGCTAAGTTGCAGAATGCGCTACCTGATTTTATCCGTACCTACGAGTTTACTGGTTTTAAAAGAGAATCCAGGACCGCATTTTGTACAGCGGCCTTTCTTTTTAATGAATATGCCTTTAAATATTATGTATTTAGTAGGTATATGTACATGCTATGTATTTTAGCTGTAAATGTAATGTCTCGAAGATATTAGCTCCTGTAAATATTCGGAAATTCGAGATGAAATTAAAGCTTATGACTGTATGTATGTTACCTTTAGCAGGGCGCATGCGCCCACTTTGTAATCTGCGACTCCAGTGCTTACCATATGACAGAGAAAATGATTTTTCCATTAAATATATAAGCCATGTAATTCTTACGCTATATTGACAAGGGCGGTTTGGAGCTGTGAGTAGGCGTGGGATTTGTCACATATGGTTTAGGGGCCGAGATATCTCTTCCTCAATGGCGTACCGGGAGGCAAGGTCGGTAGCAGAAAGCAGTGAAGGGCCAACTGCGTCCAAAAGCGATCGCACGGGCCGAAATCCCGGGATGACTCGTTTGGTACGACGCTCCAGCGCCGGTGTCTGGAGGTACTGCGTTTTTCTCTCTTGTTAAAACATTCCGTCAGCGCATGCGCAAATGTCCTGGCTCTTCGATGGCTAGCCTACCCAAAAAAATTAACATGCTGGTTTTTTTTTATTTTTATTTTAAACCAGCAATTGACATTTCAGTTGATTTTATAGGCACAAACGTAACGTAAGAACCGTGTGTGTCTGGTCTTGTCTCGGACAGAGGCGAGAGATGGTTCTGGGACGCCTAAAATGCTCGGTTGTAAACATGGCGGTTCACGAGTGAGGTTGTCTCTCTGGCCTTTCTGTGGACGAATTCCAGTACCTACTGACACAATCTGGGCAAGTTTTGAAAGCTAAAACCTTCAATCGATGCGTTATTTTGCTGGTAGGACTGGGTGGCCCGACACTTATAAAAAAAACTATGAAGTGAGAATCGGGAGTGTTCCCTTGTCATGGAATGGCAGAATTACCCAGAATTCTTTTTGGGCATGAGCGAGGCAACTTAAGAAGCACGAGACTTGCCTTCATCGAACGGCTGAAGCGCGGCGCGGCCAGATACTCAGGAGTAGGCCTGGTGTGTGCTGTTGACTTATATTTTGGATTTCTGAACAAGTTTTTATCATAGAAAATTCGCCACAAAGTTGTGCTTTCATTTCGCTGTAATTCTCGTGTCAAAGAAACGGTATAATAATGTAAATAAGAGAATAACGATATTTA
>NC_090881.1:26606384-26618884 GCF_036669935.1 Montipora foliosa
AGACAACAATTAGGGCGACAATTTGAAGAAATTGTCGTCGAAAATTTGAGAAAGTTCTCTTTAGACGTAGCTGCTTGTGGTGGAGCAAGAGATCGAGGCATAGATTTTAGAGGAATTTGGCGTTTAAAGTCATGTTCTGTGCGTGTTATAGGCCAATGTAAAAGATTTAGAAAGCGTTTGGGTCCAAGGTTTGTGCGTGAATTGGAGGGTTCATTGACACATGAAGCCAAAAACACACTGGGTATCATCGTTTCCGAATCCGGGTAAGGACGTATGCTACACACATCAATTGATGGTTTGCATCTGACGTCACTGCAGCCATTAAGGTGTACAGAATAATGAAGTAAAATGCCATTTGGGAATTTGACTATATTATTATGCAAAAGTTGTGGGGCCATTTTCTATTGTTTTGTACACCAACATGGCTGTCTCATCACGTGGATGCAAACCAAGAGGGAAGATGAGATGTCGCGACATGGCATGTCATACGGGGCTTTAGCTTCAGAGGATTGCAGCCCCTTGGATAATTAACGATTATTCCTCGAGCCCGAATGTGCTCTGAGTCAATAGCCCATGAGGCCGAAGGCCGAATGGGCTATTGACTCAGAGGCCATGAGGGCAAGAGGAATAATTGTTTTAGTAAAATCCAACTAGTTGGTCAAAAAAATATCGAGACAAAACATCTTTCGCTAGTTAAAGCTAGACTTTTACTACATTGCTGTGGAAAGAACTCATAGCTTGGTGTAGTGGAAGACAAATTAAAGTTGAATCACTATCTGCAGCAAATATAATTTTTGGTGACTGGCAAAGGAAAGATTGCTTCCTCTTATTAAATCATATTATCCTCATCGCAAAACAGTACATTTATTATTGTAGGTCCAACAATTTGAAACCACTTTTCTACGGTCTGTTGCAAAGTTTGTCTACCAATTAGAGAGCAAAATTGCTAAATGGAACAATAACTGGCAAGCTCACTCTATTAAATGGAGTAAGAGCGGTTTTGAAGATGTTGAAGATTGAAACGTGCTTTTATATCTTTTTCGATATTCTAACACAGCGCTATTGTGGGTGTGTTTGTATGTGTGTGTGTGTGTGTGTTTCTGCATCATGTAGGGGGAACTTTTGGGGGGTGGGGGGTGGTTGTTAGCATCCACTTGTTAGCTCAAATCTGTATATACATATATTTTTTTGTGATTGCTGTAATTTCTTCGTTTTTGTAAGTGCTGTAACTCCAATATGGAAATGTTAAAAAACAATAATAAAATACAAAAAAAAAAAAAAAAAGACTTTAATTGTTGTTTTGGTTTTCAAAGCCGGCGCTTTTCGCTACTAGTGGGCTATAACAAATAGCCTACTAGTAGCTCAACCAATCAGAACGCAGCATTGATAATAGACCACTAGTTGGATTTTACTAAACATTGTTATTAATATTGTTGTTATTCAATTATCTTGATAGACTCTTGGTCTAGTCTGTTGTTCAATCCTACAGTGGCAGGTTCAAGACACAGGTCACAGGTCATTGTTTTACCAGTACAGAAAGTATCCAAAATATCCATTAAAGCTAACCTTAGACCTAATTCAAGGCCTAAACAAAAGTTTTCTGGCCTTATGTTAGTACTTGTAGGTTAGGGATGTGTCTGTATTGGTAATGCGCCGATCATCTTGAAACTTCATCAAACCCCGAGAATTTCAAGTTTTGAAGATTGGATCATTCAAATTTCCGCCCCCTCGGGCCAAAATGGAGTTCAAATGCCCTACCCTATCGTTGGATTTGTCTGTCATACCCTACTTAGAAGAACGGTCATTAACGGCTCCTGTTGTCTTTGATAAAGACCTTTTTTGTAAGCCAATCGCCCACAAATGCAATATCTCTTTCTTTTAACTCTTCCATCTCGTCCAAACATGTGGTTTAGTGACTTCGGCGCCTGAAAGAAAGATCATTTGAAATCTGACACTTCTGGTTCAATTTTCCCCACCCCACGCAGGCAAATTCCCCACTGATCCCCAGGCACAGAAGATAGTCAAATGCCTGGGGTTTGCCCGGGGGAAGAGGAGAGATGTTGAAGTTTCAATTTGATCGGCACATGAAACAATGACCTGTGACTTGTATTTTGTACCTCTCCGTCTTACAGTATTCTGACCCTTATATGATAGCTAACCAATCCTCACCCTAATTTCTCATCACTAAAATCAGTGCTTAGACCTAGTCATTGAGGTGAGTGCTTAGACTTAATCATTAAAATGGGTTCCCCATTGACGAGTGAAATAGTCTGGCGTTAGACAGAGTAAAATACTAAGTCTGGCCAGTTTAGGCCAGTTTGGACGTCAAAGGGTTAAATTAATTAATGCATGGGGACATTTTTCAGTGAGTGATTATTAAAGGAGGGAGATTAAGTTTTAGTTTTTTGGGTGGGTTTACATACAAGTGTTCCTAGGACTATATTTATTTAAGGACTAGGATGACTGGCAACCAGCTTTATTTTTGGGTTTAGTTGTTTTGAGCAGGATCAGGGCTGGTCGTATGTTTGTGATAAAAGAACCTTAAAGGGAAGATTTCTGTTAAAAATGTTCCTTTTGTGGTTCAAATAAATATTCACTAATTAGCTCCTTTGAAACATCATGATTAATAATTTCTTCTTAATAAATAATAATAATAATAATAATATTATGAGGAAGAATAAAAAGAAACAATCCTGATTTCATACCACTTGTTATTTGGAATGTAAAACGTTTTTAGAGTTTTTTCTTGTAATTTCAACATTTTAGGTATACCAAGGACGCTTATGAAGTATTTATTGGTTCCCTGTATCCAATTGCACTCGCCACATTGATTGGCTATAGTGATGACATTCTACAGTGGTATTCTAGCAATGTGGGCAATGAACAGGGAGTTGGAGAAAGATCTGATGCCAAAGAAAGTGACACATCCTTGAAGGAGCATTGCAGTTCAAGAAACAACCCATTGCTCGTGGACAATGAAGATGTTTGCTATGGTTACAGCAACATAGCACAGACCTATAATCAGGGTATTTCAGAACAGAACAGTCATCAGTACCTTGCAGAGGATGATAAGGAAATAAATAAGACTTTGTGGAGGCAACACAACCCAGAGTTGGAACTTGACAACTTTGATAAATTGCATATTTTAGCAACAAATAATGTAGTGCACAGTAGGAATGGTCTCTTGGAAAAAAATGATAGTTCTCAACTTAGTGGATTTTCGGATGCTACTTGTAATGTTGAACAGTTAGCAATGTCTGATATCACTGAAATAGGACGAGGGACATTTACTATGTTTGAGTTAAATCCATTTGCACAGAAACAAATGCCAAATGTGGTGGTAGGTACAAAGTACCACAGTGGTAAGTTTAAGTCTCTTGAACTTTTTATCAGTGAACATGCATGACGTATTTGTCATTCTGACAAAGGAAGATAATTAAAGGGTTGTTATATAGCACATTCTGATCAAGGTTGCAGTACTTAGCATGAATGCTAAGTAGCCCATCACAAAGAAAACCAAGCTACGTACTGGTAGTAGTTTTTTGTCGCCTGCACGTGATAATGAACATTTATTTAGTAGAGAAGGATGCATCTAGGACTGTCTCCACAGGCAAAATTTTTATCCACTCTCAAGGCTGCTGCCTAAGAAAAATTCCGGGAGCCCTTTGGGCTTCCAACATTAAAAGTTAGTAGCCCGAATCATTTTTTCAAGAGCTCAGAATTAATTAATTCCAGCTGGGATCAAATTTACAAGGAAGTAAGGATTATTCAAGTAAGGTGCCCGTTCGGGCTACTTGTTCAGAAATTTGATTGCCCGCGCTCGCAAATAAGGTGCCCCGGGCGACCGCTAGGCAGCAGCCTTGACTCTGCAGTTCAAGTTTGGAAGAGCCTACCAGTTGACATAGTACTGTTGGTGACATCCACAAAGATAGCACTTCATCCTTCAAGAGCAGAGTTTATTAGCATCTTATTACATGTGTCTTTTGCTCCACTTAACCCCTTCACTCTAGATGCATTTAAGCTGCTGTGAACCATTGATTAGGTCATGTGGATTCCCTTATAGTGTCCTTATGACTGTAATAATTATAATTATTGTTTTTGACCTCTTGTGGTCTTGTCCCATGGACTATTGTTCTCTTGATGACAGTATTAAAAAAAAGGATGGAGGGATGCATAGTTGTTTGTTTGATACTAACCCTTTTCTTCCCATTGAAGAGTGACACTGAAAGATTTTTGCTCTGTTTAACACCCAGACAATTTTACTTGTCAGTGTAAGCTGACACAGTGGAGAAAGAGTTACATAACATGTAGATACATGTACTAAAACAAGGAATGACCTACAATGACCTACAATGTCTGACAATGACTTACTTTCAAAGAGAAAGACAAAAGAGGATCAGGGTGAAGAGTCTGATGAGTGGAAAACATCCGTTGTGTGTTGTCATGCAACGCTTTTAGTCCTTTGACAGCCCAAATGACACCAGCAATTCAATATGCATGTATCCTAAAAGGCAGAAACAAACTGCAAAAAGACCCTTGGATGGTTTAAATCCTTTGTTTTAAAAGCTAAATTGTACATGTACAAATATCAAGGCTTTGCTTGGCAATCATGAAGTCTTAATTTGAGCAGGAAAAAGTGAAGAGAAGATTATAAATAAGTTATTCTTCCTGCTGACTGACTGGTTTGGATTGCAAAATAAAAATTTTCAGAGCAATATAACAAACAAAGATAACAATGGATTTAGCACAGAAAACAATAGGAAGTTCAACAATATACACACAATGACATATAGTGTTCAACAAGAGGTACAAACCTACCCACTTACTCAATAGATACTGTTTATCAGCGCCATTTGAAATGGGTGTTTATACTTAAATGCGAGACTCGCTTGGTTCACAGACCCAGTATTTTCCTCTACCCATGTAGATTAATGCGTTGCTGTTTGTAGACTGAAAATATTTCTTAGTTTTAATGAAATAAATTGTATTATACACTGTAAATCTCTGTAGTGGAAAAGGAATTATGCATGAATGTAGTTTTATTCAAAGATTGAGCTCTAGTACATTGAAACTACTTATAAAATAAGTGTCATAAATCATAACCTGAAGATAAAAGATACTTTGACTTTAATTGCAGGAAAGAATAAAAATCTTATGGTTTAATTTGCATGATGACATTCGCTATTGCAACTCAGGAAATATTTTTGTGATTATTTTTTAACATTCTCTTTCCTAAATACCAATAGCAATCATCACTGCTGTGTTTAAGATAGTAGAAATATTTTCAAATATTTATAACAATAAATATTTTCAACTATTTATAACAATGATATTCATATACAAAGACACAACGCAGTTGAAAGGATATGTCCCAATATTAGTTTTATCCATGAAAATCCTTGACTGACTAACACCCCAATTTGTTTAGATCTTACTCTCCCTAAAGAAAGTCCAGCTGAATGTAATATTGCCTTATGCTATTTACATGTTCAAACATGGTAGGGTGAGGGAATGGCTAATTTTTTAAACTCTCAAGATTCAAACCACCGCCAGTCTCCAATCTTTAAAGAATAAAAGAAACATGAGCGTTTTCTAGAGAAACTAAAGCAGGAATCGTATGGCACAAAGTTCAAAGAAATTTCCTTGTACTGGAAAGTGCTATTAAGAGCTGTGGGAGTCTAACTGTTGATATTAAAGAGCATAACAGAAATACTATTCTTGGATTCAGAATCCCTTTATTTAGCTCAAACTCTAACCTCGACAGGAATTTCCCGCAAAGAGGAAATGAGGAAATGTTTCTTCTTACACTGTAGCCTTTAAATAGTACATTATGTTTTGATGGACGACTGGGTAAGTACAATATTTTTACCGTTTCTTGTCTGAGAAAAATGTTATCAGGGAAACCCCTCCTTAGAAAATAATTCGGAAACGGAAAAGTTAAATTTAGAAAGTTTAAAATGGATATATGTATGATCCGGTTTCTTCTAGAAACCTGAATCGATTGAAGAGATTTAATTCAAGTTCGTCATTCTCAAGTTCCGGTTGTGGGAGGCCTCCCCCGCAAAGTCCCCATTGGGAACATGCGGTCAGCGGTTGTCAAGTACAAGAAAACAAAAACCCGTCTACGTAGGCTACGTGGAACTAAACGGTGGCGAGCAGCTGTTGGGGAAAGGAATATTCCTTGTGTAATTGATCCTTTTCTTCACATTTAGATTACAGAAAAAGTTATGATAGTAGAGTTATTATCAGACACTGGGGTTTCAGTGTTATGAGCTATTCTCAAAGCTTATGGCGCGCTGACACTTCATCGATCCATTTGTAAGCTGCTTTCACATATTTCACGGGAGTACGGAATTTATCTTGAGCACTAGCCTACAAAAGAAGAGAAGTTTGATCAGGCGACGGTTGTCGTGCCTTTGGAACATTAAAAAGGGTCTTTTTCTGTGGTTATGTCGACAGAATTGAATAAAATGCCCTCACAAGAAGTTGCCGTAGGAAGCAAGATCGAACTGAGGACATCATCTGGAGCAGTCATTTGTTTGAATTTCTCGGAGAAAGATCAAGTTTTGCCAAAGATTGTGCGTCTCGTCGACCCAGATTCCGACCATTCTGTAGTATTCCGGTCGGAAAACGGGGTTTATCATGAGCTGGACTCAGATTGTACTTCAAGTTTTCGAGAATTTCAACACTTGAATCATTGTCACCATTGCAACTGTGGTGATTCCGTGAACGCACAGCCCCAAAGTCACGGCGCAAACGGTGATTTTCGAAAAGGAGACGAACGGTTTGAAAAACAACGAGAGAAACTTCAAAAGAAGCTGCGGGAGAGAAAGGCAAGCAGCAAAGACGAGGAAACTTGTAATGGCCATTGCCATCAAGTGATGCAGTTGCCAATTCATGGTCTTAAACAGTATGTACAAGTTAATTCAGCCAATACGAATGGAGAAAAGTACAAGACCGATTCTTCAAAAGACGGTAATTTACTTTCATGCTGTTATCTTACGTTTTCTTTTTAAAAAAACTTGAGAACACGAGGCCTTCTTTTAAACTATGTCTATCATTAAGGAAAAAAAGCACATCATCTTTAACTTTTTTATTTTTTTAACCAAGGGAATCTTGAGCTTTTCCCCGCGGTAAGAATTTGCATTCTTGTCAATCCTTGTTATCGTATGTTAGAGTGGGGAGTTTCTTTTTCCTTTTTGTTTCATCCGTGATTGCTGGATTTTCTTGGCGCGATCGCACGTGTTAGTAGTGGGACACGCAAAATTGAATAGCAAACTATTGAAACCATTGAAATGCTCGCCAAAGTTCAATTTTTGCTTTCTTTTAAGAATTTGAAGACACCTCGCAAGAAACCAAGTCCACAAAAGGTAAAATTTTTATTGATGTTATCGTGTGCCTATATTGACCCTTTTTCGTCTTTTCCCTTTTCTGATAACAAACATCTTGATCTATAAGTAATAAATGATCATTGCTTGTACAACAAGTACCTGTAACATGGATCAGAGAAAGTACCTTATTTCTATTGACAGTTTTCAGCAGGGATTCGCTTTGTTTTCTATGCAGATATATCAAGATAGGAAATTCCTTGAGGCCTGGCTGAACTATTTGAAAAACATATTTTTTTTTTGCTCGGCCGAATTGGGTAACAAATATTTTGAATAAAACTGATAATAATTTTGGGCATTTCTACGAAGACATGTTATTCCTTAACCGTGAGGGAATGATGCAGTACAAGATAAAGTTTGCAGCAAAACTATGCATTTCAGTTGTGGCTTAACAACATGGACATCCACTCAATAGCTATGCCCTCTTAAGCAGGATAAGTTTTGTTTGCTTTATGAGAAAGTCTTGCACTTGAGCCAGACACTTGAAAATCATTTCCTGGTGTATTTAGTTCTGGTGTTTGTGATGTTCATTAATCACATAAAGGTCTTGTTAAAGTGTGTAATGGTGAATAAATTTTGGCGAAGATGACCCTAATTCCCTTCTAAAACAGCTACCTACAGATTTTACGCTGTCTATTACCAGGCAAAGTTTAGTTGGAAATGGAAAACCTCTTGGGAGCAAAAGGGTTTATAGGACTCAAAATAGCTACCTGCTGTCCACACAGTCTTGGCACCTTATAATCTTATTCATAAACCATTGTTCTCTGTTTCTTCAATAATATTAATGTGTGGTTCCAGAAAATATCCATACTCCTCCCCCCCCCCCCCCCACGGGAAGACTTTTTGATTTGCACCCCCTCCCCCCAGGATTTTCTGTTCCAGGGGGTCTTTGATGACCCCCTTCCCCTCAGGAATTTCCCGAATTTTTTAACTTATAAAAAAGAAAGTGAATACCAACTTTATAGTTACGTATAGAATTTTATTACAACAGTGTAAACAGTAGGGTTAACGTTAATAAAAATATGTTGCTTTGTTAAGCTTATTATCCAGCTAAACTTTTAGCTTCTTCACCATCAACTTTGCAAATTATGTTTGGGTTGCACATCGACTGTTTCACATTTTTGTGCAAACTCCGATGAGAACATTTCACTCACTTAAACAACTTCGCAAACGATAGTAAATAAAAAGGAAACTTACAAGGTTCTTTTGTCTACACATTTTGTTAGTTTCTTCAGATTGATTCTTATTTAAGGCCCGAAAACTTCACTAACTCACACATGTTAACGCGGTAGGTTTCGTGAACGTTGTCACGATTTACTAGCCAGTCCTTCTGAAGGTCGAACGAAAGTACTTCAACAACCGTGAATAATACAAATACTGCAAAAACTTTAAGAAACCACTAAATTCTCATATGTTACTCTATACTATGAGTACTGTTGATAAGACTTTGACATTGATGTTGACGTATACAAAGGCAATTGTTTTATGAAGAATATTATTGACGCCAAAATAATCCATCATATTTGTAAACTTAGTTATGGCGATTTAAGTGCATTCTTAACATTTTCTGACTCTCCAGCAGTCATTCTTGCCAGGAACATGACACCCAGCCTCACAGATATTTGTTGCTTGCCTTTGATCCGTGGACCGAGAGGGCAACTGTTATTGTTTTTGGTGCGATTTACTTTCTCCATTGAGTAGTAAAGCCCCTGTTTTAGAATTTCCAGTTTGGCGTAACGGACTAAACCTCAACAATCTCGTTCCCAAGGCCACGATCTGTTACTCAATGACGAGAAAATTTGACTTCGGGTTCGTGTCCGTGGTCTAAATGCCAGGCACAAAAAAGAAAATGTTATTGCACACAAGCGTCAAGATGGTGGGAACTTGCATCTAATCGCATTTTCTATGAGTTACTACCCCCAATAAAACATAAATCCTATCAAAAAATGTGTTTACTACATGTGATGGTATCAAAAAGCAATAATCAAGTGAATGGAAGTGTTGGTCAGATGAAAAGGAGACAAAGCTGGAAGTCTGGGGACAAGACTCCAATTGAGACTGCCATTTTAAATGTGTTGAATCCGTTCCAAAGTGAAAGACACATCGCTCTTACATGTATCTTCGGGAGATTGTAGCACGAGCTAACTGAAAGAAAAACAGAAACATTGAAGCTCATAATGTTAAGTTTATCTCAAAACTGACTTTTGTTTCAAAACAACATACGTATTAGTATGTTTTCGTGTTTCAGATAGATTGTATATTGCTTTCTACTCTTTGGAAAAGTAGTTTCCCACAAAACCCTCCTACCCCTCAGAAATTACTGCCCTTTAACATTGTTTGGTAAAGCAATTTTATTGGTCTGATTGTCGTACCATGAAAAGCAAAAATGAAGTTGCTATCCCTGGTGAAAATCTTTAAAGGATCTTTAAAGATCTTCATAAAGATCTTCAAGGATCCTAATAAAGATCTTAGAAAAGATCCTCAAAATTCCTTGCAAAGATCCTCAAGGATCTTGCCAAGAGATGAGCGTTTGTTGAGTCCTTGGGGATAAATCATGCCACTTTTGTGCTAAATCTTTGGCAGCTTTCTGTGTTGTTAATTGGTAAAGAGACAGACTGCAGACAGTCCTGTTTTGGCTGGAGTGAATGGCGTGACTACATGGTTTGGAGGTGTCTTTCCAATTTTTTGTAATGTCTTGAAATTCATGGAAGCAGTTCCCAAGTTGTCCTTCAGTCTGTTTTTCCAATGTAGACTTTGTTGCATAAATTATTATACAGTATTCTGTCTGTAGTGGAGATTAATGTGAAGTGGTTGGTGATTTTTGTAGTTTGCTCAGGTCCTGACCTTTTTGCAATGTTGGTGGTGAAAGAACAGCTGGTTTTGTGTTGTGGGCAGGTGCATTTCTTGGTTTCAGGTTGTTGGTTTTGTGAGTGCTTCTAACTAGGAAATTGCCTGAATTTTTGTATCATTCAAAAAAGAAGAGTGGCAGGTGTGATGCTATCATTCTATTTATATAATTTGTGACATATTTTTGACCCTGAAACCAGTGACCTAAAATTTTTCTCACAACCCCCACTTGTCTAATTTAATTAAATTGGGATTATGATAGTTTTATCGTACTTGACCTCATAGAACAAGTCTTCATCATCACATTGCACATCCAACTGAGAGTGCTTATTTTTTTCTTCAACAATAATGTTTTTGTTTTGAGATTTTTGGTCGTAGCTATTTTAGTGACAGCCTAATATGTCATTAATTTGTTTCAATCATAATATCTGTGGAGAGCCTGGCCTCGAAATGCAATATGGATTGCTAGGCTATAAACTGAACAAACAACATTCCATAGATGTGAGACTGCTGCCATAGTAATTAAAACAGAATGAGATACTAATTATATAATTATGTTTGTCACTTTAATTAATTTAATTAATTAATTAACCCTTTCACTCCTGTAAGGGCCACTGAGACTTATACTGTATATTTTACTCTGTCTGATGCCAGACGACTTTACTCCTCAATGGGGAACCCCTGGAGTCAATGGGTTAAAGGAATGAATAAAAAAATATAAAATAAAAATAATTCTCACAACCGCAGTTACAATGTAGCAATAGCTAGTTGAGTTGGGCAGTGAAGTGGGAAAAGTAATGTTAATCTTGTGTATAATATCGATTGATACACAGTGATTACAAAACTAAAATATACATTTTAACCCTAAACAAATTGACGACTTGTAATTTACTTATCCAAAGCATACCGGCCTACATGTAGATTTAATAGCCTGCTTAACTCAGTGATGTAAAAGATGTGTATGTGTGTACGTACTTTTGTAAAGTATTGAGGAGTTGATTTTAATTTTCCTTCTTTGTTTTGCTGTAGAGAAAATAATGCCTGAAGAGTTAAATATACACAAGGCACCAGAGGTAATTATTTAATGATTTTGTGCCAATCCACTGAAGCTAATCCTTTTTGTAGTTAGAATAACAGTTATTATTAAATTTCCAACCTCGGATATTGCATTTCAAGCTTTCTGATTGGTTCGGTCAATAATCAGTTTATCAGCTTTTATGTATGACTTGTTGTATGATCTTGTATGGTGATATGGTTATTGGTTGTCAATTATTAGTTATCTCAACACTTATCGCTTGGTCCAAGGGTCCAAGCATTCAGAATTCAATGAAAAGTTAAATCAAATAATCATTTCATTCACACTTGTTGGACATGAGACTGGTTGTTGACTGCTGCACATGCTCAACGCAGTGAGTTTCGACCCATGGTTGAGGTCTTGTTTCCTGTACTCGTCGAATGCAAAAGAAAAGAGAGCTCAGCTAGCAGCTATGGGTGAAGATGGGAAAAGAGAGCATTGCTAGCAGGGAACCATTGACTATGGGTGAAGATGGGAAAAGCTTTACAGTATCTGCAGCACATCAATTCTTTCTCTGAATCCCACTCTAGCTTCTCGAATTCGTTTAACTCCGCTCTTTGAAATTTGTACATTTTTCTTTTCTTTCTCTTTGGCTTAACCTCTTTAGCTTTACCGCGGACTGATTTAGTGACGTAGTATCATTCGAGGCAGATTTGCTGGCTTTTGGAAAAATTTAATGTGAATTCATGAAGGCTGGCTCTTTAACAGACAATACAATCGCAATGACTTAACTGGGATATAATTAACTTTTTTGGTTGGTTATTCCCTGGCTCTTTATAATAAACAATATTATTATTCCATGAGAGCCTGTTGAATATCAGATGCCGGGTTACTTTTTGTCATTAAGTCAAATTAGCAAGGTACATACATGAAGCTAGGACACTGTGCATAAATGCAATTAATAATTGTGACCCTCTTTGGGAAAACCAGGCTTAATGAAAATTGCGTTGTGCCGTTTTTCAGCGCAACGCATTTGGAAACGTTGAAATGCATTCAAAAACATTCTCAATGCATTCTGAAACGTTTGCAATGTTCCCCAACGGAAATAGAAAACGTTCCATACCATTGAAAAATCATTTCAAAACATTCAGAAAACGTTTACAAACGTTGATAAGCATCATTATTTTTTCGCTGCATTAGGATAAATCCAGTGTCAATGATGACTGATTGTCACGAGTAGAATTCGGCCG
>NC_090881.1:26623884-26631384 GCF_036669935.1 Montipora foliosa
ACATTGCCATAAATTTTGAAAGTTTGTTCATTCCAGTTCTTTGATTCAGGTGATGATTTTTTTTACTGATCTGTTCATTTCTAACTGAAGATTTGCCACTTTTAATTCTGTTTATAGTGGCTCAGATGAAGAGTTTATAGTTAAAGATCTCACACCAGGGATGCAATACCTCTTTAGGTAAATTTTTTTATAGGAATGATTTGCTTTATGTTTTTGTTTTAATTTATAATTGCTACATGTACAGTGTATTTAGTACGCTTGAAAATTTTGTTTTAATGATTTGAATAGAGAAGGGAAGAATAAAGCTAGTCTTAAATTAGGGTATGGGAGAAGTTTTTACACTTTGTTTAACTAGGAATTTGTATTTATAAACACCGTAGTAAAACTAAAATAATTAGTTAATAGACCGGTGAACGTTTTCTTACGATAGACCCTGGTAATAGGAGAAAGAGGTTGACTGTTGTCAATCAGAACATCCAAAAAGGGGATTTTTTTTATCCATCTCTTTTTCCATGGTGAAACGTATATTGGGATGTCTATCGTTGATGTAGTCAAAAAACAAAGTAGCGTCATGTTCAGTGTCAAATAGACAAAAAGTATCGTCAACATACCGTCGATAAAGTAAAATACTGGAGGCCTTGTAGTTTTCCAACCAGATCCTTTCATGGTGACCCATGAAAAGATTAGCCAACACCGGGGCAAGGGGAGAGCCCATTGCCACCCCATCAATTTGATCAAAAAACGAACCCTTAAACAGGAAATGTGTTTGAGCAGTGGCAAAATTAAAAAGATTTCTGAGTTCAGTTTTAGTTAGCTGGAGATCAGGGTTGCCCTTGGAGATGTAGTCAACTGCCAGGTTGACACACTCCTCCAAGGGTATGTTTGTAAACAAACTTTCGACATCAAAGGAAACCATGAACTTTCCCGATAAAGGCAATTCATTGATTTCACGAACAAAAGTAAAAGTGTCTAAAGCACAATATTCAGATGGGATATGAGGTTCCAAAAGAATGCATAAATACTTAGCCAGCTCATAGTTGTATGTTCCAATGGAAGAAACTATAGGACGGAACGGAGGAGTTGAGTTCGGCTCACGGGCCTTATGCATCTTGGGGAGGCCGTAGATTCTAGCAGGTTGAGAGCCAGAGGGATAGATTTTGTCATAAACACAGCGATCCAAATGGCCATTCTTTAGAAGCTTCCTGAGGTAACGTTGTAGCCTACCTTCTCTTAACAAGGTGGGGTCTTCCGTGATAGGTCTAAATTTGGAAGTGTCATTGATGATCTTGAGAATACCATTGTCATATGCAATTCTGTCCAGGACCACAACACCATTTCCCTTGTCCGGTTTTAAAATCACGATGTTTTGTATCTTCTTCAAGTCCTTCAAGATTCGGTATTTCTTACGATCGGCAGTCGTTGGTCGATGTGCAGATACGTAGGAGTGTGCAAGATGAGAAAGGTCAGCCACCAGTTTGGCATCGTGTTGTTTATTAATGAGTTTCTTTGCCACAGTGCGATGTATGAGTTCAAAGCAAGTGAAGACATCAGTTTTGCTAATACTAGGTGGACATATGGAGTGTGTCAAACCGAGGCATGCCGTAACTCCTGCTCTGCGGAATGTTTTGAAGTTATAGACCGTGCGACCACAAAATTCCAGGTCAAGATAAAAGAGGCCTTACATATTTCCTGGGAGCAACCTTCTTTAAATAAGCAATTATATCACGTTAATTTAACTCTCTCGTTCTAATCAACATGTTCCATTGTACACTCTTTTTTGTTACCTTTGGCTATTTTGTTAGATTCCCAATTTATTTCACGTTGTTATTTATCTTTGTTTAGCATATTATAAATTCAAATGTAACTTCAAATTAATTCTACTTTCAACTGAAGATGGTCGTTGCACGACCGAAACATGTCTTGCAAATTTAAATGTGTCGTCACTTTTATAAAAATTGTTGTTAGTCTGCTTCTTTCCAGATCTTTTGGAAATTTAATCCACGACATAGCAGCTAAATATCCTGGTGGTACCATCATCACAGATCTCCGAAAGTTAGAAAAGGCCTCGATTAAAGCCCGCAAAGCGGAGTTAGATTTGAATTTTTTACGTAACTGTCAGACCTTCAACGTATTCCCTAAATTCCTTTGCTTCCAGTTACCGAACGTTTCCCGACAGGATGTTATCAGCATCAGGAAACATCTCCTCAAAAGTGCCATCACAAAACGAACCAAAGAGTACCGAAGGCTTCTCCATGCACGGGATAAGCTATCAACTCAGATCCGCGATGTCCTTAGTAGCATCGACTTATACATTCTTCAGAAAGCGATAAACCGAAATGTTCGTCAAGCAGAAGCTAAAGTTATCGAGACCCACACCAGAAAACTTGAAAAACTCACGAGGAACGCTGTTCTTCCCTTTACAGCAAACGAGACGGTCACCAACATTTCATCTTGCTGTCTCACATCGGCCAAACTGGTGGCTGACCTTTCTCATCTTGCACACTCCTACGTATCTGCACATCGACCAACGACTGCCGATCGTAAGAAATACCGAATCTTGAAGGACTTGAAGAAGATACAAAACATCGTGATTTTAAAACCGGACAAGGGAAATGGTGTTGTGGTCCTGGACAGAATTGCATATGACAATGGTATTCTCAAGATCATCAATGACACTTCCAAATTTAGACCTATCACGGAAGACCCCACCTTGTTAAGAGAAGGTAGGCTACAACGTTACCTCAGGAAGCTTCTAAAGAATGGCCATTTGGATCGCTGTGTTTATGACAAAATCTATCCCTCTGGCTCTCAACCTGCTAGAATCTACGGCCTCCCCAAGATGCATAAGGCCCGTGAGCCGAACTCAACTCCTCCGTTCCGTCCTATAGTTTCTTCCATTGGAACATACAACTATGAGCTGGCTAAGTATTTATGCATTCTTTTGGAACCTCATATCCCATCTGAATATTGTGCTTTAGACACTTTTACTTTTGTTCGTGAAATCAATGAATTGCCTTTATCGGGAAAGTTCATGGTTTCCTTTGATGTCGAAAGTTTGTTTACAAACATACCCTTGGAGGAGTGTGTCAACCTGGCAGTTGACTACATCTCCAAGGGCAACCCTGATCTCCAGCTAACTAAAACTGAACTCAGAAATCTTTTTAATTTTGCCACTGCTCAAACACATTTCCTGTTTAAGGGTTCGTTTTTTGATCAAATTGATGGGGTGGCAATGGGCTCTCCCCTTGCCCCGGTGTTGGCTAATCTTTTCATGGGTCACCATGAAAGGATCTGGTTGGAAAACTACAAGGCCTCCAGTATTTTACTTTATCGACGGTATGTTGACGATACTTTTTGTCTATTTGACACTGAACATGACGCTACTTTGTTTTTTGACTACATCAACGATAGACATCCCAATATACGTTTCACCATGGAAAAAGAGATGGATAAAAAAATCCCCTTTTTGGATGTTCTGATTGACAACAGTCAACCTCTTTCTCCTATTACCAGGGTCTATCGTAAGAAAACGTTCACCGGTCTATTAACTAATTATTTTAGTTTTACCCCATTCTCTTACAAACTTGGCTTAATCAAAACACCGTAGTGTATTCTCCCTCGTGGCCCTCACAAATGAAACCCAAGGCCCATGCTGATTTTTGGAAAAGTAAATTAACATTAACATATAAACATTTAACATATTTAACGTTGATAACTCATAACAGTAATTCAACTGACAAACCCCTAAGGTCGACAGTATGCTCATTTTACCCCTTCCCGCCCCCCTCCATCAGTTCTCCTTTTTACGGGTACATGTATTTAAGGCTATTTAAACTACATTGAAAGGGAGAGAAGTCGAAACAAGGAGGCAAGATGTGGGAATCAAACTCAGGACCTCTTGCAACAAGGTCGCGCCCTAAACGACCGTGCCATCCTTGCTCCTCCAAATGGTGAGGGAGGAAAACGGGAAACCATAAGGAAAACTCTTGGAACGGGATTGAGATCCAGCACAAATGTGGCCCAGCAACAACCAGGATATGTATAAATCCTGTGTACCCTTTGGGGTCAAGTGTACTCATTGCTGCACCATCTGTGTCCCCCATATAAAGCCTACCACTTGTACAACAGATGGTACATGTATTCCCAGTTGGTTACCCATCGAGGCATTAGCCCCTCCAAAATCTGACTTACTGGACAAAAAAGTGATTTGTTGTTGCCCTTTTGATTTTAAGAGTCCAAGCAGAGAAGGATGGTGACAAGGGGGAGTTTTCACCTGAGGGAATTTGCCATATGCCAAGCTCAGTGCCGTCACCTCCAGCTCAGCCTTATCTTGCAAACAAGGCAAAAACAAGCTTCACTCTCAAGTGGGCGGTTAGTTACTAGCTAATATTGAGTGGCATGATTTATGGCATCTACATGACTGTATTTTTAGTCACTTAAATTGCCATGGAACTCTTATAAAAGTGTAATTTGTTTGTAAATTCTTATCAAAGCGTAATTTAGGCAACGTTTTAAAGAAAATTAACACAAAATGATGCTGGTCAGTTGTCATGTAGCTCAAGTGACAGAACAGTGTTTGATTTTACTTTTGCTTCTTTGGTAAATCGAGAAGATTTAATCTTCTCAAAAGCTCTGTGTCTGTGGCCCTGTGTACACTTCTAATTATTACTGGTTTGAGTGTGACAGTGTTTTTGTTGTTGACTGCTTACAGGGTTTCACTTTATTCTGGAGTACTGCTTCCCAACTCAATGGACAGTTAACCCCTGAACTACTAAGTTCATCTCATTTCAGTACATTTTGATTGATTCATTTCCAAAATTAATGTGTACTTTTCCTCAGGCTCCATCAGATAATGGTTCTGCTATCACACTGTACAGACTGGAGTGGAACAAGGGTGAGAAGGGAGGGCCTTTCACAGAGGTATACAGTGGGCAACAAAGACAGTTTAAACTTGCACACAAGCTCCCTCCTGCTACACCTTGCTCATTTAGAGTACAAGCTGTCAATGGCATAGGAGCAAGGTAACTCTTAATATTAAAAAAGAAATGTTAGTAGCTACAGCAGTTTTTTATTACGTACAAAAGATGGGCTTTTACTTCGTAACAAAAGCTTTAGGGGTCTTTAGGGATTTCGAATTCTGATTAGGTATTGTTTCACGATTTTTGTTCTATTGTTTTACGTCATGTGTGTCTTCTACACAAAGTAAAAGCCAAAAGATGTCTACCTTGGTTGACACTGCTACCCAGAGACGATCATTTTGATGTTTCATCTCATTTGACTTCCCTTTCTAACAGTAAATTTAGCAAAGAGCTAAAATGTGCTACCTGTGCCAGTGTGCCATCAACACCCACTTCTCCAAAGATGGATAGGGCAGGTGTGAATAGTATTCATTTGTCATGGAGCAAGCCAGAATCAAAAGGAGGTAATCTATATTTATCACCGTAGCAGATAAATTCAATCCAACAAAGTTAATTAGTTCAAGCTTGAGACCCATTTCAGTATGTTGTTCAAGCTCCCAAATGCAGGGTTGCATTGATTAAAGCTGGGATCTTTATGTACAGATATCAAATATGAATATACATTGTGTATTAAACGAAGTTGACCACAGTAATAATGTATATCTGACTCTTTTGTCAGTGGTTAAAAATGCAGCTACAGCTCAGTACATGTTCCCATCATGGATAAGCTTCATCATTGCAATTTCAAGTTCTTGTGCATTTTTGTGTAGCAGTTTTTACAATCTTTATCCTTTGCTTTACTCCCTCTTTCTTTTTAATGATTCCATCTGTGTGATGGATGCTTGGGAAAGGGGGACATGACTTGAGGTGGTTTGAAATCTCTCTAAGGGCCTGCATGCCACAGAGGATTCTCTTGGATATCTCAGACACCAACCATTGTTTAATAAGAGAGGTGCTGCTATAAATAGTTCAAGAAAGTCTTAATTGCTTCATATGACCTTTTACTAAGGATCTTGAATTTATCAATTTATTCTTTGTAGCTGAGATCACTGAATATTTGGTGGAAATGGAGGATGATGCTACGGTAAATTATAAAGATTTAAACCACATTTTTGACACACTAAAAGGGGCTTAATAATATTGCCGAAGGGTTGTGGCTAAACCTGCTCATGTCGAGGAATGGTGTATAGGTAATGTCTAAACTTGATTTGGGTATGAAATGTAAACCATTTTGAAACAACTTTTTACCCAGAGGAATAAAAAAGTTATATACATTCATGTAAATGAAATTGAATCCTGAAAAGTGACTTTGCAGTCAAGGCAACCAACCAACGTTGATTCTACATGTAGTTGGTTGCTTTTGGGAGGTGGTCGGGTCACAAGAGATTCCAGCAAGACTGATATAACTACATGTAATAGAATACTTCTGGTGCAATGCATTTTGGAAAATGTGTCTCCTTTGAGGGGTGGTCTCGTATGATATTGATTGCATTAAAGATACAGTGTGTAGATTAACTTGTACAGTACTTAGAAAGTTGTTAGAATTCCAGTTGACCTCTTTGATCTGAAAAATTGGTCCAACTCTATTGTATTAAACCTTTCAGGGGTATGGTTTCCGTGCAGTGTATCGTGGATTGGAAACCACATGTGTTGTTGACAAGTTGCAGAGAAACACTTCTTACAAATTTAGGGTAAGTGTTGAAGGGAGTCTAAGTATCCTCGTAGCCAAAAGCTTAAACCTCGTTAATTATTTTTCTTACGAGGAAAACATATTTCATGGATATTTTTTTGCCTTTTTTCTCTTTTTAGCTGCTTGCTGCTAATTGCCAGGGTAAAAGCAGGTGGAGTGATGTAGTTATCTTTGGCACTCATCCCGAAAGACCAGGTAACAATAATTATAACAATATTGCCATAACTTCATGTCAATAACAGCCAGCCAGCCAGCCAGAACTAAATGCACAATTACAACACAACAATGATTTTTGCTTCTTGTGACTCGATTATGTAATTAACACTCGTGCACTTGCACGCGCAGAATTGTAACTGTTACTGACAGTATTTTAAATTTCAAATTGCTAACGCACTCAAATTGTAAACGTATTTAAAACAGTGGAAAAGGAAACAACACATTAAACTGATGATGGCATGACTCATGCCGAAACATGTCTTTAAAAAGTTGTATCATGAGCTTGAAATTTCTGTTAATTATAATAATTTTATTATTATTCTTATTGTTACAACCTGGAAGGCATCAACTTGGGCAGTCAACCCCTGTCTTTTCGTTTCTAGACCAATAACTGAAATGGAATAGTAACAGCTTCTAACGGAGTTGTAGATTTGGTGGATTCAGCGCCAACAAAAGTTCTACGAATCACTTTATTAAGACTGCCTAACGGTTTTCCTCCTGAGGGGAAGACTTATAGACCGGCTTAATATGCTGTGTTA
Organism: Montipora foliosa; assembly: GCF_036669935.1. Taxonomy (NCBI): domain Eukaryota; kingdom Metazoa; phylum Cnidaria; class Anthozoa; order Scleractinia; family Acroporidae; genus Montipora; species Montipora foliosa. The sequence goes on from NC_090881.1 coordinate 26,631,288, forward strand.
CGCCAGATAGTTGTTATTTTATTTGTCAATTGGGACTCAGTGCTTGAGGCGTGAATGGGTTTAAAAGAGATTTTGAGCAACTGGACGAAGAAGTGGT
>NC_090881.1:26636384-26643884 GCF_036669935.1 Montipora foliosa
GACCTTTTTACAGTTGTCTTCAAATGAAAGTGAGGCTGGAGTTGACCTTGTTATGAAAGGAAAGGGACTTTATTTAAGTGTCTAGACGTTCTAGCGCTGAAGCACGAATTGGGGACACAGTAAATTGAAAGTAACAATCAACGCAAATCAAGTCAAACATTTTTTGAGGAGAGTGGAAACCGGAGTACCCGAAGAAAAACCTCTCGGTGCAGAGTAGAGAACCAACAAACTTAACCCACATATGACGCCGGATCTGGGAATCGAACCCGGGCCACTTTGGTGGGAGACGACTGCTCTCACCACTGAACCATCCCTGAACCTCCCTGCTTTTCATATGTTAATGTCGTTTTCCTGCTGGTTACTGTAATTAGTCAGGTCAACTCCAGCCTCACTTTCATTCACAGGTCAGGTAACTAAGCACACAGCTGTGAGTAAAATGGTCAATTAATGCATAAAGGGGGTAGTTTCTAAAGAAACTGTGGTGCTGCGTCGGTGGGGAAGAAGTACACGAAAATTTTGGGTTTTATTAACAGAGTTGATAATGTACATTATCAACTCCGTTGATAAAACCAATGTTGATAATGTAGATTATCAACTCTGTCAATAAAACCAAAAATTTTCGTGTAAAAGGGTCAATTGTACGTTGCAGCGTTGTTGTCTTTGTCTCTAGAGGTTGGTTTGCAAACCACCTAGATCTTGATATTGTAAGGTAAGGCTTCTAAGTTTGGAAAATTTGGCTTTGTTAAACGAGTTGACAAAGGTAAATCAATCACTCACTCAATCAAGATACTTTATTTTTTCTCAGTGCGTGAGCGTGCGGAATTCAACAAATCCTGCAATCTGATTGGTGGGCAGAATTTTCTCATCCGGCCCGTTCACAGCGGGCGGAATCCCAGCCTCGTGTGATGACCTTAAATTTCCATTTTTTTCGACACCGAATCATTTTACATACAGAAGTTACTTTTTATTAGACAAGAGGTTTGGAAATAGAATTCAAATAAAAATATTTCTCCTTGAAACGTTCAGTTTGTAAGTTGCTTTAATACTGCATTCGCAATCAAGCGCGGTGCGAGTCAACAATTAGAAAAAGTTATTTCAGAGAGGAAGGGAGAGAGAGAGGAAAAAAATTAATCAGTCATTTACCAGCTAAGGGTCTGTCCGAATAGCGAAAAACTGTGACCTCGGTCTTGAAAAAGCTGCCCTTGGCCGGCGGTCTCGGGCAGCATTTCAAGACCTCGGTCACAGTTTTTCGCTATACGGACCTCCCGGCTGGCAAATAACATATATGTATGTGACCTGACTTTTCGATCTCCGACGAAGGGCCATCGCTCGAAACGTTGGCTCAAAGGTCGCTCTTACGGTGTTTAAGTTACCTTTATCAACTAAGCAATTTTCGTGTTTTACACCCCACCGAAGCAGCACTAAAGTTTCTTAAGAAACTAAGCCTTTCATTCGTCTGGCATATATTGTCCTGAGAAGGACTGTTGTCGATGATAGTTATGAGTTATAGCGAGCGTAATCAAGGACGACAACCACGACTTCGAGAACGCCTCTAAACAATAGGTGTAATTAACAAAAACCAAGGATCTGCACGCCCAGCACGTGCGTTGTACATTTTACTTTTCTTTGCAGTGACTTGATACGACCAAAATTGAGGTTATGCGTAGTGAGGACGCGAGCAGCTTACGATAAATCTTCAATTTTTCTCTCCATATTACCAATTTGATTCCTGGGATGTTGACATACGATATGCTAAACGACTTGGAGTATTGCATAACGTTCTCGTACCGGTCGTCGACTTCCTTGCTTAAAGCTCTCCACTGACGTTTAAGGCCCGTTTCAAACGTCGAACTTTACATGTGCCGAATCTAATGCAAATGAGCGAAAACAGTAGATTTTTTCCATTTGCATTAGATTCGGATTGTGGGTGACCTGGATATAGGGTACTCGGAAAAGAAATATGCGTTTCCCTTACAAAACCTGTGACCCTCCAATTTCTAGCTCGGAAGCTTTACTACGAGAGAGTTAAGGCCTGGCCAAACGCTCGCAACATTTCAACGCAACATCTTGCAACATTGTTGCACGATGTTGCGACATGTTTTGCACGGGGTGGCCAAACGCACGCAACACTTTCATCATTTTCAACGCAACATGTCAATGTTCATGTGCCCCAGGCCCTTGGCGCGCAAGAAGTGGACCTAACGCGCATGCCTTAGCGCAACATTGTTGCGTGAACGTGGCCAACTAGTACAACATCATGCAACATCCAAAATGTTGCACGAAAAGTTTGACCGTTTTCAAATTTGATCGAACATCATCCAACATGTTGCAACATATCGCAACATGTTGCAACATATCGCAACATATCGCAACACGGTGGCCAAACGTATGCAACATGTTGTGCCCAACATTGTTGCAAGCTGTTGCGTTGAAAAGTTGCGAGCGTTTGGCCAGGCCTTTACAATAAACTTGGCTGCTAGAAATATTATCAAAATGGCCAAATTATCCAATCAAATGCGTGCAGTCAGTTAACGTAGAGATTTCGTTTCTCCTCATTTTTTTTTTTTTTTTTTTTTGTAGAATTCGTGTCCAAGCTGTCAACAAAATAGGCTGTGGCCCATTCAGGTAATTTATCTATTTATTTATTTTTGTATTTGTTTACATGTTGTAGTTCTGATGGTTTTTCCTCTATGGTGTTTCTCCTTAGCTCTATTGTAATGGCATCGACATATGACCTTCCCCCACCCGCTCCACAGCTGGAACTTGCAACAGCATCTTACCAAAGCCTGAAACTGAGATGGACGTCACGTAACGCTACAGGGGGCAAAAATGTAGCGGCTGGCGTGACATACACATTGCAGATGTTGGACAAAAGTGGAAAGTAAGTGTCACGAAATAACTAGAAATAAATAAATATTTTATTTTCTTGAAGTCTCGCTTCCTTTTATTGACTTCAAAAGATGAGAAAACTGGCTATAGCTTTGTCCACGACCGAGCAAGGGGATAATGGATTCAAACCGACTGATGTCTTCAAACTACCTCAAAGAAATATATATATTTCTTTGTATTAGTTTATATATTGAAAAATTCATCTATACTTCTTTGTATTAGTTTATATATAAAGTATATATATTAGGGGTGTGTAAGAAATTATAGTGGGGATATGCTTCATTATCTCTTCCACTCTCGTATAATATCACTTTTTACTGATGCAGTTTCGGTATGGGCTTGTGCTCGTTTTTCCAAGTATTTGTATAGAATTGATAAATTATAAGACAGAGCTGTCAAATTTGGGTATTTGAAATACACCGCACCAGTTAAGGATCTGATTAAACAGTCAGATGCTAGACTATGGGCGGACAGACATCAACTCTAATAGTGAGCATCCCCTTGCTTGTATGCTGCCCCTTCACCCATTGTCTCCCGGGGGTCCCCCCCCCCCCCCCATACACCTTATTCCAAAATGGCCGCCATTTTAGTATTCTTTTGTTTCCTTGCAAATTGGCCCTCTTGACCTCGCTTTCAAAAGTAAAATTCAAAAGAATATTTAAACTCGAACGAGGCCAAAAGGGCCAGTTTGCAATCAAACAAAAGCATATTCGAATGGCAGCCATTTTGGAATAAAGTGTATTGACGAGTTAAATCGTCTGGCGTTAGACAGAGTAAAATACTAAGCCTGGCCGGTGTAAGCCGGTTTGGGTGTTAAAGGGTTAAGAGAAATAGAATTTCGAGGGTAAGGGGGCACCCATACATCCTACCAAAAATTAAGACTGAGCGTTCTAAAAGTGTATTTTTAAAGAGACGTTTATTTAATTATATTTAGTGATTTTTTTAGTGATTATACATAGTTTTTTTTTTCTGATTGTAGTTAAGAATGTTTATTTCTTAACTAATAAAGTGGTATATAGAAATACTTCAGTGCATAGTTTGAAATATTGCTTTCATGTTGATTACTTTCACCGGCTTTCTCAGTTTAAGGTAAAGTTATGCCAAGTTTTTCAATCTTTTAAATCGTATAAAACAGCACTCGAAAGACACGGTAAAAAGGTTTAACATCGACCAAGTTATTATTACTTTTTGGCGACTGGCTTTTTTTAATCACCAAAATTTAGTTTTACCAAATGAGGATTAACTTATGTTATTATATGGCTACAACAGTACGCGCGCTCTGATTGGCTGCTGAGCGGGTAAGATTTTCGTGTAATGACCGGGCATTATGAAAATTTTTCTCGGCTCGACGGCTCTTTTGAGTTGAGACTAAAAGCTACGAGCGCGTGGGCGAAAACAAACAAAAATTATGGACAAAATACAACTATATTTTCGATAACTGAAAGAAAAACTAGCATACAGATACTTCTTGAGTATGAGCGACGAAGAGAGCCACAGCGAGAGCGAGTTTTATTATCCAAAGGATGAAGAACAGGCCAAAACTGAGCCAAAAAAAGCCATATAATAAATAACTTGTTAACCTCGTCCGTTCGGTCATTACATGGAGGGAAATCTCAGACCGAGGTCTTGATGTATTGACCTCGCTATCGCTCGGTTAATACATCAAGACATCGTGCTGACATTTCCCTGTAATGACCGAACGGACGAGGATAATAAGTGGTATATATTTAGTCTTTCACTCCCACTGATGGAACACCTCATTCTCCTTTGAAAATAATCCTTTCATTCATTTTAAACCATCCTGGTATCTCGCAGTGTATTTTTCTCATCGCAGTATCATTTTTTTTTTCTACATTTTAGCTTCACAACTGTGTTTAATGGCCCCACAACTTCTTACAAGGTCGGTAAACTGCAGGAGAGAACTGAATATCAGTTCTGTATTCAGGCTTGTAATGACGCTGGGCCTGGGCCTTTCTCTGATGTCGTCTCCTTTTCAACTACTGTGCAACCTCCCATTGTTGTCAGAGGTGAGTACCCTTAATGATAATGTGTTGTACTTTCCGTTGTACTGTATATGCGACTATTCATATTACAATCATTCCGTGTAATTTTTGTGGGTTACAATAGGCTCGTTTGCACCCGTTGTGATTCAGGTTGGATTTGAGTTTGTGGCACTCAGCAAAACACGGCTTTTTGGACGTAAATAATTACTCTGTTGCACCACCTATAAGAAAAGGATCGACCTTTTGTTCTACACTTATTCGTTGAAATGTTTAAGAAGAAGGTCAAAAAATCGTATCTTTTGTATCTTTTTAGGGCTGTCAGCAGAAAGTGCAACGTATTCCTCCGTTAGTGTCAGTTGGGATCCTGTGCAGACTGTGAGGGGTGGAGAGAGCATTGAGTATTTGCTTCAGGGTCAGTGCGTTGGAAAGGATCAAGATTTTCTCCGGGTAGGGTTAAAGTTCTTATTCAATGCGGAAATTTGCCACCTGGGTTTTTCCTATCAATTTGGCTTCTTAATTCCGCAATTAATACATAGTTTCGTCGTACAGAGCCAAAACAAATAATAGTAATAATGTTGACAGTTTCCGTGGCTGACTTCATCTACGTCAAAACTCACACTGAGTAAAATGCCATGAAAAGTTTATTTTTGCAAGATTCCAGCGGGCATTGACACTATGTTGTGCCCTTCCCTACCCCCCTACCCCTTCCCCTTCCCCTTCCCCTCCCCTTCCCTTCCCTTCGCTTCCCTTTCCGTCCCCTCCCCTTTCCTTGGATAAGTTGATCCTTCGGATAAGTCAATACGGAAATCTTTACTCAGTGATATACCACTATATGTTGATCATGCTAGATGCCCAACTTGTTACTCCGATATTTTCTCAGGTTTATCAGGGACCGAACACGAAGTTCGAGTACAAGTCGCTTCCGGACTCCACCGAGGTTCGCTTCCGAGTATGCGCATTACGACTTATGAATGCTCCAGACCAGTACCCAAGCCCAATCAAAGGAGCCTTTTCACCTGTGATATCAACCAGAACCATGTCTCCTCGAAAGAAGATTTCAGAAGCTGAAGGGGCTCCAGACGACCTCGTACCTAAAGTGAAAGTGCCAATTAACATAACACTTACAGATAAACAGTGGGCGATGGTGTTCTTCTCTGCGTTCTCGCTTTTGGTTGTCCTCGTTGTCTTGTTGTTACCGTGTCTATTTGGCGTCTCGGATTAGATAAGTACACTGTACCCGATATATTTTTATCAATTAAGTTATACAGATGAATTTTATCCCAATCAAATGGTAGACGGAATGGTATTTAGATGACAATTTGATTGTGCATCTAGTATATCACCGGTATGGCTTGGTGCTGTACTAACGGTGTCGTAACGCGGTTGAGGTCAGTGGTGGAGTCTACTTGACAATCGTATTGAAGACCCTAAAACCGGAAACAGATCAGTCACATGCTAAAGACAATCCTCATCTTATTGGTCTTACTTTTGGCAAATTATGTCTCTGGTGTGACAAGAGACTTGTTGTTAGTGTGTGGTGTCTGTTGACGCTCGTTGAAAGAAATGAGAAACTTTTGAAACGGGTTTTTTTTTTAACGGTAGTTCCAACGTAGACTGTCGCCAAAGGTGTACGTTTAAAGCATAGAAATGCAATGTTGTTGTCTAAGGCGGAAGGGGTGGTGTCGTTGCGGCAGGAAGAGGCTTTCATAATCAGATTTTATTGTTTTCCAATAGTCTGCAAAGCAGAATTGGGAAAAAGATAACTGAGGGCATTAAAGGTCGAAATTGCTTTTAATCCCTACTGGCGCCCCACACGAATGCTCCCTCATTGGGTAATTAACATTACAATGATTTCGATTAATGTCTTGGGAGATATTCGTTTGTTTTCGTTTGACAACAGTAGATTTTGTTGATAGTTATTAATGATGGATTTATTAAGACTAATAATCATTGGGTATAATGTCTTTGGTATTTCCGTTGGTTCTGGGGCTGTGACTGGAAAAACAAATGAATAGATAAAATCGTTTAGTTGTAAATTATTTTGAATTGAACTGGTTCTTTATGTTAAATCGAGGGTTTTTTTTAATGAAGTATCAAACTGGGCAGCTTTAATTTTTTTCAAGAATGTATTACAGGCCAGCAAATTTTTGATGAAAGTACATTAGGAATATGCAGCATATATTTCAAAGCTAGTACTGCCTCTTTAAGCACAATAAACAGAACCACTTGGAAAGACTGTTCAATAGCTTTCATTTAAATAGTCACTCGTTAACGTTTCTTCTCAAGCTAAACTACCAATGAAAACGTTATAGAAGGCTTCAAAGGAAAGCTCTGCCATGCGTCGATAATTTAAAAGATTCTTAGTGAGAATGTTGGATTAGTTTAGTCTTGATGATCAACTTACGTTTCATTCTGTTGGGTTGCCTAGCAACCAAATAGACAGGATGGATAATGGTATTCGATATTCGATTTTCTATAGATTTTTGGTAAAAGAAGACTAGTCTTCGGATTTGAAGCATTCTTGTGATATGAAGTGCTGAAAAATATGTACTGTGACATGGCGAGACAGTTGTCGAGATTCCTTGACAGAAGGTGAATTTGTTCGAAG
>NC_090881.1:26648884-26653884 GCF_036669935.1 Montipora foliosa
TTTATAGCCTTTGTATGGGAAAATTAACTTCGAGCTTATAAATGCTAAAATAAGCTGTAAATGTAAAAATAAACTTCACTTACCTCTACGTACAGTTGTCCTCGTCTGTTCTGCGCAATCGTAGGGCAAACTTGTGTTCGTTTTAGACGGGTTTGTGGCTTTCAAATTTTTACGATGCCGTTAGTTGTCATTTTCCCATACGAAGGCTATAAATCGTATACCGAGCTTGGGCTGCCTGTGGTCGGAAGGGGTCAATAGGGAGCTTAAGCAACGACAACGGCGACGGCAACGGGAACGTCATCTCAAAATATAAATTCGCGTTATTTTGATCGTTTCGTGACTATTTCAACCTTTTTAATGCTACAAGGATGTGGTAGTTATTCAAAAATGATTCTGGTTGGAACGGCGCTTGATTTAGGGGAGCAAATGAGAATTCATCTTCAAGTGCTGACGTCCTTGATAAAACCTTTTGGCTATTTCACGTTGTTGTTTTGCTGACTACGGCAAGGAAATGGACACAAGTGAAAAGCGCACGTGTAGGGCGTGCATGGCTGCTAATTGACCGGGTGAAATGGTTGTGCGCATGCGTGATGTGTTGGCTACACCGGGGACACCGGGTTGGTGTTAGCGTGTGTCACCTTGCTTTTATTTTATTTATTTTAATTTCTTTTTTTTTTTTTGCTATTGTTTTTGCCCACTAAATATGCAAATGTCTGACCTTCTCGTTGCAGTCGCCATTGCTTAGGCTCCCTAATACCTGGATGGGTGACCATCCGGCGGCAGTTAGAGCAAGCAAATATCGATGTGATTGATTACCTTGTAGGATGAATTTTTTTCAACTACTTGATGTGCGCATTTGTCAACTGTTTTTTCCATCCTTGACCAGTCGATTTTTCCGCGAAAACTTGCTACAAATTCTGGCAGAGCGCGATTGCTGTCGGAGTCTTTGTAACAACCCAGGGGATTAAAGTGTTTACCATCCGAGCCTTCTATGGAACCTGTAAGGTGAAAACGTTATCACAGGATGAGCAGGTTAATTAATAGACGGTAAACGAACGGTGTGGCCCACTGTTTTTGTTTTCCATTGACCGTTTTTATACTAGAGACGCATAATTAGTCTGGGACGAACTTTTTCTGCGTCTGTTAAATTCGTCTAGTATGAAGACGAGCACAGGACGCATTATTATCTACTTAAGTGCGTCTTCAAAGACGTGCTAAACTGGATAGTTCGTCCAGACGAATTATGCGTCTTGCGTCCGTCCTTATACTAGACGAATTAAACAGACGCAGAAAAAATGTTTGGGTAAGTTCGTCCCAGACGAATTATGCGTCTCATATAGTTCGTCCCGTCTTTACCCTAGACGGATAACTTGAGAGATGCATAATTCGTCTGGACGGATTATGCGTTTAGTATAAAAACGACCATTGTTGCTTTCTATTCACGATCAGACGACACAAGCTGAAGCTTAAATCAATTGTTTATAAATACAGGTTTATTACTTCAAAGTGGAAAATAATCGTGGAAAATTTTAATCGACTTGCTCGATTAAAAAATGGGAAATTCGGTGAGGAATATGAAGAAATGTCAGACGGTTCCGCCATTTATATTAAACCAAGGATATAACATGTCTTTTAGCAGTTGTTCTCGATTAGAAAATCCTTTCCATCTTAAAAAACTCATGTACATGATTGGATCAGCGATTTATTGATCTGCTATTAGGCCCTTATTCTCTCTTGATATACCTGATGAATTAGGGTTTAGGGTTTAGGGTTAGAATTGGCAGCTACTCACGTGGGCAGCTGATATCCGTGTTGCACTGCTCGCTTGTGATCGGTTTGACTGCGTGTATGCATTGGTGCTTTGAGACCGAGACCAGTTTGCCATGCGCGTTAAGTTTCATGCACCTTAAAGTCCGTGTCATATTCCCACCTTCACACGACCGAGAACACTGGAAAAAACAAACAGAAAAAGATCAGAGTGAAGTGTACCTCTCCTCAGCCTCCCTTCCCTTTCCACCGCATTATCATTCCCCCATTCCCTCCCATACTAATCTTAATAATTTAAAATTAAAGGTCCCGTAGCCCCGGCACCGTTTCGGATGAGGATGATTGCAAAATTGTTTTAGCTCTGATACTCTTCGTTGAACCCCATAGAGACCCCACGATACTGTTATTGGTCACTCACCTCGCTCCAAGCTAATGCTTTCCACTCAGCAGGACATGGCACCTTGTTGCACTCTTGCTGCAGAATCCCTGTTGGTTTCTCTATGTCACATGACGAGTCTTCAACTGTGTCATACTGATCTTGGCTGATTTTCCGTCTGCACACGATCTGTCTAAACTGAATCCCCTTGCCACAAGTCTGGGAACAAGGCCGCCAACCCGATTCGTACCACCTTAGTGTAATGAAAGAATTGCTTTAAACTGTGTGTGTTTCTGTAATCGTTATTAATCATGGCCAGTTGTAAAATTGAATTTGTAAACAACGCAAACACTGAATGTTGACCCACACAACATTAAATTTGATTTTTTTTTTTTAACAATGAAGAACGGCAGAGACCCCTTTGGTTCTAAAAGGATGTGATAGAAAACACAGGGTTCAAAATAACCATAATTACGGGTTGCCAAGAAATCAAATCTGGTACAATCGAAAACTCTTTGTTTAAGTGGCTCTGGTTGGTACTTACTCAGCTGCACATGGTTGTATGTTACAAACTCTCTGCGTTGTAGGTTTAGCTCGAGTCTTAAGGCACATTTTTTCATTCGCGTAGCTTTCATCATCTTTACGCACGCACTCAACGACTCTTCGCTGGTAACCTATGAAAACAAATAACAAGTGTTATGAGGAAGAGCCTATCTTTGTTAATGTGTGCAAAATGTAGGCGACAACTTCCACCGACAAATTATCTATTTATGATCAGGCAGAGTTATCGTCCAGTAAAAATTCAAAAAAGATCAAGGCGGTAGTCAGGCGCTTGAATTCAATGCAACCGAATACAATACAATACAATACCATACAATATTTTGTTTACCCACGCTACATCGGAGTGATATGAACTCGTTAAAACATGTGCGTGAAAATAAAATATGTACAAAAAAAATTACTATTGCAAAGCATCTGTTTATGTATAAACTATGTACAAGCTAAGTCTATAACTATTGGATTTAAAAGGCATGCTTATTTAGGAGACGTTTAAACACGAGAATATCCTTGGCGCTTCTAATATAAGGGGGTAGAGAATTCCAAAGCTTGGCAGCCAGAAATGATCTTCGGCGCCATTCTAAGTTAAAATTTGGTAGCATTAATTTTTTAAAAGTGTGCCAGACCCTCTTAAATTGTAATTACAGATTTTGAATTTAAAAAAGGTCTTGTATGTAGCTCTAACGGCTGTGCTACTAACTCCAATGAGAGATCCGATGGCTTTTTTAACTACGCCTGACAAATCCCTTCCTTGCCTGCCCAGATAGAAGCTAAAGGCAAAAAGGACAAGTCCATTTTATTACCGTGACAGCAACCCGGAAATTTGCAAACTGCTGATGGCGTAAACTCCAATTCAGTTTTACTTCAGTTTTACTTCAGTTTTTGTAATTATGGCTTGTGAGAATTTGAAATAAGAAACCATATTTTTGTAGATTTATAGGAGTTTCTATATAGCCGTATTATTATTATTATTTCATGATTGGACTATACCAGGAGTACGGAATGAATGCACAAGTTGCATCTATTGACGGTTGTGGTTCCACTAGAGACCACTAGAGAGGTAGGAGTAGTAGAATAACCGTGATAAGACAAATATCGCTTTCTCGATCGCATTAATTAAGTAATTGATGACGTGATGGGGTCATGACTCACCTCCAGCACAATCTTCAGAACACAAGTCCCAGGCCCCAATCTTCCAGTGAAAATCACCAGGATCCACTTCACTCTTTTGTGGTGAAAAGAAGCGATATTCCACTCCTGGATTTGCTCCGCTAATAAACACGTACTAAGACAATTTGAAATAGGAGAGAGTAGAAATATTTCATTGACGTATTATATATAATTAAGCAAGTAATAAAAAGAAACAGAAAGCAGGATACTCATCCTTAATTAAAACTGTTGATTAAATAGTGGAGTAACTTACAGGTCTTAATTTTTAGGATATCCGGGGGTTTTTTTAGATTTTTGATTTTAGTTTGAATTTTAAAATTTGACACTAAACATTGCTGATCCTTCCACAGCAATCAATGCCTCCAGTATGAAAATTTGGGATACACTTTGTCCCTCTCTGAATCCATGTCACCGTTATTTAACATATTTTGGTAACCCTAAACTTTGGGGAAAAACATGCAAGAGTTTCTCTTACTTTGATTTGGAGTTCTTGCTGCGTCGGTCCAGGAATGTCAACCTTATCTTTCCAAAAATACGCTCTATGGTCGTAAGATACTCGAGTGCCGGCTGCCAGTACTACAGTGCTCCATGTATATCCCACTCTGTAAACCCAACGATTCTTGTCATCTTTTACCCCTAAGAGGCAACGTATCCCAGTGTTTTCAGTTTAATTAAAGGGACAAGGTCAGCTATTGCAAATGCACACTGAACATTATTTTTTAGTTAAGTTACTTTTAAAAATCAAGTAGGATGAGTAAAAGAATAAAACGAAACAAGGTTTTTACTTACAGGCTTTAAATCTAATGAAAACCCAAGAGGATTGAAACAGATTTCATTCGGGTTGAGGGAGACGCTTTTCTAGTGTCCAGGTTCGGCACTGTCCCAACGCTGACTGTGTCCCTTCAAACGTTTTAATTTACTGAAGACGTATTCATTTGTATAGTTAGGAGCTACAATTAGGTTTATGCGAAAGAATGATTTCGTTGACAGGGGTTGTCTATCTCTGCATTTATGTTGGAACACCATTTACTAATAGCACCCCTCCAAGATAATATTTTATTGAGGATCGTTATGTACCGTTCATTACAACAGCACGCCGGAGCAACCAAAGGCGGCGAAGTATTTGGAC
>NC_090881.1:26658884-26661384 GCF_036669935.1 Montipora foliosa
CTTTGAAGAAGAAGGAAAACGTGAAATTCTTCCGGTTATGCTCTGAAAGCAAGGTTCACTTTGTCTCAACTTTTAATTATGACGGGAATAAAAGGACGTTGGTATTAGTGCTTTTAGAACAGATTCAGTTGTCAGTCTGAAGGGAGGACGTCTCGCTCTTCGCTAACTATGCTTGTGATCAAGCCTAGATGACGTTACAGCTCTTAGCTTTATACTTTTGAAACACTGTTTCTCGGCCGCTAAAAAATGCAAAAATGATAATAGATATATCTTACGGAAAAAGCTTAAAACGGAAAAACGGCATTCCCAAGATCGTGATTTTAACCATTTTAGGCCCGCTCCCAAACATTGATCTTAAAATTCTTACCGTGCTATGTACACCTTCAAAGTCGAACGGCACCAAGCAAAAAGTCAAAAAGTTGGCCACAAATGAAAACGAATAGGGACAATTCGGTGCGTGAAGTCTCTGGTTTCAAGATTTTAAATAGCGGTAGAACTTGCAATATTTGAGAAAAGCGTTTGGTGATCTTTTCCAACTTTGCAGGGAATTATATTTAATACAGTATGATGTAATAAAAAAGGACATGAAACTTGTTGGTATGAGAGAAGAGGATGCAGAGGATAGGGGTAAATGTAGGCAGATGATTCGTTGCGGTGACCAAAAAGGGAATAGCCGAAAGGAAAAGAATATAGGATCAATATAGGATCGAATCGTATACCTACACCAAGGAGAATAATAAATGGGATCCTTTCACAGAACTTTTAAAGTAAAGTAAGACAGAAAAGTTAGTCAAACAAATAGATATACGTTTAAGTAAATATACTTGTAACAGTTCCGCCTTACCGTAATATAAGATATCAATGCACTTTTCAGACATGTTATATTTAGCTGCCATATACCTGTAATTTACTGTACTCTCTATTTCTGTTCACTGGTTTGTTTTGTTTTGTAGCTGTATAACGTTTTTTTTTCCCTCGTTTCTCCGGGGAATAATAATAATAATAATAATAATAATAATAATAATAATAATAATGATAATAATAATAATAATAATAATAAAAAGAAAGGAAAAGAAGAAGATTTTCCTTAAAAAAAACAAAACAATATTTATTGTGTTACCTGCTGTCCACCTTACTGCTGTTGTGTGTTGAAATGCGCGACATTGACTAAGGCGATAGTCTACAGACCCATCAGGGCAAGGCTGTCAAGGACAAGAAGAGTTTGTTTTGGCAGATTATTTTGGTGTAGGTAATTAAATAACGGATATGTTCGTTACAGCTATTTTCTTTAACTTAATTAAGCAAACGACGACAAGACTTACACATTCTACAAATGTGAAAAATTGAAGATGAAAACAAGCGAATCCTGTCATGTGGAGCAACTTGAGACGTCGGAAATATCCTGAAGATTGACGTTTTCTAGGACATCAAACACGCATTCGCATTTGTTGATCTCGACTGGCGTGCAGTTTAACTTGACAAAATAAGTCACTATTCGAAGTACCGCCAAACGCATCTTCCTTATCTGTAATTGTTGCATGTTTTAGCCCATGTCCTCATCTCTTACCTGAGAGTTGCATATTTTCCATAATCCCTTTCCGTATCCTTCGCATTTTTTCCCTCCATTTTGTGGCCTGTATTACAGAAGTTGACACGGAGAGGCATTAGGCATGAGCAACAAAAGAAAAAACTACTTTGAGCGCCGTGATTACTCATCATTTGTCTACAAGATTAAGTGGTGACACATCACCGTGTTTATTGTATTCGATCGCGAGACCTGAACCAGCATGTATCATATTGTTTCAGAACAGGATCTCCAGGGTATTGTGGCCATGGGTGATAACACCCTCCACGATCTGCGTCATAGTATACCACAATTGCTTAATGCTTTGCTCGCTGGAAATATTTTCTAAAGTCTGAATGTGCCAGCGTACTTTTGCAACTTTCTGTACAAACTCGTTCCCAAGGTCTCTTGGGACGGGAAGAAGAGAGATCCAGGGAACATGCTTGCTTTCTAAAATTTGACAGGCGATAACGCCGGCGATCATATTTTGGGGCCTGTTCACATGAAGATGGGGTACCCCGGGTAGGTGATGTACCCCGCCGTCCCGTAATAAAAAAAGCGAGCCTTCACATGCAATATTAAAAGTCCCTGGGCGCTGGAGTGAGGTTTCCAAATGTTCAAACTGAAGATAAATGCCCGAATAAACATCACCACAGTCAGGCGAGGTACCCCACCTTCAGCATTCACATGGAGAAAACTCACCCCACCTAAGCGGGTTACCCGGCCCGCATGACCGATGAGGTACCCCACCTCTCATGTGAACACAATCAAGAAAAAAAAAGAGTAATTGGATGGTGAGATTGGTTACCCTACCGAGCCGGGGTACCTCACCTACGTGGGGTTCCCCACCTCCATGTGGACAGGCCCTTAATGTAGCTGTCGCGATAGAAATGAATAAATTATGATTAAGTTATTGACATTGTTTTTACTTTCAAA
>NC_090881.1:26666384-26686384 GCF_036669935.1 Montipora foliosa
CAGACTTAACTATTAGAGTGTAATGTGAAGTGCTAGCTTTCTTCCCATATGAACCTCGCAAGCGTTAGCCCTACTAATGGAAATGGGCCCACATAAGGACAAAGAAAAACTCTGACTAGGATGGGAATTGAACCCACGACCTTCGAGTTAGATCACCGCTGCTCTACGGTTAGACGGGAGCAGGCCGTGGGAATTTAAGGTGATTCCCTTGTTTTACACCGCGCATCTCATACTGCGCATAAGATTGCGACTTCGGAGATGAAGGCGTTTCACGCCGGCCATCAGAAGAGAGGCAACAAAGGCAGCTTTTGTTGTTCAAGAACTTATCACGATAACTCTTCTCGGTTAAAAAGGTGTTGTTTGGAACTCGCCCCAATCCTTTCGCGGAAAATAATTATTTTGAAGCCGAAATTGTTCCTTTGCCATCCATTTATCATCGTGTTGCGAAGAAACAAGAACGGTGACTGAAGGGGCCAAAAACCATTGCTCCAACGCGTTACTAAAGTTCTTCTTTAATGTCAAATATCCTTAGTTTAAAGAGAACAGGCGGTGCGGTGAACGTTGCGATAAACGGTGCGAAAGCAATAATCGATACGGTTGCTAGAGAAATAAACAAGGAAAATACAAGTTACTACAACAAAAGGACGAATCAAAACACAAGAATATAGAAATAACAAACTAAGCAGAAAAGACGAGCCAAAAAATAATACTTACAAACGTTATATGGCCTTTAAAACGGACAAACGAAGCGATGTAGGAAAAAAAACGCAAAACCTAAAACTGTATCCTCCAAAGCACAAACGAGAGTGAATAAAAGGCAAAGACGCGAATTTATACTAATGAACTAAGGAACAATAGACAAAGTTATGCAGGAAAAACTAACAGAATAATAATGAAAACGACATGCAAGCGTGACACACAAAAAATAATGTTCCAAAAAACAAAAGAGTTCATTCATGAAGAATGCCGCCGCAACAGGTGACCCCCCATTTTTAATGGTTTTATTTACTCGTAATAGGTACACGGAAAACATATTTTAAGGAGAAAAAAAGTTGGATAGTAGAAATTGTAGTATTTACATATAAATTACGTGAAGCTGCATTTGGAGTCCGACACTGAGTGCAAGGTGATGACTGTAGCGGTCCAATTTGCTTACATTTCTTTAGATTATAGCCCGGACAAACAAGTAGGTTCAAGTTTTCAGTAATATTCAGTAGCTTTTGGTACACAACACCAATTTTTCCGGTCGATCTAGTTTCGAACTCTTCTCACTTAATTCGGTAAAAAACATTTACAACAAAGGGCATACAGTGCGAAAACAAGGCCTGTGACCCCATCTTTTTATTGCATGATTTTGTTTTAATGTCCTGTGTATGAATATCAATTGTGCTAAGTTTGAAAAAAATCTGAATAGTACGTCATTTTCCAGGAAATTACCTTAAGATGTCAATGTAATGGCAATGAATATGTACAGGTACAAGGAAGGGTTACGTTTTTGCAAACGTTAGCCGTGTAGCAATCAATTTTCAACAGACTTAACTATTCGAGTGTGATTTGAAGTGCTAGTTTTCCACCCATATGAACCATGTGAGCGTTCGCCCTTCTAATGGAATGGGCCCACACAATGACAGAGAAAAACTCTGACCGGGGTGGGAATTGAACCCACGACATTCGGGTTAGATCACCGCTGCTCTACCGACTGAGCTTCAAGGTCAGTGTCACGGCAATGAATATGTACAAGTACAAGGAAGGGTTACGTTTTTGCAAACGTTGGCCGTGTAGAATTTACATCTTAAATTCCCACGACCTGCTCCCGGTTGACCTCTGTTCTTGTGTGGGCCCTTTTCCATTAGTAGGGCTAACGCTCACATGGTTCATATGGGTAGAAAGCTAGCACATCTTATTACACTTTAATAGTTAGATCTTAATTTAAGACATATTCGATTTTTGGTCTTTACCTGATTCTCAATCAATCTTAATCAGAGTTTCAGTCGATCTTAATGTAACTGCGACTCGAATTGTGGCTGATTGCATGTGGATGTTATACTATGATCGGATCGAGATCCTCGTCCGGCATACTAGTGACAACCCTAGCAGGGGTCGTAGGCAAATGCTCTCGACTTGGTCTCATCAAGCTTTTCCTTTCGTTCGTTAGTGAGGCTTTGCGCAACATATCATGGAGGCGAAAATTCTTGAGTAAGTCTTGATGTTGCGTTGCGAACGCAATACAAAAGAAGCTGACAGTTAAATGAAAAATATTTTTTCCGTCATTGCTGCACTAAACTGAAAACGTTGTTGTCTCAACCGCTTGAATACACAGTTACTTTCAAAACGAAGGAGGGGGGGGGGGGGGATTGTTTAATCGCGAGTACAATAATGATCGGAACCTGATTAAAGAGGGGTTTCGTCAATTCATTATGTCATTATAATCTCCTTCAATACATAGCATGTTCGATTAAAGATGCAATAGAAAGAATTCCTCAGAGTTTCTTCTTAAACGCCTAATCTGACATGAAGCGATAATCGTAGAATAGGAAACGATCTTCACTCGAGTGGTGATGAACGTTGAGTTGAACAAAGTAACATAAATTAAATATTTCAACATTTAGCGGTTTATAGCGTTCCGTGCCCTGTTTTTCTTTACCGTCACAAACGACTAACTTGGCAGTTTCCTAGGTCCAACTATAGATGGAAAGAACTTGGTGTGGAGAAGTGAAAGGCAGACAAGCGAACGTAATTTTATCTAGACATTCAAATCAAGCGGAGAAGTGCGGACTTTAACCTGGGGATCTCGTACGAAGCTTTTTTGGACGAAAGGTTATATCCACCCAACAAATAGATTCCATGTTGCCGTGCATCAGTTCAGTAATGGATCACAGATGAGGTCAAAATGTGGTAAGAGCAAAAAAGTGGCACACGAGGCGATAGCTCTTGCCGTAGTTGTACGGTATCTCTGACTGATTTATTTCTGAACAGACGCACAGCGACGTGGAATCTATTTGTGTTGTATACTAAAGAATTACACGTTTTTGAGGATGACGTCAGCTATGCGTCTGTCATCTAAGTGCGGCCCTGTGGTTAGGGTGCTTGTCTTGAGATCCGCAGATACCGGGTTCAAGACCCGGCCTGACTACTCGACTTCAAGGCCGCACTTGTAAATAGCCAACTGGTTTGCCTCCGGCCTGTTGCCGGGATTCTTAACAGTTGTTGTTGTTGTTGTTGTTGTTGTTCTGTTCTCTCGTTTCGTTGATTGTGCATTGGCCCTGAAAAACCCCTTGAAGGAGTGGTCAATTAAGTATGTATTGTATTGTATTATAATAGATCATAAGTGAGAACCAATTAAGATGCGTGCATTAGAGCGAGTTTCAATCGAGAGTCGTAAAACCAAAACCAAAGTAATTACTTTGGCCAATCAAAAAGGACGGAAACAATCCGATAAACCAATCAAAACTCGAAGTAATCACACGTAGCCGACATAAAGCGCGGAAAAATGTGCAAGCGCGAGCCACGATTGATTTTGGTTTCTCTTCTGATTGGTTGGAAAAGTGGCGCAAGAACTTTGAACCAATCACTGAATGAAGTAATCACAAACCAAAGCAATTCGCTAATTACTTTCAACACTTATTTGAAAACTACTCTATGAGCTTACCATATAATTCCACTTACGTGTGAGCCGCTTCGTGGGCGATGATGATTGCGGACGCAAGCCCAATGTCATTGCTAACACACCTTCCAAAACATGTGGCACAAGTTGAGCCCATAAGGGCTAGCCCTGAGTGTGAATTAGAACGGCAAATCAAGTGCACTTGCAATTGTGATCCTGACTTCTACATATATTTTGAGACTAATGTAATGAGCGCACTGTTGAAGTCATTTTTCATTTAATATACTTCCCACTCTCGTTCAAGAATACCTCACCTCCAAATCCATTCCTGTAAAAAAATACATTTTTTTCTAAAATTAAATAATGAAGTTAAACAGCTACATAGTTAATTTTAGTTAAATGGAAAAAAATATCTGTGAAATATTTGGGCAGTAACAGGGTAAGTGGCCTTGAAATTGCTGGAATCCTTGTGTGAAAAGAATTATCAGTCTTCGTCATCAGTCTCTTAATTGAACTGTGGTACAGCAATAGTTATTTTACCCTGTCAGCAGGACGATGAGGTCGGGGTAACTTGAAGTATCTTCCCAAAGTGAGCTCCTTTTATTCATCGCCCAGTCTGCAAGATGCCTCAGTCTTTCTCGAGAATTGGCTGAGGAGCTATAACCAAACTGAAAATGGATTTGTCGATCGATCAATCAATCAATCACTATCATTCATCAATAAATCAATCAATGTAAAATATTGTAAATAATGTAAATGATTTGTTTGCACATGCAGTGGAACTGCACTTAGCTATTAAAGCTTATTAAACTACTTTCCGAGTCACAGGCACCCCACTTTTAATAATCTGAAAGGAACAAATTCAAACTTAACAGAAACACCGTGATTAAGAACACCAACTGGCAGGAGGCAACCAATCCGGGATAGACTGCGAGCAGTCTCTCTTTTGCTCCAAAATCCTTGAAACGAATGCTTCAAATTGGCTGAAACTGCGGGTCGCAAATATCGCGGGCGTTGGTTAGAGCGAAAAGGGAGACTGCAATGGTTTCATATTGCGTTTTGGAACCCGAGTGACGGATTGACAGCTTTCATCATCTTGCCGGCTATGCCCATTTATTCTCGCGGAAATCAAGGAGCGTTTGCCGATAATTTGTTTGTTTGACATCAAAATTTGAATAACTAAAGGTGATGCACGATGATTCCACGCCCAAAAAAGTAGCTGCAACTAAAAAGCCGTCCATGTCGGATTTTTGCCGTTTATTCAAGAGCTTTTTCAAAATAATTTACGGAAAATTTCCATCGAAAAGCGGCGCCGATGAGCCTTCAAAAGACATCGTGCATCTCATGTCAAAGGGAAGAAGAAAGGCTTTCCCTGAACTTTATTTTGGAGTAGCTTGGATTTACTGCATTGCAAGAAGTTACTCGCTTTCTCCTTGTGTGAGCGGAAAATGTGCAGCCAAAGTAAGAAATGCAGAACCCGCTATTTTATTGATATGAAAAAGAACCCTCTTCGATCTGCAGCAACAATAGAAAGAGCAACAGATGATTCCTCGACAAAGGAAGCAATGTCACCGAAGAGAGATTCAAGCGAATGTCTAAGTCGCCCCACGCCTTACAGTTGGAAATCAGAAGTCTTCAAGACTACTGCGGATGATGATATTTAATCTTAAGTTTGTGGTGAAAAGACAATGGACAAGCAAAGCATATCAAGGCCCTGAAACGGCTATATGCCTTGTGCTCCCTTAAAAAGGCTGGATTAAGCTGTGACGATTTAGTGCTAGTTTACTTACTGCAGCTTAGTGAGATCAGTCATCGAGTATGCTTCTCCCGTCTGGGCGGCGCTACTATTATACCTAGAAGATCTCTTAGAATCCATACAAAGCCCTCAGGATAATTTTCGGCAGGACAGAGTACGCTGATGCCTTGGCCGTGGCGAGCCTAGACACACTTAAAGTCAGGTGCGTTGCTGCCTGTCAGAGGCTCATCATATATTGCGCGGCAACATCCTCCCCTCATGGAAGTTATACCCATCCCCTCCCCCACGTACCATGAGTGTGAATATTCTCTTCGTGTAAGGGACTTGGCCATAATAATCGACTATAACATATTGTGTAACCGCGTGTGCCTATTTATGGCCTATCTATCTATCTATCTATCTATCTATCTATCTATCTATCTATCTATCTATGTATCTATCTATCTATCTAAACTATCCTTTCGCAAAGCCAACTTTTGCTTTATTATTTTGGGCATCTTTGAATTGTAGATCGGAAGAATCGTAGAATGGGAGAATAATGTCAAAAGCATCGTAAGGTGGAAACAAAAAGTAAAATCGGAAGAATCATCAATTCTAAAATCGTTGAATCGGATAATGATTTCTAAAGCAAATCATACACTTCAGTCGTAAAATAGATGGAATCGAAGACTTAAATCGTAAAAAAAGGTAAAAAACTTAGTGGTCTAAAATCTGAAAAAGTACCCGTAAATCGGTGCATACTATTCTACGATGTAGCCGGATAATCGCATTGCTGGAGCATCCTTGCGGTACTACAACGATCACGGTTGGCACAACGGCGTCGATCACACTTTTCGTAACAGTGAGACTTTGATTATTAATGCTTTTAAAGAAACCTGTGGGCATCTTGCTTTTCAGGAAGAGCTAGTACTGCTCCTGTTCTTGTTTCAAATTCTCATCGTAAACGGCCTCCAAATTGCCGCGAATTTTAAGAATTGAATGACATGTGTCAAAGTTGACGCCATCGACCAATAATAGGGAGCTTAAGCACGCTCGTTTTTGAGACGCGGACGGCGACCGGAAGAGAACAATTCGCGTTCCAGGACAGTGGTGTCTCCCAAATTTTTATACTAATCATCTCTAATGGAGAAAAGATACTTGACAATGTAAATGTGGTTGTGTGAAGACAAGTTAAAAAGGAAAACAGCTCACTTCCGGTTGCCGTCCGCGTCTCAAACATGCGCATGCATAACAAACAGTCCGTCACCGGAGCGCCTGGCTTGCAAAACGCAATATGAAACCATTGCAGTCTCTATTTTCACTCTATCCAACGCCCGCAGTATTTGCGATCCGCAGCTTCAGCCGTTGAAACTTCAACGTTTAAACAATTCTAGAGCAAACGAGAGACTGCTCGCAGAGGTTGGTACAAAAAACAGGTCACAAGCCACAGGTCACAAGCCACAAGTCAAACACTCATACTTTTTACCGACGCTGAAACAACCTCAGCTGTTTACAAATGCTAACAAGTTTAGGCCTAAGGTTAGGTTTAGTGAATGTTTGGGATTCTTTCTGTATAAGTAAACAGTAACCTGTGATTTGTGACTTGTGACCTGTGACCTGTCTTTTGTACCTGCGGCTGCTCGCAGTCTAAATCCGAGACAACCTGAAGCAGAAGCAAACCCAAACCCAACGCCCTAACCACTGAACTAGGCTGCCTCCCAAATCAGTCAGTCAGTCAATCAATCGATTAATTAGTCAGTACAGCGATCTGACGGTCAATCGGTTGGTCAGTTAGTTCGTCAGTCAGACAACCGTGAATTCACTTAATTATATTTACCCCATCTTTCTTGATGACTATTTTGACCACAACTAAAGCAAGCTTCTTGTCTCCAACACTTTCATCGTGAAACATGTTATTGACCTAACAGAAGAACGGGACACGAGGTATTGTTTAATGTTGACACATCGAAATTTGTGAGAGCGATTTTCTGGAGTTGTCTCTATTGTAAGTTATTAATGGGAAAACAACAATAACAACAATTAGCTTTCTAACTCAGCAACATCGGCGCTCACCAAGTGTGCTAACATCATTAACTTCATGCTCAGGTTTTCCTCCCCATGCTTCTTCACAACCAAGTCATCTGCTACCATGGCAACCTCCAAATGTTTGTGAGAAGATGACCCTTCAGGATTTGTTGATGACTGTGTAATTGTCTTTGTTTCCAGGTCCCTTTTGGGACATCCATTATCGGGCATGTCTAAAGGAAATGTGAATGATTAAGTTCTTTGCCTTTCTGCCTAGAAGTATCACAATGTTGTAGTAAGCCCGGGAGTCACGCTCTAACATTGACGCCCGACCCTTTTTTTGGCCAACAGGTCATGGCGCTTTTTTAAAAATCTCATTTTGGATGACGTGGGGCAACATTCTTCCGTTCATATAATATCTGCCAATCATCGTTGATAGACGAAGG
Source organism: Montipora foliosa (assembly GCF_036669935.1). Classification (NCBI taxonomy): domain Eukaryota; kingdom Metazoa; phylum Cnidaria; class Anthozoa; order Scleractinia; family Acroporidae; genus Montipora; species Montipora foliosa. The sequence continues at coordinate 26,674,195 of NC_090881.1, forward strand.
AGCTTGTCCAATAACGTTGAGCCGGGCCCTTTTTATTGTAAGTGGTAAAGGCTAAATACCATTTATGACGTACTGTGCTGAAATTACTTCCGTGTTCGCTTCTAGTTACTCCCTGGCGAAAACTTGAACTCCTAAGTTGAGTTTTATATTGTTTTACAGAATTTTCTTCATGCAACAACAACAATATCACATTTAACAACAACACAATTTAATTTAGTATTTCACAATCCGTATAAGCAGAGGAAGACGAGCGATTACTACAGTTTCACATCATTAATACATTTTAAAAATTTGTGTCAATTTAACCCAACCACACAAAAAGAAATTAATTTACTCAAGTAAATTTGCACCCGTAATACCAAAGTACCGAGAGTAGTTGCTGCAGTTTCACACAGTTATAATATTAAACTCTGAAATCTTATGCTAGAAGCGTTTAAAGTAAAGTAATATAAAAACACTTCCTCTACCTTCCGAAACGACGTCACTTGTCTGCCCAACGATATCTTTCAATGAGCGTTTATAGATTACATGAGATTGAGCAGTGTTTGCTGACCCATAATCCTGTGCGAGATGACTCGGAAGAGGATGTATAAAGAGGGCGTGACTCAGTAAGTTAATCATGCCAGTCTGAGATGTTAGAAAAAGCAGAAACATTAAAATTGGCATCAGGCTCCTTTTGTTAACAGCATGAGTTCGAACGCTGGGTCCCAAAGGACGGAGCACCCTAGGGCGCAAAAGCCCCACCTAGCGTTGTCGGCTCTTCTGTATATAATTCATCATGGCGTATTGACCTCTGCATAGGTGGCTCCGATGTGTGAATAAAAGTACTTTAACACACTAGAGCGAGTTTCAATCTAGTGTCGTAAAACCAAAACCAAAGTAATTACTTTGGCCAATCAAAAAGGACGGAGACAATCCAGTAAACCAATCAGAGTTCGAAGTAATTACATGAAGCAGACACAAAGCGCGGCAAAATGTGCACGCGCAAGCCACGATTGGTTTTGGTTTCACTTCTGATTGGTTGAAAAAATGGCGCGAGAACTTTCAACCAATCACTGAGTGAAGTAAATGCAAAACTAAGGCAATTCGCTAATTTCGACACTAAAATGAAAACCGCTCTATACTGAATGAAGTTTTGTTTTAAATGCATTAAAGCGGTAATTATGCATAGAGTCTCCGGCACAGACCATAAAGCCCGACCACGTTAATGTCCTTGAGCAAAGAAACTCCGTTTATAAGTCCATTTTGGTCCGTTACACAGGTAAATGCATATGCTTGTAATCCATACTAAAACGCTCAAAAAGGCTAACCTTTGAAAGGCAAGTTTTTAAAACGCTCCGTTTTTAGCGCGGATGGGCTTAATCTTTGTAAACGATGATGTAAAACGCGTTGAAGAGTTTTCGGAACGTGTCTGAACCCATTCCCAATCCTAGACATAAGTTTAGACGTCATTTACGAGCGTTTACCAAGTGTTGACACATTACTGTTTTTGCGAGCGTTTAGTGCGAATAGGTGTAAACGAAACGGAAACGCAAAGTGGATAAAAGGTGCGAGATGAGCTTGAGAATTTTGAAGCTTATTTTTGCAAGCCGTTTCTTTTGATTTAGTTGGAGAACATAGCGCCTCAACGAGTGAATGCAGAAATATTATCATTATATATTAGTGCATACCAGTCCATCCTGGTTGCTAATTGCAACTGAGGAGGCAGGATGAGAGACCACATGTCCACTATAGAAAGTATTCTTTGGGGGTGCACTGTACGTTGTACTTCCGTTTTCGTGTGTAGTCTCCACGACGGTTCCTGGTGCAACAATGTGTCGGCCTTTTGTGACGTTTAAATGGAGTGACAAACCAAAGGCATCGATCTTATAAAACCAGGAACTTTGTTTGGATGTTGTTCTTTTGGTACGGCTGCGTTTGTGAAGGATATGGGTAACGAATTTCCCTGTTTCGTCTGCTTGGAATGGCGAAACGACTTCGTACTCTGGCACTGCAGCACCACAACAAAAAAAGCAAGCAAACAACTTGGCCAGTAATATTTGGCTATTTTTAGAAAAGCGAGATTTTTCACACAAAGAAAGGCTTAGATGTACCATTTTCTCAAACTGAAAAATTGCGGATATTCCTGGCGAGAAAGGGTTTAATTAGCGCGAGATGTAGAAAAAACGGCAAAAATGAACAAACAAGGAACAAACTTGTCTATTTTTGCAAATTTCTCGCCTGTTCAGATATGTCCGGGTGAAAATGACTGACATTTTGACTAGGAAATGATTATGTCCACTGTTCTGAGTGAAAATGACTGACATTTTGACTAGGAAATGATTATGTCCACTGTTCTGCGTTATACGTTGAACGGTAAAAATAACCAGAAGTGGTGATAATGAAACTGAATTGTTAAATATCTGATTTGACGGGGAAACAAAGACGATACATCAGTATTTTATGTAGACATACCTTCAGCGAGTGAGTTCGCTCCAAAATACTTTGCGATTTCCCGTTTCGTCATTCGATGGTGAAGAGTCGCTTTCTACGATGGAAATTATACTTTTGAGAAGTGCATTCTCGATTTGCTCACAAGCTTTAATTGAATTTCTAAATTCTAGCACAATCATTGTAAATGGTGTTAACACCAGGTCACGCTGCCAAACAACTGAACATGTTTTGAGAAAGTCTTCCCTTACCTTCCAATTTTCGTGGTTGGGTAGCGCAAGAAGTTCTGTAAGAAAACCATTGCTCGTTAATTAGCGACCTGCGTGAGTTGCGATTTATATAACGCGCCCAAATTCAAAACTTTAGAAATTAATAAAACTTACCAATCGATTATACCGACACTATTCTTAAAATTTGATTATTCTTACTGCCTTCTTGTCACGGTGACCAAAATCATGATCATTATGTATATTTCGTTTACCTGCCGATTTCACACATAATAGAATATGTTCAAACATATATCACAATTAATCGACCGGCACTCGGGACAGTTACGTAGACCCAACGATAATGTACCACAAGACACCACATCAGGTCGGGGTCAATCCCCCATTCTTTTGCAAACAGCCAATGGCTATATGGTAAGATGTAGTCCACGGTTTATCGACCTTGTCCTAGAAGACGGGAATAGGAAGTCTGACAACAAGCAGATGTCATCTTAAAGGCAAGGCAGCACTAGTTTTTTAAGACCCTGAGTCTTAGTCCGTCGGGGGTTTAACCTTTCGCCCACTCATTTCCTGTGTTCTTGATCGTTTAGAGTCCACAGTCTAACATACCTGCAGTTACGACGCTGAGAACGAGACCCATCAATAGTGCAGTAAAGGAAGGCATATTTGGAAACTAAGCCCTGGAAATGAATTGGTTAATTACGTTTAGCTGTATAGGAACTTAACTCAACGTTTCTACGGATTCCTTTTGGGTTATATTCGGTTTAACATTTTCGCTGGAAATGGAAAAGCAATGCATGTACTTTTACTGTCTTTTGTGGCTTAATGAACGAAAGAAACAGAATATGGTTTTCCCGGTGTAAGAAAAAAAACAAAAAATAGGTCGAGTTGTTTTTGGGTTATTTTGGCAAGCCAAAAACAGTTCACTGCTGCTTATGAAAAGGACTTCAAAAACTTAACTAGACTATGGTCCAAGCGCCGGTTACGAAAATCACTTTGTGTTTGTAGTGATTTTTCTTTTAGGGCAACAAAACTTATTTCAATAAGGTTATCTGTTTATCCTTAACTGGGATGGAAGTAAACAGAATAAGCCATAACTGAAACCCCTCACGGTACCAATTTAAAACTTACTTTTAGAGGGAAATGTAGTAAGCCATTGACAGTTGGCTCCACCAGAAGTGCGATCAACAGTTTCAGTTCGAGTGAACGAAGATATTTTTTTTCTTCCGTTATTGCCTTCAAAAAAATATGTAAATATAATTTATTAACCGGACGAGGAAATGACAATTATTCTTATTGGACAAGATATCTTGATTTAATGCATGCTGAAGGGGTAATATTTGACAATTTTTGTATAGTGTCTGATTCAATGTCAACAAGCAGAAAAATAAATATTCCATGCAATAAATGCTCGCTAGTGTGCAGGGATGGCGCAGTGGTGAGAGCACTCGCCCCCCAACAGTGTGACCCGCGTTCCATTCCCAGAATCAGCGTCATATGTGGTTTGACTTTGTTGGTTCTCTACTCTGCACCGAGAGGTTGTTCTCCGGTAATCCGGTTTTCCCCTCCCCTAAAAAAAACAGACATTTGATTTGCTTTGATTTGTTGATTTCAGTTTACAGTGTCCTCAATTAGCGCTTCAGCGCTAAAACGACTAGACACTTAAATAAAGTTTCTTTCCTTTGTCTGTTTTCGGTTTGACTTAAACCTCTCAATGTTTCATAATTACCCTGCGACTAGCAGTGTACATTGTGTATTTTTTGTAAGAATGACTGAATATGATGAATTTCACTGTTTACTTTCTAGTTCAAACTCAAACGCAATTGCTTGTCAGTTTTGTGCAGACAATTACACAATAACTCAGTAAATTGACGGAAAAAGTCATTATTTGAATACTGTGGATCAAAAAAAGCAAAACCGTCGTAATTTTTTTTCGTTGTTGAATAGACCTAATCGGTTAACTCAGTGTTGTACCAAGTTCAAATCTCCCCGGATTAAGATTCTTTGTGTATTGTATTGTATTTGAACGATAATGTAGCATTCATATTGAAATGATATGAAAATACCTGGAACAAAACGTTTTATTCCCAAAGGGTTTGAATTAAGTGCAACACCGATTAGGTCTGATTGCCACCATCCAGGGCATCTTTTATTTCGGAAGGATGTGGTACCCCATAGTGACATTATTACTCGGTTTTATAACTGCAAAAGCACATGTTTAGAGACATTAAAACTTTAACGTTATGGATTTTATGGTGATACGTTTTCTTGAGCGCTACCGATGCTGTTAAAAGAACCACTTCCTTTATAGCGCAAAGAGTCAACCGATAACTTTTGAAAGTTATAATAAGTTACGTTGACTAATTGCCCTTATCAACTGAATAAGTTGATTCACAATTTTAGAATTTCGATATTTAAAGAGCGGGCCAGGGGATAAGAGAAAAAAAAAATGGTTTAACCATTGATCATAGGTGTCAGTCTCGGGGAAGATGTTTTGACTGAATCTTTTTACCTGGACAGGCAATGTACACCGGAGGGCTTGTACAATCATCGGAAGCAAATTTCGCATGGTGAGTGTTGTTCAGTAGGGGAAAAAAATGATTTTTTTATGTAACATTTGTAGAATGGTAAAATAAACAATGTATCTAACATCACATAACGATGACAGACAAAGGGTCAACAAATAAACGTACATTGATTTCGCGCTTAATGGAATTTTATTTGTTAAATTGGTGCAGTCTTTGAGAGCCTAAAGTATGTCTCTCAAATGAGCCAACAAATGCGTTCTAAAATTAAACAGGTTTTCTTGTGCTGTTTCTTTAAAGTCCGGCCCCCAAAAAATAATTGAAAGCAAACGAACAGGCTGAAAAGTCTTTATTGAACTAAAATTTGTTTAATGAGATATCACCTGGTTTTGTTTGGTTTTCTGTGTACGTTTGTAGTTTGAAAACCGTCAAATTGTCAACGCTTTTCTCAACTAAGTCAAGAACAAATTGGTATAACTCCAAATCTTATTTTGCGATTATCTTCTGGTGTCGCTTAAGCCATTTTGCTTGGACTTAGTCCTCGTAGACAGTGGTTACTTTTGTACCGTTGAACATTTCTTAAACTGTACGGCCCTACCTGTACGTCACTCGAGCGTTTGATATTTTTTAAGATTTTGGTACACTATTCAAAACACACATGAATAAACAGCGAGAATCACAGTACTGATTCTAATGATTACACATACAATTACATGTTAGACGAATGCCGAAATACCTTTTACCTGTTGATAAATAACAAGGGCTTCACAATAGAGACTTATTTTTTCGTACTGTGGTCCACCTATCTCGTGGATCTTATGCAATGACTTGTTGTTCGTAAAGAGCTGAGAAAACAGCCTCTGTTCGTTTAAGTCTTTGAAAAGGAAGCTTATGCGTAAACGACGGCAACGGCTACAAAAACACGCAACTATAAATATATATAACATTATTATTCTTATCATTCCGCACTGTTCTCGTCATGGAGAGTGTACTAACCTACCAGAAATAAAATTGACGGTGAATGTGTAGAGACGTGATTGAAAGGGTATAGTCTGGTCTTCACGCCCTCCACATAACCTTAAATTTGGTCATTTTACGTTGTCGTTGTCAGGGCAAGAACGGCAAAGTTATGTACTAAAATGTAAAAAGCACTTACAGGGCATGCCGTAAACGAATCGTCTTCTGTCGTTTTCGTTTTCGCCGACGCCTTTGTGGCTTGAAGTCACCAAATATCCAAGTTGCGGAAACCCCAATGACAAGAAAGTCATACATCACAATGAACGAGCTCAGTGACTTCGTCGGTTTCTACGAAAGCACTAATCTAGATTACCTTTTTTCAGCCAAAATGTGAACTAATTAAGTGTTTCAAATATAAAAGGGATTTCATCTCTCAACATAATATGAAAGTTCCAGGCATAGCATTTCAAACAAACATAGCCGGGAAAATGAAAAATGGTTTGGCTTAGCTTGGTATTCACCATCAGATTTTTAACCGTTCGTTAAGGATCCCTAACTTAATTGAAAATCCAAATTTGTGGTAGCTAACAGGCATTAGTTACTCTCCTATGCGAGTAAGGAAAAGCAAGGTACGAGATCCGGTTGAACTTACCAAAAAAGGCTCGTTGTACGGAACCAGTTAGATATGCATGAGTTAAACTGATATTGTGCGATTTTAAATGACTTTCTGTCTTACCTTCAGTGAGAGACGCAAAGTTTCCAATGTTGACTTAGCGTGCAGCTGTTAATAGTTCTTAACAAAAAATGGCTAGACTGGTAAAATAAAAATTTCAAATCGTAAAAAAAGGCGAAGAGCTGATTTTATTTTACCCGCGATCATGGTTCTCTACCTTTTACGGCTTTCGTGGAAAGAAAAACGCCTAAAGACAAAAAAACATTTGCCGTGGATCTATTATCGAAACTTAAGGCGGCTTGATGTTGTTGATAAAAATCACGAATCACACGGTCAAGAAGTCCATTAAATAAAGGTAAGATGGAAAACTGAACTGTAGCCTTGCAAGCTATTACAAGAATTTTGGCGTTCGGTTGCTCTTAGATACGCTTTTAAAGTCCGAATGAAAAATCGAAAACGATTTTAGTCATTTTCGAATTTTCAATCGGCCCTTACGATTTGCGACGGGGTAAAAACTGATGTAAAAGCGTACGTCGCGAATATAGAGAATGGAAGGAAATTAGGCCATAATATATCTAAAAGAAAATACATCCACTCTTTGAGTCGCTTTATGCATACAGATTTCCTTGTTCTTAGGGTTTCTTAGTCGGTATAAATTAATAATGTCCATGTCATTGGTATTGTTTGTTTTATTTGCTTTAAATGTATCTACATAGCTTCAGACATTTCTGTTGGCATAACTATGAATTTCATTGTCTCATATTGTGCAACATGAGTGGGTTTCAAAAAGAGTGCAATATATGGTCCGGGAGGACTTTTATTATTCTATGTTAGGGTTAGGGTTAGGGTTAGGGTTAGGGTTAGCTCAGCAGCAACTGTTCATTGTTTGAAAAGATCATAGTAAAATTCTTATTTTAACTCCACCACATCCCTTCACTGCGCATGTCCCTGTGTTCTGTGTATCTTATTCCGGCATGCCCACGAACAGCCAACCTGTGGATGCACAACGAAGCCAGGAAAGTTTTCAGCTTTATGATTAAGCTCAACGATAAGCTACTCTGGTAGCAAAATGGGAGTATTAGCCTCCATATCAAGCGCCTGAGTCGTGCTTTCATGATCAGATACTGACGTACATGGTCGGTGATAATGATCATGTAGTTGGTGATGACAATGATAGTGCATCATCACCGTTATCGTTTAAAAATAAATCGACGTTAAATGTAAATGAGAAGTTAATTGTGTATTTAACCAATGAAAGGAAGATGATAGGAAGAAATTTTGCAAATTGTGAACACTTGGCTGTTTAGAGTTATCTTTTAAAAGTTCTCTGTACCCTTACCATGTCATTCTTTAAACTTGTACACAAAGTTTGACCCTGCTGTACCAACTCCAGCCCAACAGTATGTGAATTCCTTGTCACTATAAGGCCTGGAACCGTATTTATTATAATTCGATAGACCATCATATCCCGAGTAGCATTCCCCATAGTACTGAATAGCAAATACTTTAAGTTTAGGATCTCTCGCTGTTGTTTTGCGTGCGCACTTTTCAATGATCTGGGACATATCGTTCCAGTTGATGCCCCCTCTTAAATTGGCGATGAGCATTGGCAGTGATCGATCGTTCCTTCTGTCGGCGAAGCAACCTAACGGTTCATATTGACGGTCACCTGTAGAAGGTTTAAAAACAGCATATTTAAAAGGGAAAACGAAGTTAAGGATGAGTTGATTTCAAATAAAATATCAAAGAGGAGAGTAGGATAACAAGTAACAGGTCGACAATTGATCACGATCATTACTGAATTTATTCACCGAAGTACGCGGCTCGGTAAATATTCATCACTTGCACTGGCGACACGGAGTGAATAATTATTTTAGTATATATCAGACAAGTTGAATAAATAGCAAACCGAACAACTACGTTTTATTTGGAAAATGTGGTTCGAAATTTTAAATCTCACTCCTCGGCTACTCGCCGGTGAAAAGAACTTGGCTAATCACCTCCGAGTTAGAAAATCAGCGTGCGCGGAGAGCACTCTTCACTCGTGTGGAAAATAGTAAAACGCAATATCCTTATACGATTTCCTGCTTAACGGCGAAACTAAATGAATTAGGCAAAACGCCGTCAAGCGCGCAATTTAAGCCACAGATTGCGAGAAATCCTGGAAAGAGACTTCGAGTCTTCGACGGCACTCGATCTATTAATAGGGACCTTTAGATCGGAGGACGAGGACGACTACGTATACGAGTACGAGTTTTCCGGTCTGAGCACGCGCACTTTGAAAATTGTCGGCCTGCAAACCTCATTCGCATGCTCAGTGCGTAAAACTCGTATTTGTAGTCGTCCTCGTCGTCCGATCTAAAGGTCCCTAACCTTTTCCTCCTAAAAGTGACACTCACAGCAGGTTTCACTTTAACTCCAGACGAATTTGCGTCTCAGTGAGGGCCGGTTCAGGGGTGACAGAGTGAACAACATCCACTCAGCCACTCTTGAAATATGTCCCTTTCAACCCATTTTCTCCTATGAGTGACACTTGAAGCTTTTACCCTACCGAACGCCTGGGAATTTTACTCGTTAGTAGGGGCCCGTGAAAGGGTTGATGCTGAAGCACTACTACAATGCCTCCTAAGAATGACACTTAGTGCTTATAAAGGGGGTAATTTCTAAAGAAACTGTGGTGCTGCGTCGGTGGGGAAGTAGTACACAAAAATTTGGTTTTATGAATGGAGTTGATAATGTAAATTGACCACCGTGCGTGCAGGGATTATAAAAGCTTTTATAATCCCTGTACGGTGGTCAATTTACATTATCAACTCCGTTAATAAAAACAAACTTAGGGCTTATACTCCACCTAACGCCAGACGATTTCATCGTTAGTAGGGGCCGGTCCAGTGCAGGTGGAAAGGTTAATGCTACAGCACTACTAAAATGCCGCGGCCTTCCTCTTATCAACTGAATTAAAGAGCCAATCAAATGGAGCCTTTGTCTTTCATACTGGATCTCAGAGTCAACCCTTTAGCTAGGAGAGTTATTAATTGAACGCCTCTCGTAAGGAAGGGGAGGGAGGGAGAAGTCCGAGGTTAAGGACGGTGCCTACTATTGTTATTGCGCATGCGTTCTGCGCATCTCGAGATACTCAGGTTTCATTCGGTGATGCTTACCAATACAGCGATATTTTTGCGCGGTTTAAACTAACCGGAGAAAGTAGATCTTAGTAAGTACTCTTGGTATCCAAAAAGAAAGCTGGGGGTGTTACGAGTTCGAATGTTTTGAGGAAAGGTAGCTTGCAAACTAAACTGAACGCAGGGTTGTCGGAACAACAACAAGAAGATTTATTCCAAAAATGAACGTAGTTTCCACGAAGTAACACTCTGAATAACACGTACTCAATAAACTTACACGGCCTCCGCCAACTTGAATGCACACAGCTTCTGTCACACTTGAATAAACACGCCAACTCTCTTCGCTTGTGAAAAACTAGTTAGAAAAACACTCCGCTTGGACTCGTCTACTTATATACTCGGACAATAAACTTCTAGAACTTTCTAAATTAGTAATGAATCTAATTATAGAAAGATTACAAAACACACCGATTTAGAAACGCTTACGTACAAACCTAAATATAAACAAACTACGAACTCTCGCGAAGCTTCGAGACAGTAACGCTTGTCACGCAATACTATTTTTCGTAACAGGGGGCAACCATGCATTTTTGAAAGATAGTTAAGCTTAAATTTGAGAAAAAACGCCATGATACATTGCTTTGTATTTTAAAGCTTTTTACAAATATTATTCATGAATTATATTTGAAAAATGCGTGGTTACCCCCAATTTTCTTTTTGGATTTCAACAGCCTTTTTTAAGATCTACGTTTCCTGCATAATCATAAACCGGGGCAAAAATACCTTTGAATTTGTAGGCACCGTTAAAAGAATCAAAACAGAGCTGTGACAGTGCTATTGTTTTACCTCATATAACCCAACAAACACGCGTCACACTGGAAAATTTTTTTTCGCGTTTCTCCGTAGAAATATGACACTTTTTACGGGAAAAAGTCATTCTAAAATAAATATATGTAGGAAAGGGTTGACTCAAGGAATAAGTGTAGAAAGAGGCTGCATTTGATGAGCTTCTACTAAAGTATAAGTTTTATTTGTTAAATCGAGTACCTGGACAGGGAACGTCCTCGTTGCAGTCTTCTTGAAGGGGAGGTTTTATTGCGGACACACACATTATTTCCGGTACAGATTCCAACACACCAGTCTCTTTTAATCTCTTACAAGAAGTTGTTCTTGTTTTGACCCCTCCTTGACAAGTAGATGAACACTGTGACAAACAGTAGATCAGACTTCGAGAATGTACATATACATATCATTTCGTTGAATAGCTTCCTAAAGGTTGTAATTTTACTTGACCTGATTCAAAACTTCGCTTGTTAAGAGATAAAAACTAAAGAATGATTGTTGGTCAAAGAAGAAGGCATTTTTCGTCGTAATTTCTTCTTTTTCAGTCTTAAGCTTCGAATTGGCAGTTGTTTTTTCCTCCTGATTAACCTAAAGTTGGTTTCCAGCTCACTCGATGAGGAAACCTCTTTAAGAAAAAAAGTGTACTTTTTCACCAAAACACGAGTTGTTGCAGAAGAATTAGGAACTATGCTGATAGTTTAATTAACGTTCTGAGTTTGAAAAGCTGCAGTTAAGGTTTCTTCGTGGAGAGAAAAATATTGCTACTAGTTTATCATGTTCGTGATAGTTTCAACAAGCTTGAATTGCTCTCAGAAAATTCGCTTTCGATTCGAATTCGATTAATGTATTCCTTGTTCTTACCCTTTGTTAGTGTATTTATACACTATTTTCGAATTCTTACGGCTGGACTGGATCTAGCATGGAATGGAGGCTAATGCGGGCAGATCTTTTCAAATGCAAATTAATTTGCCCGCATTAGCCTCCACTTCATGCTAGATCCAGTCCAACCGTTAGAATACGAAACTGGCATATTGTTAAAAACTTAAATACTTGTCAGTGTAGAGTCAAATAGAGACCTTGAGTGTAAAGCTGACAAGTTCGCATTCGGCCAATGTTCATTTCGGCGATTAAAACTGTGGAAACTATCTTCTTCATGTTAGTCTTACCGCTGACCATTCTCCTGGAACGTTGTCCGGTGGACAGTCAATTTTGTTGCAATCTCTCGTCACAAGTTCGGATGGTTTGGTTTCTGTACACTTCGAATTGGGCACGGTGTTGAAGTGTTCTCTAGTCACTTGTTCACGACACAAGATCTGACGTATTTGAACTCCTTTTCCACAAGTCCTAGAACAGGGGCGCCAGCCAGAGACATACCAACTGCAAGGAGTAAAAAGATTCAAAAAGAAGCCTTGG